>NW_026593286.1:32625995-32669081 GCF_907164565.1 Psammomys obesus | reverse complement strand
TGTGTGTGTGTGTGTGTGTGTGTGTGTGTGTGTGTGTGTGTGTGTATGAATGGGCAGTATGTCCATGTAAGTGCGGACTGCTCATTCGAACCCCACCTGGTCTTTGGGGGTGCTTGTGAGCTACTTAGTTATACCTGTTCTTAACTCCTGAGCCACCTCTGCAGCCCCCTGAAGAACTTCTTGATTTTTGTGTCTCATGGGGTGATGCTGCCATGTTAGTTTTTCCTGTGTTGGGTGTGGCAAAGCACCTATGGTCTGTGGGCTTTGGTAACTATTCACAGTTTGGAGCTCATGGGTTCCAGAGAAAAACTGATGAAAGATGCAGCCTTTTCTCTCTAGCTATTCATTCACAGATGCTGGAAGCCTCATTTGGGGGCATCTGTATAAGGCTTTTTTATAACAATTAAGCTAGCTGTGGTAGGAAATTAGTTCCAGCATGTTTTATGGGCAGCTACAATTTTGGTTCAAAGGATGGAGTGTGTAATCTCAGCTATTCCAAAAGGGAAATAATACAGGCAACTTCCAGTATCTTTCCAACTTGCTGGGGCTCTTTCAGAAACCAGTTCCTCTTGTGCTCACACAGTCGGGTGTGAACTGGGAAGGGACTGGGAGAAGCTGGTCCCATCCCATTAAATCACAATGCTGCCCCCTCTGCGTCCCACTTGAGCGGCTGAAGGAAAATTGTGGAATTGCTAACACTAGCTGCAGCTGTCAGGAAATGATAGTAATTAGTTTAATTTGCAATAACACAAGCACTTAACTCTCCAAATAATCTAAGTTAGTAAGTCAGTTTTTATATTATGACAATGGCACGCTGAAGAGACAGGGAAGCAGCACTTTTTTGACCTTTGGCACGCATTGCTGATGAAGGAGCATACCAAAAACACTCTGTTTGCCTTCTCAATTATACTTTCATCTGTTTTCCGTGGAAATTATTTAATAAACTAGAAGCTTTGGTAGCTTTACGTGAGAGGAGGGGAGCTGAGATTGATGTCACCAAAAGCTTACAGACAAAAGTATGTTTTAAAAAGTGATTGTCCCAAAGCCCAGAGGGTGACATTTCTTAGACAACAAATCTCAGCAACCCTAGGTTCACTCTTGCTTGTGGTACCCATCTTCTTCCTTGCCCTTTTCTGTGGTGATTGTCAGCTCTGGAGATGACATGGTGTGTATTTCACTCCCTTCTTACTCCTTCCTTTTATCGGTCCTCAGACATGGCTGGCTACTGCTGTTTCTGCTCCCCCTGACAGGCGAGTGTTTAATGTCTTTTTCCTCTTTCTCTACACCTGGTATCCACATTGCTTTCCCAAGACAGAGACGCAAAGCCCTCGAAAGCATTTGCACATACAGTCCCCGGGCTGAACGTGCTGTTTCTTTCCAGTTCATTTTCATTCCACACGAGACTGGGGGTTTGCGGCTGCCACTGAGCACATGAACGATCCAGAGAGAAATGGCATCCTCATCCAAGAACCACGTACACCGGGCTGTGTTTCCTGAGACGGGGTTCTTGCTTTGGGAGCTTAGCTTGGTTGTTTTCATATTTCACTGCTTCTATATCTCATTCCCCTTCTCCTCCGTTCCCCTCCGGTCCCCTGCATTCCCTTCCCTTCCTCTCCTCTCCCCTCTGCTTCTGATTTCATTATTAAGTTTAAGCCAGTTCTGTGGAGCTTCTTGAAACTTTACAAAGAAAAGTACTGCAGTAGGAGTCTCTGTCAGGGGTAAATGGGCAGAACATTTGGAGAATGTGCCCTCTTGGAGATCTCTTATTCCTAGCAATTCCTGTTTGCACTCAGAGACCGAGTTTCAAAAAGAAGGATTCCATGTGTGTTTCTCCTTGCCCTCCCACCTGTAGTTCAGAGGTAAAGGCAAAATGGTGTTTTCTTCTGGAAGATTTAATCATAGTGAAGAGGAGTTAAGTTTAAGACCAAACACCAAACAGCGGCAGGGAACCTCTCTGCCACGTCTTGCTCTTAAACCAGTTACTGAGAAAACTAGCACAAGTTTTACAGTTAAACAAAACAAAACAAAACAAAACAAAAAAACCCCCAAAAACCCATAACATGAAGGTCTCTTTTTCAAGTGATACACAGAATTGCTATCAAACATTAAAAATGGATAAAATACTCTTAAAATAGGGGGCGGAGGCATGGCACACAATGCTGAGAGAGGAATGTCAGGATAGAGGCAAAATAACTTCACCATTTTTCAAGTTCAGGAGTTCTATTTCACTGCAGCCTGTGTCATGGAAGCCGCCTTAGTTAACATTCTGTCAATGTTTCCATCATAAATAAGCCTCAGTGTGGAGAGCTTTATAATTTGGTTATAAAAATTTGCTTTCTACTAAAATTTGACAGGATACACAAGATCCAATTGTCCCAGAGAGAGATTGTTTTAAAAACATTTGGGAGGAATAAATAAGAAAGATTAACATATTGTGAAATGAGAATCAGGAGTTTTAAACCGTATTTCTTTTAGTGGTCTAAACAGCGATGCATTCAGATGAATCTTGGCCCTGAAGTGAAATTTTAGAAAGATTCACTTATCCACTGAATAAACATGTTTTTAGAATTCCCTGACGCCCCTCCCCTCGACCCTCAACACTTCACCATCTTAGCGAGCATTGACCACTAACACGCAAGCAAGGCCAAGGTTTCCTTTTATTTTTGCTCCAAAGTGGTTTTCACATCCCATGATCTATTCATTAAACATTTAAACAAATTAACATTAAGGACTTGCGGGCAGTAGTCACAAGTCTGTCTTTGAGCAACACATCTTAGGGTAAGCTAAAATAATGAAAACAGTTAAACAAACAAACAAACAGGGAGTCGCGAGGAGGCCAAGAATCTAACCTTGGTCCTGCTGGTAATTGGTGGAGCTAGGCTTGCCATTTAATGTCTGTGGAATTTGGTTTACTCAAGGGTAAAACATGGGCACTGGAAATCTAATTCTTCCTTTCTTCTGTTATCTGAGGTAGGACGGGCATTGTTTACAAAGGCTGACTTCCTTCATAACACTTTGTGAATGCCTCCTGTTGAATGAGCAAAGCCAAAACGGTTTTGGGAGGGCGTTGGGCTTTACCAGAAGTATGGCTTTAAGAATTAGGCAACAAAACTGTCGTGTATGCTGTATATTTAAGGAAGGCACTCTCTAATGCATCATCCGTTTCATTCTTACAAAACGCATAAGGCACAGACATCATCTCCATTGTGTCAGTGAGAAAACTGAATTTCAGGCCCAATGTCACAGCCAATGTGTGAGCCGCTACATTACGAAATGCAGTCTGTCCTGTTTCTGGACACCGTTCCTTCATTTAAATTTCTCTGAGGACTCATCCGTTAAATCAGTAGGATTTAAGGTCTCTCCATGTGTGTATCTGCTCACTGGTGCAGGGAGGAAGTTGTTGCTTTGTCTTGTGACTCTGATGTGCTCAAAACAATCAGCACGACATCCCTCACTCAGCCTGTTGACATCATGTGGCAAACCTTGTTCACCTACAGATCTGCTTGATTCCAGCTGCCCAACGGCTCTCTCTCTTCTCTCTCTCTCTCTCTTTCTCTCTCTCTCTCTCTCCCAAAGCTTCTCTCACTGGCTTTCTGTCTTATGTTTTTTTTTCTCTTCCTCTTTCCCTACCTCTCTCTCTTTTTTTCCCCTCTCCCTTTGGCTTGTGCAGTCTCTTAATGCAGACAAGAAATAAAGAAGCCCTTAGATTCTTGAAGCTGAACATGCTTTCTAACGTTATGTAGACCAAGACTTTCAGCTTCCAGAAGAATCAAAAACCTCACTCAGCTGGCTGGTGGGGAGTTCTGATGTCAGACACTCTTCTCAGTGGCTTCAGAGCCAGCAGGGCTCTCAGGCTTTCATAGAAGCCTCATCATGGCCCAGTGTCTCCCTGTACTTAATCAGATATGCGGCACAGGAACCACTCACCAACCCTCGCAGGCAGATATTACTTAGTTCTTTAAGCTTAGGCACATTGAATTTTCAGTGCTGTGATCTCTAAAACATGAAATGCAGCCCTTAATTCAAAACAGCAGAGTATGGACTCCTCATGTTTAGAACAAATGAAGAAACTCCCCTTTTCACCCGTGATACCCAATCCGATAAAAAGATGAGTTGCATGATTTGCTCAGATAACAGCAGGAAAGAAGCAGAGGGGAACAGAGGAATACAGCAGGGCAAATGGAGACCAAAGAGCCGCTGGCTGCAGTTTGTCGTGACCGAAAGAGCAATGCTGCCTAGGGATTTAAAGTACATGTCAATATTTCTGGTCAAATACTCAAGGTCTTGATTTTAGTAAAAAAAAAAAAAAAAAAAAAAAATCATCCATTCCCTCACCAAAAGTATTCAGCAGTTTTACATCATAAATCAGTTGTTTGAAACCAAAAAAGCCTCCAATTATCCTCTCCTGTTACAACAGCGACCACAATAGTCTAGCAAAACTTGACATTTTCGCCTTCTCCAGGGGGGCAAGGCCAGACCTGCTGGGAATGGTACCCACAGTGGACTTCATTCTGGTCTTGCTTCTCAAATCCATTATTATTCAGAACCTGCTGCAATCCAGATAGCATCCCTTGTCTGTGAGATGCATCACTTGCCTTTGTGATTTCTGTCTGCACTTCAATAAACAGAATTCAAGAATTCAGAGGAATTAAGGAAGGTCTTGGAGCCAGCCAAGTAAATTGGAGAAAATAAGTGATGTGTTGATTACACAGGCTCACTTGGACCACAGCGCTATCTATCGGCACATGTATAACATACAGACTCCAGGGCTGGAGGCAGCCTTAACATCCCAAAGTCAGCGAATTGCACCACATTTACCAAGCTCTCTCATGGGGGACAGCATGGTGAGGAAGGCGGATACACTGATTTACTGGGAGAGAGTCATCGTTGTCTTTACATTAGAATATAGATGATTCCTAGGAAATTCACTATAACAAGGAGCTGGGCCACTGGAACCATATAGCATATGCCCTGTAAGTCAGGAAAGCACAATAGACAAGGAAGAGATGGTTTCTGTTGGCTTGGGAGGCTCTAACATAGGCAGAGAAGTCAGTGTGTCCATCCCAGTCATCCTCGCTGGGTACCCTAGGAGGCTCTTTAATTGCAGTTCAGCCGCTTAACAGGTCTACTTAGGAAGCAGAAGCCACTTTGCATATCGAGGTGTACCAATGATCCCGTCTGCCACTCTTCCCCACTCTCGGAGTGCAGCTTTAAGGCTAAATGTGTTTCTTCAAAGTCCCTCCCTTCCTGAGTCACAAGGGCTGCTCACCATAACCAGCAATTTAGAAACAATAAGAACACTTTTCAGTAGAATTATAACGTGGTTGTCTGATACCCAGAATGCTCCCCGTCAAAGCTTCACTTATAATCAACATGAGAACTGTAGGGCGAGTTGGCAATGGCCTTGGAGAAAAGGGTGGGCGGGAGGGGAGTGGATGCTACACTGCTGTTTGCTTGCTAGAACTTTACTTTCTTCCCCTTGAACACACTTAGGCAGAATTATCCCAATCCCCTGCCCCGCCTCTGCCGGGATTGCTGTCACCTTTCCTGCCCAAGAAATCAAGAACAGATGTGACGAGGGTCATAGGGTACTTTGTAATATGCTCAAAACTTATCCTAGGGCTTACATACAATTGAAGCATGTCAGAAGTCATGCTTCCACCGTGTCTAACACTTTGGAAGATCCTATGTCTTGTTTTCAATAAGTAAAAAATTAAAATGTCTCTTGAAGTAATTTGCAATAGCTAACATAGCTCATGTTACAATTAAAACACGGTTATGCCAATACAGTGTTATTAATATGAGGCCAAGGCACGAAAATCTTTATCTATAGAGGTCTGAAGGTTGAAGATTTTTTTTTAAAGGTGCCTTTTATTGGACGCATGAAAGACGCCTTTATTTAGATATAAGAAGCCAAGAGCTGGGGCATGCTGGAAACTGCAAGCGTCAGCTTCCTCTTATGGCAGGATTTATTCCCACCTGCATTGCTACATGCAGCTCTGGTCACTGCAGCTCAAGATCTATGGAACCAACCATAAATTTACCCAGAGAGAAATATGGGAAAAACAATTGTGGATTTTAAGGAGATTATTTTCTTCTTTTTTGCTGAGATTAGACTACAGAAGTCATACATGTCTATCTGGAAGATGGAAGCTGGTTAGACGGCAGAAGCATGCATATCTGCTTACCGAAGCTGAGCTTTCTAGATCTAGCAGAAGAATAGCTTTAGGGAAAATAAAAAGAAGTTCCTGTGCTGTAGCAAATTTGCCCCTTCAAATATTAATAAGCCAGCTCACTTGAGCTTAGACGGGTTTATTTTACAGTTTAGATGGGTTTGTGGCTGTAAAGTTCTAGCTGGGTGTGAAGGGAAAATGGACATCTCCGTCCCTGTCCCTCTCATCTCGCTTGCCCCTGACCCCTCTCTTCTTTCGTTCTAGTGCTGGGAACTGGGAACCCATGAATGCTAAGCGCATTACTAGTGAACTCTCAGCTTTTTTTTCGACATGGTATCATGGCAATGGTCCCTGACATTTCTAACTACCAGGGACACAAGGAAGAGCTAAGCTAGGCTGGTAACCTCTTGTTCTTATGACCACAGGGAGAAAAAAGGACGAATCAGGTGAGCTTCTCAGGCTCTCATGCTTAGGCTGTCCGTAAACCACAGGCAGGGGCCTTCAAGCTAAATTTCTCCAAGAAGTAGTCACTTTATGTCATTTAACACAGTTTCATCGCTGTGGTTATTATTAGTTCTCAGAGAAAAAAAAATGATGCCCAGATCTGAAAAACCCAACAGTCCAAACTTCAATATAAACACAAGAACCCGAGGGAAAACACTGGAGATAATGCATAGACAATGGTAAATGAGAGTAAACGCTTTGGTGCTATTTCTTTTGTTATAGTCTTCGAAAGCGTATAGCTGTTTAATGCAATTTAGAGATGGCAAAGTTCTAGCAGGCACAGAAGGCCCTTTGGGATGTTCTGCCAAGTGGGTTTCAGGCACCCCGAAGGGCTGAGAGAGGCGTCTTTGTGCTGTGGCCCGACTCAGAGCTGCCACAGCCTTTGACAGAGTGTGGTACTGCCGGAAGTCCACGGCCACGGTGCTTTCCACCCAGCCCTGGGTTTCCAGAGAGACAGACAACCTGAGCCCACAATTCTTCTGTGGCCTCCTCTCCTTGGCGTCTTACTAGTGTTTGATCTTAAGATAGACAGGAGGACTGGTCATTGCCAACTTGGCTGCAATTTGTCAGACTAATAGGCCAACCCCCCGTATTTCCCCACATTCTTTCTACACAACACACACATACACACATACACACCATACCACATACATACACCCCCCACAGATCATCCCACACACAAACCACCTCTCTCTCTCTCTCTCTCTCTCTCTCTCTCTCACACACACACACACACACACACACACACACACACATACACTCACTACATGTTGTGATGAATAAACTAGTCCATGCTGGTGCCAGCATCTTCCCTTGGAAGGAAGGAAGACACTTCCTTTTAACAGTCAGGAAAAGGCAAACACTAAGGTGTTTGGACCCGTGTCCCCCTGTCCTTCAGCTCATCTGGGCAGAAAATGTTACATGACTAACCTCTAAGGCCAAAATGTATCATCTCTTTCTGCTGGGCCTGAACCATCTGTCTTTCGGACTTTGAACTACTGTGGGCCCCTCTACTAAGGTCTTTAATTGGTGAAATGTATACAATATTTCTGAGTGCTGAAAAAGTTATAAAAGTTGATCTGAGCAGTCGGAGAGGCTGGGATCCCCAAACCCTCCATCATCCAGCGGATCACTGTCATTCCAGTGGGCGATTCCTGGGGGGGTGGGGGAAGGAAACAGAGCATAAAGAGATTCCCTCCTCTAAATGTTAACTAAAAGTACCTTATCGCTGCAGCCTCCCTAACTACCTCACTAATTCTGGTACCAAAGTCATGCTGTTAAGGAAATAGCTGATTTAAACAAAGCAGGAGTATTTTTAGAACAATAAAAAACCCTATTCAGGATATCTAATTATGCAAACTGTGAACAAGAAGACACCAGTCTTGCATTAGCAGAGACTTGACTCTTGTTGTAATTTGCTCTTTTTTCGCAGCAGAAAGCAGTTCCTTTTTGTCGCGGCGCTGCCTTGGCGTGGCTTGGCGCTTCTGCCAGAGCGGCACAGGTCACCGCAAAGTGTTTCTGTTGCTGCGGTAGACTGCAGTTAGGGAGCGTGGCAGGATAATGTATTGTGATGCAGATTACGGTGGTTTGCTGCTGCGTGATTCACAGATATGATTGCATCTAATTTCAGAAATAAGTGGAACCGTCTGCTCTTTTGTGTGAGCTGAAAAGCTGTTCGACGGCATTCAAATGACTGCTGCTTTTGCACCTAGAAGAAGAGAAAAGCAACCCACCCAGTGTCACGGCAGTAACTTTCCTCACCCATTGAGCACCTCCCTTCCCAACCCACAGCCATACTGGTTTTTAGGAGAATTTCATTTCTTTTCTCTTTCCTCTGAAAAATAGCATGGTCTGATGTTTTGGGGAATAGGTGCATTTAGTTTTATTAAATTTTCTCATCTCTCCTCTTATGGAGGGATCTTGTTACGTGCTTCTTTCTCTCACTCTTTCCCATGGCTCTACCACAGTGCAATTCCAACTCTTCGTAGAAAACATCTCCATGTAGAACCAGGGTGACAAGTTCCCGAGGGACAACTTAGCAGACCCTACTGGGCAACTCTATGAAGCCTGCTTGACAGAGATTCTCACATGTCTGGCTCTGAAGATTTGGTCAGGTGGTATTTCCTTTGAGTGAATAAGAGTTCGAGGCAGTCCACCAAATTCTCCATCACATTCGGACCCAAGCTAACGGTCTCTCTGTGTGGGTGTAGGCTTATAAGAAGCGTATGGTGCAGAAAAGAGGTTTGAGAAAGGAAGAGGCAATAGGATGTATGTGGCACCAAAGTGGGAAGGAAGCTGTGGAGAGGGTGGAGAGGTCCAAAGCGAGCAGGAGAGTAGGGAGAGTCTGGGGGAAGAGAATCAGCAACAAATTGTGTTTGAAATACCATAACAAAGCTTAACAGTGTTGAAAGCTAATTTGTTAGAAATAAATAAGCGAGGAACAAAAATTAGTTTAAGGTACTATGAATCCTGCAAAATCTTACCCATTAAAAAAAAATATATATATATGTAATTAAGAAGTAGTTACAGTTTTAACTATTAGATCTGATTAGGTTTTTGGCTTTTTAAACAGTTTTCAGGTTTAATTTAACCTTTTAACTCCCTGGATTCTGCTCCTGAGGAGCTCTCAGGGAGCAGGCTGGCCACGCACACCCTCTGATGTCGTCTATGGCCACACACAGTCCTCCTTTATGAAATCAGCCTCCCAAGTTTGAGTTTGCATCCCCTAATTATGCACTTTCTCTAATGTTTGTTTTCCATTGCTCTAACTTTGGTTTTGCATATCTCTCTAAAAAAGCCCACAGAAACAAGTTAACTATACTTTTCATTCCAAACAGAAATTAAACCTAGGTAACAAACCCGTTGGCAGGAAAACAGTGGCATTTCCCAATGAGCCACATGAATGTAGATGATTCTGGAAGCCAGAGTCACTTGGGACCCACCAAGGAAAGAAGTTAATGTAAGAGGACACGGACCAAAGATCTGCAAAGAAGCAGTCTATCATTCCATAAAGATGCTCAGTTTTCCCTGGTGCTGATGAGACCAAGTAAGGTTCTTTCCACATTTGTTGCATAGAGAATGGCCAAATTGATCTATGAGGTCAGAGTAAAGATCTTTAAAAGGATGCCTTTCTCAGCCTCATTCTCCACACCCCGCCCCGCAAGAGGTGTCTCTATTTCCCCAGGCTACAGGTGTTGGGATTTCAGGCTTTTATTTGAACTACACTAAATATAAGCCCATGGAACAATGAGCTCTCCCATAACATACCCATTGGGTGGCCATGGTCTTCAGAAATAATCTCACATCTACTGTTCAGGTTTTTTTCCAGTGATACTTTTTTTTGCGTGGGTAAAAGTATAAGATGTTGTTTTTCAGGTAAAATTCCATCCACTTTTTTTTAAATGCAATTTTCCATGCCATTGACTCTGAAATGGTCTGATGGTGGGGTTGTTTCTACAGGTCTCTTCCATGATCTTCACAAGGACTGATAGGCTAGGCAGCAGCATTGCTCACAGAACTGCTAGTGAGTCCTGTGGGAGCTGTCTTCCTAGCAGAAAATACCGGGAGGAGCCTTAAGCATCCAAGGTGAAAGGTCCAGGTACCCCTGGGAACCACATGGGAATACCCACTGTGGAGAGCACTTGATGTGAAAAATCAAGATGGAAGGGGAAGGCCATTAGAAAACACCCCTGCAAGAAGCAAGGAAAAACTAATTATAACATTTAAGCATCAGCTCTCCCAATTATTAATATCTACTTCAAAGAAAATAATAAACTGTGTAGTAGTGGAGAAGAGAGTGACAGAATTCCTTCCCCACTTTCCCTGGGTGAATCTACCTGGTTTGAAGCAGAAAGCAAGGGGAGAGGCAATAATGAAGGAGCAGGGAATGGGTTTTCTATGTTGCAGATCTTTAATTCTCTTTTAAATAAGCAATCAATTAATCCCTCCCTGTAGACAGACAGACAGACAGACAGACACACACACACACACACACACACACACACACAGTCAAACACACAAGCACGTTCTCTGCTAACCTAACATTGCTGCAAAAGCAGGATAAACAGGTCAAATTCAAATCCTTAGAAATAAATGGCAGTGCTTTCAATGGGCAACTAGGGAACTCAGGTTGCCCCTAACAGAGGCTATCTTGGGAAAACCCAAGCTACACCATCTGAAAAAGAAGAATGCTCAGATGTGCAGGGAAGGATACATTATTTTAAACTATCGCACACAGCAGGGCCCAATACATGCAGCTGGACTTTATACTTAGGACTATAAATGCATATATGCATACAGTAACAACTACTGAAAACAGAGGCCATGAATTTGAAGGAGAGTAAGGAGGGATAGATGGGAGGGTTTGGGGAGAGGAGAGGAAGAGAGGGACATAAAAAAGGGTATGAACAAGGTGGTTCTGGTGAGCAGGCTGCTGCAAACTCCATAGCAACCCGGGAGGCAACCCTGTGAGGCAGAATCACTGCTCTTAGGGACAGCTGGGCTAGCATGTCTTGTCACTGACTGGAGTCAGACGATAGGAAAGCGTGCTTTCCTTTGTCGAAGAGCCACTCTCTCAGAGTGCCGGGAAGGACAGGTTGTCATGAAGGTCTCCTCTTCAGAGCGGTCAAGTTAGTGCCTGCCTGTGGAGAGAGAGCTGTTTCCTTAGCCCACTGGAGCTGGCTCTGCGCGGAGACTTCTCATGCACAGCATCGCTAAGCAGTGTGGAGACGCCTTCAGGGCTGACACTCTGGCCTCCCTCTGCCTGGTTGCTGCCACATGCCAGTGTTACTTAGGGAAAGAGCTGATGACTCCCTGTCATTGTATTTGAGCAAGGAATGGGGCAATTACCCAAGGCTTCTGGAAGCTCCTGTCTTCTCAGCACCCTAATGGAGTGTTTGATTCCTAGTATTGGGACCATAAATGGCAGGGAGAGTGCCCACATATTTCAAAGGCTGCAGAAATTACACTGCACAAGTTAAACCACCGGAAGTCAGCTGGCTTTCTGAAAGAATCCTGCTGGGATATTTTTCATCACTTTTTCAATATTTTTTTTTTCCTTGCTGTCATTTAAATGGATCCTTGGAAACTTGAAACTTAAATCTGTTTCCCTACCCAAAGTTTTCCTTCCAGTTTGCACAGGCACACACACACACACACACACACACACACCAGCACACACACACACATACAGCTCTTTGTTATTGTAGGATTGCTCATGGACTAGTGGCACTGGTTTTTTGTTTTTTTTTTTTAATAAAAAAACACATAAAAGCCTTCACAGGCCACATTTTACGATGGTAAATGAAAGCCATGTAGGCAAAAAGAGAGACAGTCTCATTTGCCACAGAGAAACACAGGTGACAAGTGTGTATTGCCTCACAAATAATTATCCATCATCTCTCTTCTTTCCTTTTTATTCTCTTATTTTTCTCTCTTTTCAGTTTCTCTCCCTTCTCCCTCGTCCCCTCTCTCCCTCGCTCTATCTTTGTTTTTATTTTGTGGTGTTTCTTTAATGGTTTAATTATGTTAGCTAACATGTCAAGGACAATTTTGTCAGTCGCAGACAGCAAGACCTGTAACAGTCAGAGCTGACACCAGCAGTCTCAACATGAGAAGCCCAGCAAGTCATCCTGGCTTTCATAATGGCTTGGATTCACACACGTTGCTTTTGAAAAGCGACATAAATGTGCTTTGTATTAACTCTGTTAACTTTGTACTTTTTCTCTTTTAAAACTTTAAATGTTTTTTCCCCATTGTTCCTTTTGTGTTCTTACGATAATTTGTGCTCCCTCTGGTAGCTAAAATTACACCTGTAACTGTCCAAAACTATTAGTAAAGTCAGCTTCGCCCATGGGATAAAGTATCTGTCTTGTATTTCAGGCAGATTGTGTTCCAACACCATTGTGGTCAGATTTTTATTAAAAATTCTTCATATTTCTTTTCTCTCGGTGCCAAACAGATCGCTACGTTTTCAACACTTAATCATCTTCATCATCTAAAAATATTTCCACATTAAAGGAAAATATTTAAACTTCGTTTTGATGCATCAAAACTTAGAGCACTGCATGAAGTTTGGTTTTCATAACACTCTGCAGAAGGGCAGTGCTCGCATAGAAGCAACTTTATAAATAATTGTCAAGGTCACCTCCAGGGAGAGCTGGAGCGGTCACACTGGAATGCTCTGTGCTGAGGAGCTCAGATGGCTGCCTCTGCGGGCGAGCTTCCTCCTTCTCTTTGAGCGACATCTTTGGAGAGTTCTTACCAATGATATGAAATTGGCTTCCCTTAGGAGGGATGCTTTCATCAGCACCACAAGGTCTTTCATGGTGGGGGTGAGAAACTGGAAGAGAAGGGGATAGAGACAAAGAAGGAGAGAGGTTGGAGGTGGTCAGGAAGAAGCAGCCAAGACTATCCCTTTCTCAAATGGCTGTAGGGAAAAAAACCTTTATTTGGTTGCTGATCGAACAGAATCTGACCAAAAGAGGACAAACCTCTTTGAACGTCTAAGACCAAAGGACTTCAGCTCAGAGAACTGACCATACCAGTGCTGGAAGGTCAAAAAGCTAGTAAGAGGTACCCAGGCAACCCAGGGATGAGCTACAGTGTTAAGCCATGAGACAGACAGAGAAGTGAAGCTAGAATTCCTAGACAATGACTCAATAGATGTCACCCAAGGCAGAAAGACAGGGGCAGAATGGCTCCTTGGACAGGATCTAGACCTGTGCTTGACAGCCTTAGAGCCTCTCCTGGTACTTTTCTAGCTGGGGAACCCCTGCTGTGAAGAATCCTGGGCACTACAAAGAGGTACTGGGCTCAGGGCCTCTGTATTCCTTCTAGATACACTAGACCAGTGGTTCTTAACTTGTGGGACGTGATCCCTACAGGGACCATGTATCAGATATCCTGCACATCAGTTATTTGCATTATGATCCATAACAGTAGCAAAATTACAGTTATGAAGTGACAACAAAATCATTTTATTGTTGGGGGGGTCACCACGGCGTGAGAAACTATATTAAAGGGTCAAAGCATTAGGAAGGTTGAGAACCATTGCTCTCTTTTGGACCGAGAAGCCCCAAAAGCCTAAAACGGCAATGGCAGATGTTTGAAGGGAGAGTCATATGGCTTGCAAACATAAGATAGGGCTATGTATGCATGAACTGTTATAAGGAACAAGTTGCTGCAGGCCAAAGGCTGAGCCTAAGCAGAGACGTGGACATGAGAGTGTGGCAGGAGCAAGGCCCCTTTCTCTCTTTGGTACCATGTCTAGGTCTGAATTTTGCAGAGACTCTACATCCTACTGAAGTAGCCTTCAAAGTCAAGATGGTGAGAGATGGGGTTAGGAGGGTAGGGTGTATTCACCAACTGGCTAAATTACTTTTCACTCAGACTTGGGCATGTGCACTCCAAGAGCATTCAATTAAGTTGCGTGCTGAGAATGCTCGAGACAGGCCTAGGGATGGGAAATACCTTGAGCCTCTCACCTTGCTGTTTCATGGCACACCCTGATGGCACAGGCTCCAACTGATCCAGGACAAAGTTGAAGAAGTGAAGCAAGAAGGATATGGAACTCAGAGAGCTCTGTGCTGAGATCACCTGTCTGAGGCTCTGACTCCACTGCCAAAAGTTTACCTTCCCAGCCTTCCCCCTTACTTCTCTTGCTCCCACTTTTCTTGTTAGTATCTATAGTTCCATAGTGCTGATACAGTTTTTGTTTTACTTTAAATATCTTTTTTTTTTTTTGAGGCAGGAATCTGCAATCTCTGCTCTGACGAAGCTGAGGAAGACAATGGCTGAGCATTTGAGCTAGCCTGGGCTATGGAGTAAGGTTCTGTCTCAAGAGAACCTCAAGATGCTTCTTCTCAATTTCCCAAGTCTGGTGACTATGGGGAGGGGCAGGGGGAGTTATAACTGTTTCCAAGCCTGGCGTCCAGCCTCCTTTACGACGCAAACCTCAAGGAAGAGTGGCAGGTTAAACGCTGGGTGCTTTCTTATGAATGGATGTGTTAAATATACTTGTGATCTGGAGGGCCTGAGTAGACTGAGGGAAAAGAGGCATCTAGTAAGGGAGGAGAGACTAGAATGGCCACCTGGCAACTTTTGACAGAAGTTTTTTTGTAAAAACAGACTCATTCATAAGTGGATATTACACATATAATATAGGATAATCATACTAAAAATCTGTACACCTAAGGAAGCTAATCATGGAGGAGGACTCTAGGTAAGATGCTCAATCTTCATTCAGAAAGGCAAATGAGACGGACATCGGAAGAGGGAGAAAACAGGGAATGGGACAGGAGCCTATTACAGAGGGCTTCTGAAAGACTCCACCCAGCAGGGTATCAGGGCATATGCTGATATGCATAGTCAAACTTTGGGCAGAATGCAGGGAATCTTATGAAAGAACGTGGAGATAGAAAGACCTGGAGGGACAGGAGCTTTACAAGGGGAGTAACAGAACCAAAACATCTGGGCACAGGGGTCTTTTCTGAGACAAGGACCATGCATCGAGATAACTTAGAACCCCTTCACAGAAGTATCTCAAAATAGCTCAGTATTCAAGAAGGTTCCCCAATAATAGTATCAGGGACCATCTCTGACATGAACTCATGGGCTGGCTCTTTGATCACCTCCACCTGAGGGGGGAGTAGCCTTACCAGTCCACAGAGGAAGACAAAGAAACCAGTCCTGATGAGACATGATAGACGATGGTCAGATGGAAGGGGAAGAGGACCTCTCCTATCATTGGACTGGGGGAGGGGTGTAGGAGAAGAAGAGGGAGGGAGGGTGGGATTAGGAGGGGATGGGGGAGGGGGCTACAGCTGGGATACAAAGTGAATAAAATGTACCTTAAAAAAAAAACAACAGACACAACACAAGAGCAGAGAAACAATGGCTACATCATTAGGAAAACAACATAAAGATCAAGAGAATGAAGATCATGGCCACCTGACGCTTCAGGTAGCTTTGTGTGTATGATTTTTTTAACTCCGCCCATTTATTTATTTGGTTGGGGGTGCATTTGCCACCTTGAGCAAGTCAGTTCTCTCCTTCCACAATACGGGTCCTGGGACTGAACCCACATCTTCAGGCTTGACAACATGTGCCCGAAGCCTCTCAGTTAGGGCTTTGATATATCCATGTCCCAGGAAAATGTAATCAACAGCCCTGTGCCCTCACCTGTAAAACAGGTATGACAATAAAACATTCCTTTAGGATCTCCAGTGATGTTAATCAAGGTTGCGTGTAAACTGCGCAGTAAAATGCCCCTCAGCACAGCAACAAGTCAACACTAGCTAGTAAGGGGTGCTGAGTAAGGGGTCCCCCAGAGATGAGCATGTTCTAAGCCCCCCAGAACACGTGGGTGTAGCGAGAGGACCTTCGCTGGTAGGGTTAAGGTTCTCTAGTTGGGAGATGATCTTTGAGCATCCTTCTGGATCTAACGTAGGGGCAGGTGGGGAGACAGAAGATGTGAATAATGGGTAGGCACGGAAGTATGAGGCTGCTGTGCTGTGAGGGGCAGCCACCAGCCAAGGAGCACGGCTGGTCTCCATATGCTGACAAAGCAAGGGCGCACTCTCCTCCAGAAAGAGCAGAGCTCCTCTGGCCTCTTGGTCTCGGATTTGTGGTCTTCGGAGCCAGAAGCAAATCGAATGTACACTGCTTTAATCTGCTGAGTATGTAACAGTGATACGGCCGCTAACCCAGAGAGTCTGGGAATGTAACAAATGAAGGACTTAGAAATCCTTATGCTCAGAACAATTTCAGGGCAACATAGAGGGGAGTCCCTTCTAGAGAGGACCCAGGGCCACAAGGATGCCCTGCGTGTCAGTGCCCTCGGGAGACTTGGGAATTCTTTGTTAATAAAATTTAATCATGAGGCATTTGGGATGAAATCCAACCTTGTTTCCATCACAGATAATTTTGGGAATGGCTGTCTTGGCTCCTGTGGCCATCTTTAGTGGGAAGGCACCGAGAAGCTCTATCTGGTGGCCTGGGTGAAGGAGAAATTCAAAGTTTCTAACCACCTGTCTGTCCCAGGCATTTGCATATTTCACAGTAGGAGGTTAATATATTCTTAAACATTTGATCTTTCCTTCGCTGTTTCTTCGTGGAAGCTTCCTGCTCTTAGTTTAGTCTTCATCCAGAAATCACTCACATACTGTTACAGATGGGATTGTGCCGATCACATTTGTACAATGAAGTCCTGACCCCACTGCAATGATATGGGGGAATAGATTCAGGGAAGTCATTTGTCCTGACAGTAAAGCGCTCATATTGGGCCTTTATAACAAGAGGAAGGGAGGAGTAGCTAGAGGAAAATAGTAGCTTGTACCAGGTAAGGCCAGAATGAGGAGGTAGTCCTTTATTCTGTAAGCCATGAACAAAGCCCTCAGCCAAAACTGAAATCTGTCATAGGAAATCTCTTGTGTCTGTATGGGAGCATCATCTGTAAATTAAAAGCTAATGGCCTATTAGCTGAGGCAAGAAATAAAGAATGTGGAGGTGGGAGCTCCAGAGAGAGAGACAGACTAACAGAGACAGACACACAGCGAGAAACAGAGACAGAGAAACTCCGGGAGATGAAGAGGCAGGAAATTCGTCCCAGCTATATTGGCCTAGGCTTTTGTAAATATTTTTAAGCCTCAGAGTAGTTATTTCGGGAGCTGGGGTGCAGGAGGAAAACATGCTTTTACAGAAATCCACTGGCGTCTTGGTCTTGGAGTCTTCAACTCTTAGGATTGTGAGAAATGAATCTGTGATCAGGCCACATAGACTATGCTAGACCACCACAGCGTTTGAAGCTGAGACCTTTGTTGGGCAAAGCACAGTGAAGACAAATGAACAGCAGAGGAAGCCTAGTGAGGAGAGAGTTTACACAACCCAGGGACTGTCAGGAACTGTGATGTGAACCGTGACGATGGCGCACAAACCTATTTCAAGAATATAAGAAGTAATTCTGAGCAAGAGGCTTTCTCCAGGGTGTAAGGGTTAAACAAAACTCAGCCAAGTTGAAAATCCTGGCAATACTGAAGAGAAAACATGCAAAGTAAGAAAGTCTCAAGGGATGTGACTTATGCAGGGACAAGTTAGAGTAAAGAATGCATTAGGACAAAGGGAAGATAAAATGGAAAGCAGGTTAGGGGTCAAGTTACTAAATGTCTTGCATGCTACCACACAGAGACCAGTAGGGTGGAAACAGAAGAGACTGAAGAGTGCATGGATTTGTTTTTATCTTGGGTCTGATTTTTTTTCCTTTAGCAGTGCGATATTGAGCAAATTCTTTAATTTTAATTTGATGTCAATAAAATACAAATGGAAGCAGGGGATATACTTCAGCATTAGAGTGTTTGCCCAAAATATATGAAGCCCTGGGTTTGTACCTTAGTATAAAAGAAAGACAGGGTGAAAGAAAGAAGGAAAGAGAGAGGAAAGAGACAGCCAACAAATGTGGAAACATGTTCTTCTTAGCAGTAATGAAAATGCAAACAGAGCAAAGAGGTGCCCTACCCTCTAAGCATTCAGTTAGCATTTCTGAGTGGAAACACTCAGCATTGGCAAAGATGTGGAAAGACAGAAACTTTCCAGTATTATCTGGGCTGTTGTGCTGTCATTTGAGCAAGAAATGTCTATTGGTGGCATTGAAGCCATCAGTCCTCAGAGTGCTTGCTGTTCCGTTCTTTGACGTTTCTCCCTGCCTCCTCATGAGGAATTTGTTGAAAATCACTAGAAACGTCTATGTTCCTTTAAGCAAGAGAATATTTGAGGTTTTTTGATGGGATGGCATTTGAAAAGGACTTTGACTTGGGAGAAAGAGAGTAACTTAGCCACGGGGCCTTATTTTATGGCTCTGTCCCAGGATGTGCCGAATGACTCGGTATAGCATGGAGGAGTCAAGGTGTTACAGTATGGAGGAGTCAAGGTGTTACAGTATGGAGGAGTCAAGGTGTTATGGTATGGAGGAGTCAAGCTGTCTCTAGTTTTGCTACTTAAAAGAAGGATAGAAAATGTGCAAAAAGAGAATCCAGAGGAGGAGTGGGATGGGGTACCAGAGGAAAATGAGGGAGAGGAGGAAGAATAGAAAACGCAGAGTCAAATCTGAAAGAGCAGATAAGAGCTTGTTTCCTTTCTAGTATCTTTGCTTCCTTTGTGAGAATAAAAACTAAGGTTATGCACTGATGGGGAGGTCCTCCTCTCCTTCCATATGACCCTATCAGTGGACTGGGGGAGGGGCATGGGTGGAGAAGAGGGAAGAAGGGTAGCATTGGGAGGGGATGAGAAAGGAGGTTACCATTGGGATACAAAGTGAATAAACTGTAATTAAATAAAGAGAGAGAGAGAGAGAGAGAGAGAGAGAGAGAGAAGATTGTGAACTAAACCCAAATAGAGCAAGCACAAGGAAAGGAGGGAAAAGTGAGAGGCAGGTCTACTGTCACTGTGTGCAAATGTCTACACACACACACACACACACACACACACACACACACACACACACACATGTTATCATATGCTAAAAGTCATTAAAACACAGGCTACCTGGTCTTCTTTCCAGAGATTTACTATCATATATAGAAAATTTCTCTCACTTGCCTCAAAGGATCTTAAACTCAAAATGTCCCACTCTGAGCTCAGTACATATCCTGAAACTGGTTTACTACCTGTGTTCCCAGTTTGGTCAGCAAAGCTAGCACCCTTCTAGTTGTTCAGTTTGAAACACAAGGGCTCTCTTGGATTCCCTACAGATCGTCAATCAATAAAGCATCATGCTTCTACCTCCTAAACATCTTTTCAAATACTCCTTTCTCTCCATCTTTCCTTCCAAACCTCAGTTCTGGTCTCTAGAATTGTACCCCCAGACTCCTGCAACCACCTCTGACCAAATATCATTCTATTCCCCACTTGCTTTTTAGCACTAATGTGAGAATGAAGCATCCAAAAGACAAATGGATGCTTCATTCCTCACTGATGTGGTTTGGTGTTTGCCTTTTTCCTTAGCCCGAGGACCACCACTTAGCACCCAAGCTGCATGGTCCCTCCAACCACAAAAGAAAAAAAAAATCAACTAAAGATGGAGGCTGCACTACCCAGTTACTGGCTTTGAATCCTGGCTCTGTTCTCCTGAGATGTGTGATTTTGCAAGCTTAACTTCTTCATCTTTAAAGCCAGGACATGCATGCGCCTCCTTCAAATGTGAGATGCTTGGCCCACAGCGTGTGCTCATCGAAGTGCTGCTGCAGCTGCAGCTCCAGCTCCGTTTGGTGCCACCGCTCTTCCTTCTGCACTAGCTGTACTGAACTCATTTGCATTTTCTCAGCTGACCCCTTGGCATATGGTGTTGTCCAACCTGTGCCCCTCTACCGCTCTGTGAACTTTACATACTTCATTGAGAGTGTGCGCATTTCTTACTCTGTCTTAGGCCAACAGCCAGATGGTCCTTATTCCTTCCTAGAAGGTACTGTGCTCTTCTTAAATAATGTTGGAATGAATATATGATATTTATCACACTTTACAGAAATTGCTCCCCCCTCATAGATTCTCTGAAGTGATAGAAGTGATGGCATTTACCTCACAAGTGATCCAGTATTTGGTTAGAAAAAGTTACCAGTTAAAACAAAGCCGTCAGACCCATCATCTTAATAGACTTCCAAGTAAAGAAAACGTCCCAGAGTGCCTGCCTTTCAGTCACTTTCCTATGACTGCTAATGACACTACTTTCTGAGTAACAGCCACCTTAACTCTTGAAGGCAGCATGAACTCTTGTGAAGTTATATCAAAACACCAATCAATTATAATTGAAACCTTCTATTCCATAATCTTTCCTTTTTGCTCAATATTTAAGAAGTGTTACAACAAAGAGGCAAGTGTTAGCTAAAACAACAAACATTTGTGCATATATTCTGAGCAAATGTATGTTAATTTAAAATAATGACTGGTCTAGCAATATATCAGTTCTCTGGTGATCATTTCCCTCATCGTATCTTAATGAGAACCTAGTGGAATTTATTTATGGAGGTTTTTTTTAAAAGTAATAACAGAAACAAAACAATCCACACACTTGACCCTCACGAAACAGAAGGCTCTGCAGATCTTTGTGAACTGTGCTTTCCTTGTATTTCCTTAAAAATGAGCTTTCATTACTTTAAAACTGTGTGTCTGTGTGTGTGTGGAGGGTTGTATGTATGAGTGTGTGTTATGTGTGTGTGATGTGTTTGTGTGTGCATATGGTATGTGTGTGTGGCACGTGTAGTGCGTGTAGGTCTGTGGTGTGTGTTTACATATGTACATATGTGTGTGGTGTATACCTATGTATGTATATGCTGTGTATGGCTGTTTGGGGTATGTCTATGTGTTTGTATGTGTTGTTATGTCTATGTCTGTATGTGGTATGTACACTTATGTGTGTGTATGTCAATGTGTGTGTGTCCGTGCATATGAGTGCAGGTGCATGAAGAGACCAGAGATATCAGATTCTCCGGTGTGAGAGTTCCCGGAAGTTGTGAGCTACCCATTGGAGCCAGGACTTGAACTGGGGTCCTCTCGCAGATGACCACACACTCTTTAACTTCTGAGCCCCCTCTCCAGTCGGTATTTTCTTTTATTACTTGAGTGAAATCCTACTGACAGAATTCCTTTTAAGACTTTTTTATCCCATTCGCTATCACTGGCGCACATGTCGCATGGGCCTGCACACGCATGTGAGCCTGTGAGGGTCAGACATCAACCGTCAGGAGTCAGCTCTCTTTTTCCATTGCAGGCTTCAGGGATCCACCTCAGACCATTCGGTTTGCATGGCAAGGTCTCTTACGGCTGAGCCACCTTGCCAGCCCACCAAATGCGGTGCTTTGCTCTAAGGCACTTTTTGCTGAAGGAGCAGCAGGCTCACTGGAGGTAAACACGTGAATGAAGAGGCAAATATACTAATGAACTGGATGTGGTCCTCCAGTAAAGCAGTTTCATAAGTTTCATAAGTGACAGCGAGGGTGACGTTAGGTCACGGGTGACATTGAAGGCCCATTGAATGGGAACCTGAAGCCCTTAAATAGGGCTGTTAAATATTACACGCACAGCCACGCCTTGCTAAACTCAGTTTTCAGGACAGAAAAGCAGATTGTGGAATTATTCACGCCAAAGTAATCCTTGCTTAATTTAATCATCAAACTAGGTTTCCTAATATGGATATTTTCTTAGGCTTCAATTTGTTACATAGCTAACTTATTTTCTAATAGACTGTGTTGGTAATAAGAAAATGAATTACATGCTCTTGGCAGAGAGATGACAAGTTAGATCTGAATTTATCCACACAAACTTGGTACCCCCTTTTAAATTCAATAAGCTCAGGATCCCTCTACAATATATCAGATCTGGATGCCAATTATAAACAGATGGCAAGCCTCCGCACCCCACTGCGCAGCAGAGACTGAAGGCCACGCTATAGGTTTATCAGGAACCTTCTGGGGCATTACCCAACGTCCAGTCCAGGGCGTTCCTAAGAGTAAAGACTGCTCGGCTTCCTATTTTGGGGTCTTCTAAATGCATGCATCCAGTTGGCTTAGCAAGGCAGAACTCAACAACAAATTCAGTATGGTGCTCCTCCCAGGAGGGGGCAGTGGCATTCCCTGGGACCAGCCCACACACCCCAGAGGCTCTGAGTGCTGGACTAGAAAAACAACCGGCTGGGGCAGGCGCCTGGTGCTTGAAGACCTCTGGTCTGTCTTCATCCACCATCTCCAGACCCAAAACAGGAGAACCGAAACCCAGGAAAAGCAACAGCCACCGTGTCACCAGCTTTCCTGTCACAGCAGGAGCGACCAAAGATATTAAGGCCTGTCTCTGATAGGAAACCGAATTATTAAGAGCATTAAACGCTGAAGGATCGCCGCCCTTCACGCAGGCTGCTGGTCGCTTGCCTCACTTGTCAAACATGAGTTCATTTTTGACACTGATTTCTTAAATTTCCGCTGACTTGGCAATCCACAGCCACTTCGCACAAGCTCTGTAATATCTTAAAGACTTCACAGCTAAGCAGTTAGAAAGGATTTTGGGGTTTAATTCAGCTCACTGACCTGTTTAAGAGAATAACGGAAATAAAACAATTTTCAGCTAAAAGGCTGGAGAAGGCCTCTCTCACTCTGAAAGACTCTTTGTATCAACGCCATGAATCAAATGGTTTGTCTAAGTGGTTATTCTGTACCACCAGTGAGGGCTCAGCAATGTGGCCGTGAATCACATTTAATAACTTGTGGTTAGCTGTCATGAACACTTAATTTGATGTTGAACACAAACCCTGCAGGGCCAGAGGGGGCTGGGGAGGAGGGGGTGGGTTGGGAGTGGGGGGGCTGAGAGCTGAGATTCACTTGGGGTCTCTTGACTCCCTCCCCCCCACCCCCCCCCCCCCCCCGCTGCAGGTCGTATTCTGTGTGTACTTGGTTCCTCAGTGTCCTTGCAGCACGGCTGGAGAAGCATTTGAATTCTTGGCATCTTACTGTCCCTTGGAGTTTTCCTGGAGCCCTCCTGTCCTCGTCAGGAAGGCTCACCCAGGGCCACAAGAACATTGCAACCCTTTGCAGTATGCTTGGGAGTGGAGCGCCCTCAGGCTGGCTAGAAGAATTCAAAGTGTCCAGGGAACCCACAAAAGATTTCTTGCAGCTTTTTAGCTGTCTGGCATGCAGCAGAAACCCCTCTTGTGTCAACTGCTAAACACTGCTGTCCCTGTGTCCTGAATGGAATGTGCCAAAACACTGGAAGACCACAGCTTCACATGTCAGCCATGTGTGCTGGCGGCAGCCGGCTCCAGCCGCCTCAGACATTTTAATTTGTCACTCGGGAAAGCAGATGTGTCAGGGAGTTGGAGAGCTTGGGAGGTGACCACAGCAAACTCCCTGAGGGGCCTACCCCACCAGGACCACTGATGAGCTTCATCCAGGCAGGCCCAGAGCAGAGGGGGCAAAGAGACAAAGGAGCCATCCCAGCCCTGGACACACAGGGAGAGGAAGGCCACATCCCTGCCTGGGGTTGGGACAAAGACTGAAGCCTAAACCCCAGTCATCACCAGCAGCCCAGCACTCTGCCAGCCCTTTATTGCATAATCCAAATCCCCCAAGCACTTTCCAAATGTGTCATTAATCCTCAGGCTTCTCTCAGTGGTCCTCTGAGTGACACACCTATTCTCTGAGATTTCTTTAAGTTAGTGTGAGGATCTGTTAAGTGTCCTTTAAATTCTACTTTGCATTAACATGAGCCTCAGAAACATGTCCCAATCGTTACCATTTAGTTTACACTCAGGACATCTGCTTCTGAGGGAAATGGAATTTGACATTAAAAAAAGTCCTGTTTTCACAGTGCAAAGGAGCCAATAGATGTGTTTTCAGGTACCATCCATGCATTTGGGATCAAAGCAAACTCTAATATATTCAATAAACACTAATTAAGCTGCAACACCTCTGAAAGCCATAAACACTTCCTTGGTATTCCAAGAAACTGAGAGACCTTTTCTTTCTCCCCACAAACACCTTTTCCTCTGCCCAGGCCTCATCCACCCACCACAGAAACTATCTCATTGCTCGGAGCCACTGACAAATGAGAGCCTGCACCAAATTATTACCGCTGACATGACAAATGTGAAGAGTGAATTGTCTGACGTATTTTTTTTTATTTTAATGTATCTATAGAAATAAAAGAAAAAAAATAACTTAAAAACCAAACTATTAACATAAAAGCATCAAGGGTAAAGCTGCCACTCAGTAAAACACACTTAACAGATTCATCAGCCATGAAATAAAAATGTTTGCGCTTGGAAGTTTCCTGCCTCAAAAACTAACGGGTCCATTCAAGTTTCACTTGAATAAGAAAAAAAAAAAAACAAAAACAAAAAACATAACAGACAAAACTGGGAAGGATCACTTCAGCAAGATCCTAGAGGTTGGAAGGTAAAGCAAAGAATTTAAGGCCTTTAACATCTTTGATTATTTAAATATTTCATAATCATTTAAATATTTCGTTATTATTTATTTTTCATAAAGAGGAAACTGAGGCGTGGAGACTCCTTGAAGTGGCCTGAAGCACTGAAGCAGAACAGCTAAGGACATACCACGCATGACAATTAACTGCACATTTGAGCAGCTTCCTCCGCTGCTCTCTCCACCAGTGTCCACAAGAATGATAATCACTTAAAGATATTTTTTTTTCGGGGTCAGAAAATGAGGCAAATATAGGTAGACACCCAGAAGCCAACTGATGGCAGAAAGAGTCAGAGGAATCTGAACTGCCCCTACCCAAGACAATGTTCCTTAAGGAGTGATTTTGTTAAAACCGTTTAAATTCTCAGAATATTATGGGTAGCCTGAAAAATATGCACATAAACATTTGACAATGAGACCAGAAGCCTTTCTTCATTACTCACTCTGCAACCAAGATTCTCTTGAAAGAATTCTCAAGCCTTCGCTTCCAGGGAGTAGGCTAGTCCTGTGTCAGGGCCCTGTGACTACAGAGCCCAGGGATCCAGGATGGGAAGGCCAGAGGACCCCTTCTTCACAAACTCAGCTTGGCGCCTTTGGACCTGGCCTCAGGAGGAAGGCAGTAAGCGCATTGTTCACAACTGTTGTGTATCCAAGTACACGCTAAATTCACTAGTTTCTGAGGCATTCATCAGCGCTTGCCTTCCTTCAGCTTCCCCACCTCTGAAGAGAGATGGGGGTGGGAAAAGCTGGAGAAAGGGAAGGAAGAATTGAGAGCGGAAACCTGAAGGATTCTGACCAGGATGGTGAAAATGTCGTTTTTAGCATTTCAGTCAACAGGCTTTCTGCATGCCACATCTTCATAGAAATACTATCATCAAAGCCACCAGACACTATATTTGTTTTCTAATTACAGAGCCCGAGCTAACACTTACTTTTGCTTCCCTGTAATAACAACATCGCTTTGTATTTATCTAGTGCCTTACTTCCAACAAGCTCAACAAGCAGCCCAGACATTAACTCTTGAACCCCAGGCCTCTTGGGGATCAGTGGCGAGTTTCAGTTTCTACATGTTGAAGGTGGAGAAAACAAGGCAGAGGGTAGCCAAGACTTGACAGGGTGATGGGCACGGTGATGGGGTTGAATTGGGCCTTAAAGAAATGCCACCTCTTACCCCTATATCCCATGACTAAGACTAGGAGAGCACAGATGATATGGAAGGGCGACACCGGAGTCGGGGAGGCCAGTCAGGAGCTGTCTCAGTGTTTCAGGAAGGTTGGGAAGCACCCAAGGCACAGCAAAGGTGAATGACAACTACAGCTGGAATCAGCAAGATGGTGCCATGAGAAAAATAAGGAGTAAGGATGAGAGAGCGCAGGGCACGGCATCAAGATGTCGGCTTCAGCCGGGGGTGTCGGTTCCAGAAGCTTGACCATGGAACGATTTCCAGAAGCGGAAGCAACAGACTTGCAATTTTCTCCAGCGTTTTAGTGGCCTGAGCTGTAAGAAAAGACGAAGGTGAATTCCTCTAAAGCTGGGATGCATCTAGGCTAGGAGTTAGAGCAGGATAGAAGAGGCTGCTGGCCTCTGTGTGGATGCCATGGAGTCTAGCTGAGGGGAAAGCAGTGACATTGGGGAAGTTAGGAAGGACTGAGGCAGCAAAAGTAGGAAGACAGGTCTGGGAGACTGACCCAAAGGCTGGAGCACAAAAGGTTGCCTTAGTCTCCTAGGTCATGTTCAAGGTCACAGGGGTAAATTTTCAAAGCCCTCCTTTCTAGTTGCCTTTTCCCAAATGTCCTTTCCTCACTTTGAGCACAAAGCCACAGGTGAGTGCTTGTTAAAGAGCTTACTAATTAACAACCACACACACACACACACACACACACACACACACACACACACACAAACTCCATTCTACACCCCAGTAAAAGCACAAGTGCTTCTTTGTCATGGAGGTTCCTAGTGATTGTCTGTTAGTTTTTAGTCATCTCTGCCTTCCTTTTTAAATATTTGTCTTTGATTGGTTACCTATTTTCGAAGCTTGGAAGCAATTGGCACTCAAATGAGCCATTTCACATTTCTCTCTTTTCCGAATATCAAGGAAGTGTTTTGCCAACTTCACTCTTTGAACATTTCCCCAAGTTTCCGTATTTCTCACAGGTGCAAAAGAATGTGAGGTGACATCATGAGATGTGACTGATGGTCCTGGGCTGTGCCTTGTCTGGGACTGGAGAGGCGATGGCCCCAGAAGCGACACATGCTCCTCCCAGAAGGACCACCTCTTTGTTTTGTAGATGGCCTGGCCAGTTCGTATAAAATACATAGCATCCACACAGGAGTCAAACCTCCCCATTTGCAGCCCTCTTATAGCACAATGGAGAGACAAGTAATAATAGACTATTATTTCCCTAGACAATACCTATCATGGCTTTAAATAAATTCTTTATTTCTTAGTCTCTCTCCTCCATTAGACCAAAGGATCCATCAGGGAAGGAACATTTATTCTATTCCCTTAGTTGTTGAATAAGTAAGTTTTCAAAACTGTCTTGAAATCTGTCATCCATCCAGCATTAAGCCCATAGACCTGACTTGCAACACAACAGCTTCCTTGTATAAAGCTCCTATCACCACGTAAAGGCAGGTTGTGATGGAGTCATAGCTCAGCTCTTCCCCCAAGGCAGGGCCATGCCTTTGTTGCTCCTGGTGAAGTTCTTGCTGTCACAAGTGAATCGGACTAAAGTGTCCACCAGGAATAACAGTGAAGAATAATAGCCAGCAAGCATTTGCTACAGTGGGCCCAGACAATGCCTGTTCTATTGCTATTAATTATATACTCTCTATCACACTGTCCAGCTCTGCTGTTTACTCATGAGAACAGCCATGGACAATTACATGAACAAGCGAGTGTGACTATTCCAGTAAGCTCATAGAAATACTCAATGACTCTAGTTTCCCAGCCCCCAAAGCAGAAGGCTGACAGGATACAAAGAACCCACACGGGTCCACAAACTATGACTGTTCTGCCTATGAGGTGTGTCTGAGCCATCTATGTGAAACAAAGTAACATCTTGCTCAGCAATTCCAAAGTGTACTTATCTGTGAAGATAAGTCATAGTTATCAATGAGAACCTTATCAGGCAAGGGCCTTCTGCCTAGTTTAACCCCTAATAGAACACTCTCAAACACCCACACGGTGGCTAATGCGTGGGATGAGGAGCCTTGTAAACGGACCTAGAAGGGAACTGCTAAGCTCTGAGGCACAGGGGACATCTTGCTGCATCAGCGAAGATCACCTGCTCTTGTCATTCATCCCACAAGGATATGTGAAGTGCTCACTGTGCCCCTGGCACTGTGCTGGACACTGGGCTTCCCCAGGGAGCAGAAGAATGTGAGTCCTGTCCTCACAGGGGCCACGGAGTGAGGAAGGGACACAGTGCGTGGTTGGTCAGTGTCCCTAGGGAGCAAATGCTAGTTGCTATATGGCACAACAGGAGGACTAGGCTTGAGCCTGGAAGTAAAGGAAAGTTCCCAGGTGTGGTGGACTAGACACCTGTGCCTCTTTCAGCTTCCCTCTGGAAGGCCCAGTCCTGCTTACGATGGCAGTAGGAGGTGGGGATTTGAAGAGAGGTAATCAGATCATGAAGGTGGACCCGTTGTAATATGATCCTATAGCAGAGTTATAAAGAGACCCCAAAGAGTCACCCTGCCTCTTCCTACCACATGAGAATTATACATCAAGTCTGAATTCTACACCCCAAGAGTCCTCGCTAGAAACTGCCTCTGCTGGGGCTAGCCTCCAGAACTGTGAGGATTAGCTTTCTGTTGTTTAGAAGCCACATGGTCTATGGTACTTTGTTACAGCAATCTAGACAGAGTAGGACACTTGAAACAGTGAGACTAAGGTGAAAAACAAAACAAAACAAAACAAAACAAAAACAATCCCCCAAATCATGTTCCTTGATATAGTTGAATACATACGTCTGGAGTTCATTGTTTATTCTAAACAAAAAGCTTAAGGGTTTGGGTGGCAAGCTTGGGAACCAGGATAAGGTCACAGCTCAAAGGACACCGTCATGGCCATACCACAGGAGAAGCTGAATATGACCTGAAATCCTCACTGCAGACATGTAAAAAGGAGATTTTACCATCAACCGCAGGATGATTGACCACATCAATGAGGATGGTTATATGGAAATAAGGTTCAAAACTATGCTTTAATTTCTTTCTCATTTTTGTACCCCTCTCTGTGCTTTTCACTATGCTCACTAAAACAAGTTAATTTCTTAGCACCTATCACTGAGTCTCTACTTAGGGTTTCCAAGATGTTGATCAGTCTTCATTCCTCTGGGGGTGTCTGCTCAAACCAAGGCAGTGACACATTCCAGGATCTGGCCTCAACAACTCCACAGATCTGGGACCCTCAAACCCTTCATTCACTTGAAATCACGACTCCATTTAACAGCCAAATTATTGTATTACCCTTAAGAAGACATTACTTTGAAGTAACATATTTTCTGCCTTTTAAATAATAAAAGACCTGAAAGGATGATGATGATGATGATGATGATGATGATGATGATGTGTGTGTGTGTTCAGACCTGCAAACCTATACCTGTTCAAACTCTGTTTGACACTTAATTTTCTCTTATAGTACAAAGATTCCAATTATTTCAGTGTGCATGATTAAGAGAAAGCTTTTGACGGGAGCTGGAGAAAGCCGTTCTTGGTGTTTCTTTATTTTAGGCCTTGAGCTTTCACTCAGCCTATAGTACTCTAACTTGACAAGTTTGAAAGCAAAGAAAGCTGGCTATAAAGGAGAGAAAGATCATATATGGGATGGAAATATACTAAAAATAGGTTAGGTAGCAGTTATCATGAATGAGGGAGAGTATAGAATTCTATAGGCTATGGGGTGAATTAAATTACTAACATTCTGATACATTTTCGAAAGCCTATATATTATTGAGTGGGTAGAGAGCAAGGGACAACAGTGAACACATCTTTTTTCTATTTGATGTCAACATTTCACATAAACATGTTTTATGCCTAAAAATTATAAAGCTGTGTTGTAAAAACTGTGGGTGCCCACACAGGCCTACCTGGTGAGTGATATGGTCTAGCCAGCTACATTTGTGCACAGGTGACTCTTGGTCTTTGTGCTTTGAAAGGTTCTAGGTCTGCACAAACATCAGTTTTTCTCTGGCATGCACTAGAAATAAAATCACGGATGAATTTAAGAAAGGCACACATTGGAAAAATAATAGACAATCTCCATATCTCATGGTCATCATCATCACCATCACCACCACCATCACCATTATTATCATCCCTATAGGGTTTCAGTCTCTCAGAATTCTTTATCCACACCAGGGTGCTGGTTTTCACTGGAATAGAGAGATGCTTAAGCATTTCTGAGAAGCCTGCCCGCATGGAAGTAGGAAACAGCTTGCCAGGGACCAAAGCTGCAAGGTCTGCTCCCACCATCGCTAGGAGCAGAATGGCACTCACTTCTCTCTGCAAATCCACAATGAAGCTAGTGCCTGCCCACAGTGAGGATTCCATGGGCACTGGTGGGACGGATGGAGGGACTGACTGTAACAGTACAGACTGGGAATGGCTGGAAGGACAGGCATGTCTCCACCCGTGGCAGCAACATAAGCCTTGGGAAAATCCAGATGTCTCTACACTTTGTAAATTCACGTTATTCTTACTACATCACAATTTTGATCCAGCAAAATCAGCTGCCATTTTCTCTAGGAGAAGGCCCCTTCTAGGAGAGGGCCAAGTCAGAATAGTCAATGTTTTAATAGTTTGTTGTTGTTGTTGTTGTTTGGTTTTTCCATACCTCGTCACTATCTGATTCTAAGCACCCCAGCTTTAGGTAGTGAACTCCTCTGAAAGGGAGGGAATATCAGTAGCCTCTTGTCTTAGATTAGGTTTCTGAGGACATGGGCTGAGACTTATATATGGAGAACTCTTGGGGGATTTCTCTCAGGAACAAACCTGTGGGGGAATGAAGACAGCAAGATTGGGCAGTGACGGAGGTTAAAGCAATCAATCAATTGATATGTGAAGGGATTTCTTGATGGGTGAAGCTCCTTAGGATTGTCCTGAACAACCGAGCTACTGGGTGCAGACTGCTTCCAGGGAAGGGTACTACCTTAGAGGAAGCAACTCCCTTTAGCTGGCAGCAGTTCCTGGGGAGGGACTCTGCTGGGTTGGAAGTCACCAGTGGGCAAAAAAGCTGACAGCTGGGAGAGCATCATACGTCACCCACTGCACATGTCACCACACCCACCCAGACACACTTCCCTCCTCTGTTTGAACAGCCCATCTGGAAACAGCTCCTCTAAGATTCTGGTTTCTGTGTTTTGAGGAAATTCACAACTTGGGTGTTAGTGGAGTGAATGACAGCCCCTGCCCCAGCGAGTCCTGAGGCCGCAGCTGTTTCTCATCCTTTCCCAGCTACCTCGACGCAGCATCGTCACCCTTGGTTGTCCCTTTATTAACCAAAGTGTCATTGGACTTGGCCTGCCACTGGGTCAGAGACTTAGGCTGCATGAAGCAGAACCCTTTAGGCTCTGGGGCTCTGAGAGCTCACTGTGAGCAGATAACAACTCTTGCAAATGAGACTAGTCCATGAACAAGAGGCTCGCATGCTCGCTGTAGAAAGACTCCCAATACAGAGGTGTGTCTGCGGGGTGGGGAGGTTTCTGGGGTACACCTCACTGATACATCTTCTGATGCTCTTCTGAAATCTCAATGACCTCATGAATACAGAGAGCACCAGATGTCTTCAACACAATGTAAACCCAAGTTATGCTTGCTACAGCACAGTTTTGACTTAGCAGAGTCAACTGCCATCATCTCTGGGAGCAGGCCTCTTTTACAGCCAAGTCAGAATGTCTTAATAATTTTTTTGACTTTCTGATAAGCTCAACATAGTCTGACTCTAATGCTCCAAATTCTTGGTTGATTTCAGAAAAAAAAAATCTCTAATTGAGCTTTGTGTGAAAGGTCCATATTTGACATTATTGAGAGACACAGGAAACATTCAAAATATTTGTTTTTTGTGACCACTTGGGTACATCTGAAGAGCGAAATGCTAGCATCATGGGAAACTTGAAGCAAAACCGTAAGTTTAATATATTTTTTTAAAGCCCAAGTGATTTAACATGACACCAAGCTCAAGTTAACATGCGACATGATTCTGAGATATTAGGGCTTAAACAGATGTCAGCATTTTTTTTTAACCAAGCGGAAATTGAATTCTACAGATGTTGAAGAGTAAGGAGTTCAAAGTGGCTCTGTGCTGTATTAAAATGTACATCTGAGGAGAAAAGGGAAGCATCTTTGTATTTCGTGTTTGAAGATGTGTTTTGGGTAACAAGGATAACTTCAAGCTGATGAGACAAAAGTCTATTTAGCTTTTCCAAACTATGCTTTCTCTATCTGCCCTAATTCCTAGGTTTGTGAGATTTGCACAGTAATGCAGGACTCCTGTGGTCCAGCTCTTTCCCTCCAGACTCTGCTCCTTTGTCCTAGTGACATGCATCCTGCCTCTTCATGGTTTTGGTACCAACAGGCGATGATGTAAAAAACATCATCTCCTTGAAGATTTCTATTATTTTTCTCTAGGCAGCTCGCCCTCTTCAGAAAGAATCACTTCATGAACTGACTTAACGGAAACACTTTTGCCAATGAAGAAAAGGGTTTTAAGGTTGTGAGAAAATTAATATCTGTGCGAGTTTTACCTCTTAGTACCAAAGCTTTTAATTATTTTACTCAGTTTAGAGAACACATTTGATTGTTAATGATACGCTGCTATACTCAGAGATGGTACCTAATCCAATCATCATCAGAGAGGCTTTCTCCAGCAGCTGATGGGAGTGGATGCAGAGACCCACAGCCAAACACTAGGCAGAGCTCTGGGAAAGAAAGGGAAGAAGAAAGGAAGGAAGGATTGTGGGAGCCAGAGGGGCTGAGGATACCAGGAGAACACGGCTCACAGAATCAACTCAGCAGAATCATAGGGGCTCACAGAGACTGAAGCAGCAATCACAGAGCCTGCGTGGGTCTGCGCTAGGCCCTCTGCATATATATTACAGTTGTTTAGCTTGGGGTTTTTGTGGGGCACCTAACAGCGGAAGCAGAGATGCTCTGACTCTTTTACCTGCCCATAGGATCGTTTTCCTCCTAATGGGTAGCCTTATCCAGCCTTGGTATGAGGGTTTATGAGTATTTTATTGCATCTTCTTATGTTGTGTTCTGTTAATATCTCTGAAGGCCCGTTCTTTCCTGAGGGGAAAGATAAGAGGAGTGGATTTATGGGAGAGGGGAGGTGGGGAGAGCATGTACTCAGAGGGACTGGAGGGAGGGGAGGCTGCAGTCAGGATGTATTGCATGAGAGAAGAATAAATTTTGGAAAAGAAAATTAAAAAAGCACATTTTACAGAGGAGGACAGAATCTATATTTTAAAATGGAAGCATAAAATAACACTATAAAGAACTATCACATTTGCCGTTTTCTTGTTTGTGTGCATGTGAACGTGTGTGTCCACGAGTGGGCAAGCATGCCACGTGCACATGTTGGAAACTAAAAGTTGAAATCGGGTGGCTTCCTTAGTCATTTCTAAGTTCTTGAGAATGGGTTTCTCACCAAACCTGGAATTTACCAGTTCAGTAGATCGGCTGGCCAATAAACACCAACAGTCCTCCGGCAACTGCCCTCTAGTGCTGAGACCAAAGGTGCATGCTGCTATGCCTGGCTTTTACGTGGGTGTAGAGGTCAGGTTCAAGTTCTCCTGCTTGTACAGCAAGCTCGTTACTGACCGAGCCACCCCCCAGGCCCCTTGCTTACTTTTTTCAAGTCTACAATCATGCTACATACTTTTAGCAGTGACTTAGTTTGAGACATACTTCCAGATATCCTTAGAGTCACGGGGCTGTTTCCGAAGAAATCTGACCAGAGAGGAGACAGGAGAGGAAGGATCTTTTATGAAGCCTCATGAACTGCATAAAGGAGCAGGGACTCTCCATTGAGGGTGCGCTCCTTTCTAGCCTTGGCGTCTAGAGTTCTCCTGGACATCCAGGATGTATGTTTGGGGAAATGTCAGCCAGTCGATCTCAAGAGATAGAATGAGATTCAAGATGGGAGGGGGGGGACAGGGGGAGGTTTCAGCATTAGCCATCTCAATCATAACAGAACTGAAAAGATACTGAATCCTGCTGCTCATTACCAAACTTCACAGCTAACCAGAGGTCCTGTGCAAACCCCTTCAGGTCAGAAATGGCTCCTACGCCTAGGATCCATCCCCATGTTAAGCCTGTTGTCACTGGGATCAGAAGAGCCTGGACAGGAAAAGGTTCTGGAAGCTCCCTGCACTCCACTTGCTAAGTGGCACATATCTGTTTTATATGTGAATATCTTATGGCTGGTTTTGCCTTTTTTATTAAACCTATTTTGAAAGCATAGCCTAAAGCCATTCCTGCCGCTGGCTTCTTTCTCTTTGCTCCCTCACGGAGCACATCAATCGCCGCTCTGGAAGCTTTGATGCTTCTTTGGCAGCGACTTCAGTCCTGTTGCGCTTACCACAGAACTGTAGTGACTGTCTTATGTGGAGGAGCATATTTGTGGTTGATAAAATGCTAGTTCTGTGGCAGGAGAAGTGAATTGACTCTATCAAGCATTCTTATAACTGTCACTTTCCCTAAAAGACAAAGAGAACAATTTTGGTTTCTTCCTCTATGCCACATAGATGCTGATTTTTAATTATAATCAAACATTATTAAAGGAAATCCAAGCGAAACCAGGAGGGAAATTATAACTATGGTTTACTGCATAGGATTCGGGGTAGGAGGAGGTTAGCAGGCACCTTCAAGCTCTTAGATGTGTGCAATATTTGATTATATGTACAGTTACTCAGAAGGTCCTTCACCCAGCATAATTACATACAGAATAAGGCGCGGGAGGTAGCTATTGCAATCCTCTCCTGCAGTCTGAATTCAGAGACATGAAAATCCCACTGGCCTCCACCCACAGGATAGTTGGATTAATTTTATCATCTCCTCCCTTTTTTAACTCAAAAATTTTTTTTTGGCTGAATGACTCTGGCTTTAGAGCTTTCTACCTTGCCCACTGAGCCAGGGAGGAGGTAGGGTTAACACGTCAGCCTTCTGCTCAGAGAGGCAGAACCACGGTGCTTCTGTGCAGAGACTCGAAAGCAGATAAAACATTTTCAAATCAAGGCTTCTTTATCCAGTACCCTTGCTGGTAGCTTTTGCAGCTGGGGAAGGTAGTCTGTCTTAAGTTACTGTGCTGGTTAGTTTTATGCCAACTCGACACAAGCTAGAGTCATTTTGAAAGAGAGAGCCTCAGTTGAGAAAACGTCCTCATAAGATTGGCCTGTGGGGAGGAGGACTTCACAGCCAGCCCTGAAGATACCTGATAAAACAGGGCCAGACGAAAGGGGAGGAGGTCCTCCCCAGTCCGTGGACTTGGAAAGGGTCAGGGAGAAGCTGAGGGAGGGAGGGTGGAATTGGGAGGGAATGGGGGAACGGGATGCAGCTGGGATGCAGAGTTGATAAAATGTAAATAATAATAACAAACAATAAAAAAAATGTTTCAAAAAAAAGATTGGCCTGTGGGCAAGTCTACCATGCATTTTGTTAGTTAATTATTAATGGGGGTGGTACCAGTTGTGCTGGGCCACCCCTGGCCTTGTTTTCCTGGGCACTATAAAAAAAAATAACAGGCTGGAGCAAGCCACAAAAAAAACCAAGCAAATAGGCAGCTCTCCTCCATAGCCTCTGCTTTGGTTCCTGCCTCCAGGTTCCAGCTTTAAGTTCCTGCCCTCACATCCTTGCAAGTTAAAATAAACCTTTTCCTCTCCAAGTTGCTTTTGGTCATAGTGCTTTGTCACAATAGTAGACTCCATAACTATGGAGTTAGTACCAAAAGTATTGCCATGACAGACCTGTGTATTTGGGAGGGCCGTGGTAGCATCTTCGCTGGAAAAAGCTGTATAATATTCAGAGCTCAAGTGGGATGTTCTGTGGGAGTTTAAAAGATTTGCGTGTTGGGAGAAGTGCACATTACAGAAGTCTGGCCTATGAAGTTTCAGAGGAAAGTTTGAGAGACCTTTAAAGACTCTACAGGGACATTTTGTGTGGTATTTTGTGTTAAGACCTTGCGATGTCTGGTCAGCTGAAGCTGAAGAATTGTCACTATTAAGAAAAGAACAACATCATAGAGACAGTTTTCTTCTGGCAAGTGACTCTTCAGGGTCAGCACATGGAGGTTGTGGTCTATAGTATCCAAGGCTATACCTGGCGCTAGAAGCTGAAGTTGGCAGGAAAAATCACCCAGGTGGTACTGATTATGAAGGCTTCTGGGGTCATAGCGAGCAGTTAAGGCTTGGCACTGTGTGACAGGGCTGAAGTCTCCAGAGAGAGAGGCCAGGAGAGAGCAGTGGAGAAGGTGCAGTAGAAAGCCCAGGACTGAAGGGGTCATGGAGGGAAGTTGAGGCTTGCAGCATGTAGCAGAGTGAGAATCTCTGAAGAGAGCCTAGGAGATTTTGGTGAACGTGCTTCCCAGTTGCTGTGGAGACCTGAGAATTTTGGAGATAGCATGGGAAGACGTCCAAGGACAGCAGCAGCTTTGGAGTGGACCTGGCCTGAACTTAGGAGACTTGCTGGGAGTGCTCTGGATGGCTTTCCAAGCCGGAAGATGGCGAGTAAATTCCAGAAGTCTGACACAGCTTTAAGCTGTTGGAGTTTGCTTTGGTTTCATTGTGACTCTGCCCTGGCTCTTCTTTCTTGGAGTAAGAAAGTATTTTACAGGAGCCCACAATTAAATGTCTTTGAACTTTTAAAGAGACTTTGAGAGTTTTAGAGAGGCCTATGGTCATTTTAGAGAAACTATGAATAGTTTAAAGATACATTGGATAGATTAAAAAAGACTGAACTATTGAAGTGTTTGGATTGTAAAGACTCTGGGACTTCTGAAGTAATCTGCTTTATTTTGTGATGTTAATATTAATATGAGATCTTGGGGATGAAGAAGAAAGGAAACTCAATGGATAAACAGTAATATGATTGTGTGTCAAGCTGACAAAGGGTCAGTTGTGCTGGTTAGTTTTATGTCGCCTAGACATAAGCAAGAGTCATTTTGGAAGAGAAAACCTTAATTGAGAAAATATCCCCACAACATTGGCATGTAGGAAAGTATGTAGCTATAACAAATTTCCTTAATTACTGGTTGATGTGAGAGGGCTCAGCCCGTTGTGAGTAGAATCACCGCTAGTCTTGTGGTCCTGGGTTCTATAAGAAAGGGGCTGAACAAGCCATAAAAGAGTAAGCTACCAGTACTCCTCCACGGCCTTTGCCTCAGTTCCTGCCTCCAGGCTCCTGCCTTGAGTACTGCTCTGCCTTCCCCAGATGATGGACTACAAGCTTCAAGATGAAATAAGCCTCCTCCTCCCCATGCTTTTGGTCATCATGTTTTAGCACAGCAGTAGATACACTGACCAGCCCAGTTTCCTCATCAGGGAAATGGGTGTGAACCGGTGAGTCTCATATGATTGTTGGGAGGAACGAAGGCATTACGAGGCGTGCAGTACACAGTGAATAATAAACGTTAGCTAGCAGTGTTACCAGGATCACGAGAATCGCTGGCCGAATTATGGTAATAGGGCCCAAACGTGCTTCAAGAGGCTCACTTCCCACATGAACAATCACTCGACAAGTGTTGGGAAATCCTTAGAGATATGGATTAACCTGGAAACAGTGTTTGCTGCTTAATGATCAGTCTGGTCCTAGACTGCCCTAGAAGAACAAATTGAGACCCCCTCCCCACAAACCTTAAAAACCTTAAAAAGTGGACCCTGTTCTCTTAATGCACTACACACACAGGCACACATGCATATATATATCCCAAAAATAGATTTGAGAGTCGGGAGATGGCGCAGTTGGTAAAATGCCATCCAACACAACACTGAGTCCAATCCCAGAACCCATGATTTAAAACAAAACAACAACTGGTGTGGCAGTACACACATGCTTGAAATTCAATTGTTTGGGAGGAATTTCTGGGACTCACTGGCCAACCTTGTCCAATCAGTGAGCTCCAGGCCTATGACCAGCCCTGTCTCTAAATAAAGTAGATGGATCCCAGGTAATAGCACCTGAGGCTTCCAAAGGATTCATTCCTTCCATGAATCCTTTGGGTCCGCATTCATGTGCACACATACAAGTACAGAGACCAGATTCAGGCTTCTATTTCTAGGTGTTTTCCTTTCTTCTGAAAACAGCTGTACGTCAGAGAGTTCTAGATAACTGGGATTGGATGGCAGCTATCAAGAAACACTCTTTTAAAGTAATTGTTCATGAGTAGCGATAGTAGAAGGGCAGGCCTGATGAGGGGCAGCCTTTGTAGGCTCCTGGGAGCTATGTTTTCTTCCTCTTTTGATGATTTGTCATTTGGTTAGTTTGTTTAAATCTCTGTTCTTCAACATGGTGTCTTCTGAGCCAGCTGAAATGGAGGCTGCTGACAGGTGTCTCCCTATAGCCATCCAGATCTCCAGGGATGGAGCTCAGCGGTCTCTGTGTTGACTAGACCCCAAGCGATACCCAAGCACAGTGAGAACCTCTGAGGCAGAATGCCCTGAAACATGTTGGTACTGCTGGGATCTTAGCACAAGGAGAAAGGTTATTAATACGCACATTTGGACATTTCTTCCGGCCGGGAACTTTCTTCTTCTCTGTTTTCTAACAAAGGAACCATGAACTCTTTTTTTCTGAACTCTTTTTACCAGAAGAATGAATAAATGTTTACTAAGTGTTTGCGCTCTGCTGAGGGGCAGCGTGGATGTGGAGAGCATTATTACAGGAGAAATATGTAGGTGGAGTTGACACGTGTGTACCCCAAGTCCTCATTTGCCGTAATTTAAGAAAATAGATCTTGAAGTGGTGCCAGGGAATCTTATAGCTAAGCTACTGTCTGGCTCTCTCGAGGGGGAGCACACTTAACCCAAAGGAGCTGTAAAACATCAGCTGAGCATTGATGGAGTTTGGAGTCAAATAGAATTCTGTTCTCCTGCGAAAACATGCACATCTGTGGAACTGCATTGCTATAATCAGGACACGACCAAATTCACAGATGTGCCCAATTTTCTGTTTCCTCTATATTTTACCAGTTTCACAGCACAGGGGAAAATGAGGAAAGTATTGCCCTGATTTCGAATAGCCTCTCATGGGAGCCATTCAAATACGTGTGGTGGGAACAAACCTCCCGAATGCTGATGGGTAAGTGGCTCGTCTGTCTAATCCATCTCTGGGACACAGTAAGCTCTCTGTTACCTCACATAAAGCCAAGTGAGGAAATCCCAGTATTCTAAGTCACATTGCAAAAGAAAACAAATTCTTTTAAAAGCTGTCCTCTTTCCCGTGGTTTCCACCCTTTCATCTTTACATATTCGGGTTGATGAGTACATTTGATGAATAATTATAAAAGAAAAAGCCAAAAATATCTAATGAAGATAGATACATACCCAGTCTTTATTCTCATGTTTTATGCTTTTTCCCCCCCCAACTTTGATTCTGAAATTCCAGAAGGTTCTAAGAATCCTACCAACACTGAAGAGTGGAAGGTAAAAGTTTCCTAGTTTTCTGGGCATGACAGGACCACTTGAACTCAAAACAGCTATGGTTGCACAAGACCTGCACGAGATCAGACCCATCACTTTTCTAGCATGAGGGGGTGGGGAGTGCTCACCACTGTCCATGCATAACTAGTAAGTAATGGATAGTAGATGGCTTCTCGGGGGAGTCGGTTTTCTTTAAGAGTGTGACCCCTGGTAGGTTAACTACCCTTCAGGGGGTGGCCCCACTCCCATGCTATACACCCAGCACAAACTAGGAGACTCACACATTTCTTGTCCCCAGTGAGTGAGTGCCTACGCTACGCTTTTCTCCGACTGTTGAGCGCAGCAGAGCAAAGACAAGCAGGCTCTTATACCTTGTAGCATCTATCTTGCAAGAGCTGCCCACTGCTTTCTGCTTCCCAGAACCTCAAGTTTTCCCAATATGTGTCTTTAGCCTCTTACTTTTGTTGCTTTAGCAACTCCACTTCTTTCCCACACACCTCTCAAGCTTACAGTTCCTTACTGCCGTTTATACTCAGAGCTGTCAATCAGAATCTTTACCAGTGGGCTTGCCTTTGTTGAGGGACCAGTTGGCCACGTCCTTCCCCAAAAGGAATGGAGGCTAGTCAGGGCTGGCTGTGTGCAAATAAAGTATTTTTCCTAAGGGCATTAGTTCTCAGAGTCCTGTCTGTCTTAGAAATGAGGATATTTTCATCAAAGTGAAGATTTAAACATGGCTGTGCGGTAGAAATAAAAGATTGTAATCTAAGTGTGAAAGTGGGAAGGGAAGTGTCTATAAAGGTGAACGAGACCCTGGCATACAATGGTAGGAATGCTGACCAGTGTAGAGATTGATAAGCATTGATAGTAGCTCCCAGATCTTCAGGATTCCAGAGATACCTCTGATATTGAGATTAAAAAAAAAAAAAAAAAAAAAAAAAAAACCCAAGTCTAAGAAAGGTGATGTTATGGTACTAAGTGTTTGTGGCTGGAAGATGTTTCCCTGCCCTGAGTTAAATGGTATGGTCAAATTCCTCACAGACTCTACAGAGGCTTCGAAGTTGGAACGCTGATGCAACATGCCCACGTCGGAGGGTGGGTAGGTCCAGCTATAAAGGAGCAGCATCTGGTTTCCCTGTGAGACAAGGCAAGGGCACACTCTGTTAGTGTGTGAAACACTTCCCCCTCCTGTGATCCCTCTGCCTGGAATGCTAGCTCCATCGAGACTTCTCTCACAACATGTGATTGATCTTAGGTCTCTGATCTCCACAAGAAAGAGGAACCCCTCAGAGAGGGGCACCACCCCTTATTCGATGATTCGGCTGCAGAAACCAGCAAATATCAGCAAAGAAGTGAGGTTCAGTAGATTGTTGCCAAAGAAATGTAATATTCAATACGAGGTTTGCCTTGAGCATAAGTATCATACATTGAATGAATTTCCAGAAACAAAAAGAGGTGGTTCCAGCGCTTTTACAGCATCCAATTTGGAGATTGCTTGTTTCTCTCTCTCTCTCTCTCTCTCTCTCTCTCTCTATCTATCTATCTCTATCTCAATGTATGTGTGTGTGTGTGTGTGAAGATATTAGTGATTAAGGGCTGGGAAAGTGTAAAGTGTTCTCCACGAGGACCTGAGTTTGGTTTCTAACATTCATATAATTCCACATCATAGTTCAGGGTGGGAGAGACAGGGATTTCTCGTGCTAACTAGCCAGCCTAGTCAAATCAGGATCCTAAGCTCAGTGAGAGACCCTCTCTAAAATATGAGGTAGCTTCCTCCCAAGCAATAACTCCTGAATTTGTCTCCTGACCTCCATATACACGAACACACATGTACACACACATGATACACAGGATATTACGGATGAAATACAAAGTTGTAAGTGAGGCTATTTTCATCTCTAATGCTGTGTCTTGTGAGTGCTTCAAACAGTAGCTTCTCAGTAAACATTTGCCAAGTGAATAAATGTGTAAACGTGGATGGGTCAAAGTGATCAAAACAAGACCTATCACCATCACTCATTTTTATGAACCAGAGAGAGTGACTTTTCTTAATGAAGTGCAGAGCTTGGAGTAGCTTAAAACTGTGTCAGTGTTGTGATAAATGTTTAAGGAGATGTGATTTTCCGTAATTTAAAAAGAAAAAAATATTCTCTTTTTGACTTGTTAGAAGGATTACTACACAGAAGAGTAAAAGCACATAATATAAAAAGAAGGATAATGGATTTCTTCCTGCTTTGAAGAATAGCACTGCAGAGCAGGTAACTTGAGAACTAAGTGGCTTGAGTGTTTCAACTGACCATTACATTGTGACATCAGCAAAAATACCAGTGGGGTCTCTCCGCTCTTACCAAAGAGAAGCAGACAGAAAAATAGTTGACAGAGAACTTTTCTTTTAGGAGAAAAAAAAATCAATGTCCCGAAAATAATCGCCCAATGGCTGGTTCATCCCAAATAGACACACTGAAGAATTTATTCAAGGAAGGCGTTGGCCATGAAAGTCTCCAGTCTTCTTCAGACACAATTATGTTTTATTTGATATTGCTATTCACTAGGGCTATGGAATTAGCCAAATGAAAGAGGCCTGAATGAAGCATAACCTCTACCTAGTCCTCAGACATCCCGAAATTCCTTTCATCAGAACACCTTCACCTTCTAGTTTCTTGAGCTTTTATGGCATCAGTTGGCATAGCAAACTCTGTGGTGGTATAACCGTTGATAGCATCAAGAAGTCCTCTAGTGATAAGAACTTTTCAAATCGTTTGCTTCAGGAAGATAACCATGCCTTACTCCATGTCTGGTGCACACGCAAGGGGCTGGGCTCATGGGGCCAACAAGCTTTGTCAGGCTGTTTCACACTTGAAGGTAATGAAAAGTGTGATTCTAGTGACTGCGATGTTTCTGAAGACTTCAAAGTCAATCTTAAAAATTCCTTTTTAGGGGCTGGAGAAATAGTTCAGCGGTTAAGAGCATTGGCTGCTTTTCCAGAGGACCCTGGTTCAATTCCCTGCACCCACATGGCAGCTCACAATTGTCTGGTCTGTAACTCAAATTTCAGTGGATCTGATTCCCTCACATAGATATATATGTATGTCAAATGTACATAAAAATAAATAAATTAAAAAAAATTCCTTTTTAAAATCATTTTTGAGATGCAAAAAAAGGGCAACACTAAGATGAATCAGTGTTTATTTCTAAACTGCAGTGCCATGACACATTTAGAGTCCATAGTTTCATTATATTTAAAAGCAATTTATAAGTTAGATCTTATTACCTTTATTAGGTGACCAAGAAATAATAGGCAATTACAAAATGTCATTCCTACTCAAATAATTTCTCAGCACAGAATCATGAGCACTGATTTCTCAAATGTATAAGAATTACAGGCAATATGGAAAGAGGGCATATTTTCATATATTTGGTATCGTGTTCACTGAAAAAAGAGATGGTCTAAGTAAGATTCAGTGGCCTAGTATCTACAGAGACAGTTCAAACTCACCCAAGACAACCCTATCACTTGCGGTAAAAAGTAAATCAGGGCTTAAGTCCCGTCCCTCCCTTGGAAACTCTTTCAAGCAGGATGGAGCTCTCAATAAAAACAAAAATAAAGATGAAATAAAAATGTGAAAACAGTTCATTAAACTGGGTATGATGGCACACATCTTTAATCCCAGCTCTTGGGAGTTCGAGGCCAGCCTGTTCTATAGAGCAAGTTCCAGGACAGTCAAGACAACACAGAAAATCCCTGTATAAAAAAAAAATAGATAGATAGATAGATAGATAGATAGATAGATAGATAGATAGATAGATAGATAG
>NW_026593286.1:32600492-32625985 GCF_907164565.1 Psammomys obesus | reverse complement strand
TAGATAGATAGATAGATAGATAGATAGATAGATAGATAGATAGATAGGATAAGAAAATAAAATAAAATAAATAATAAAATAAAATAAAATAAAATAAAATAAAATAAAATAAAAAAGTGTGAAAGCCAAGCAGAATGGAGAACAGGGCAAAGACAGTGCTGGGTTTGGCCTCAGACGCTCAGGTTCAAGTTCTAGAACACCAATGTCTTGTTATAGAACTTCACAGCTGTCTCAACTCAAGTCTCAAGCTCTGTCTGAAGTGACAAAATGAGACATCATATCAGGTTACATAAACTGAAATAGCCACCATTTTGCCCATGGAAAAAGGAGCAGCTGAAGCACCGTCCTGTGTGTTAGCCCAGTACGTAAAGATTCTTGACAAAGTGAAAGTGGCTGCAGTGATCGGGAATCAGGGACAGTGAGATGGCAGCAAATGGCTGTGCCTGGACTCACAGCAGTGTGAGTGCTATAGGGCAGCACCACACAAAGAGGCTCTTCCATCCCTGGCCTGGCACCCTCAGTCAACAATTTGTCCCCTCCTAAACTTGCCTGAAAACTGTCATAACTCAGAAGTCTCTGTAGACATTTGTTTGGTCCTACTTCCAAAAGGGACACTCCTCAGAACTCCTGCTCCCTCTTTCATAGCAAATGGAGAGAGTGGAGTGAGGCTGGGACAGTCATGCCCTCTCAGGGTATGGGGTTCAGTCAGCTTATATTCCCATTTATAGCTAATGCATTCAGACTTTCAGGATCTTACACAATTATATCCTCATTTATCTATTTAAGTGCTACAACTAGGCAAAGGGTAAGTGTACGTATTCCATGGATTTTGCCTCAAACGAGCTTTCCTTGTTTAAATTTGCAGCTGTAGAAATACCGTCTGCCCAGCTTGATTTCATTCATGGGAAGAAAAGACACACCAGACACATTCCAGAATGGAGAGACACACTCACTATGAAGATGGCCAATCCTCCATTACCTCGCCAGTCAGACACAGTGGTCACAAGTAAAGGTTGGAAACAGCTTGAAAAAAAGAGCAATGGGATACAGTGGCCAGAAAGTTCTCAATGGGCCATTCGGCCAGAAGAGAGAACATTTTCTGTCCCCTTCTCTCAAAGCTTCCTCACATCCATCATTGTTTTGGTGGAGTGCTTAGAGTCAGAGAACTTTCCAGGAAGTTCTAGAACATTCTCAGGATCTTCTGCCTCTATGCTGCTACACTGTGGAAGAGGAAAATGAGAAGAGGAGGAGGAGCAGCAGGAGGAGGAGGAGGAAAGGAGAAAGGGGGCCTAGCTCTCTGGGTTCCTCATAGCCACTGTTCATAGCTGCTGAGGGTTCTTGAGGCGTGGGTTCTGACCACCCTGCTAAGATTAATTGTTTCCTTTTACAGGATCCGCCTTCAATGTACTTAATGAGAGAGAAATAGGATGTGATTTCCCCCCTTCTGAATCACTCCAGTATGATCTGCAGGATGATTAGCATGGCCCAGCCATGGTTGGGATATTATGGCTTAAATTATTCCTATTAGTTTCCAGCTGACCTTGGAACACAAACATTACATCTGATTTCAATGAAACATTAGACTTTGTTGTTCTCAGTCAACTAATGAAACGGTTGGCCCTTCCCATGACTTGTGGTGATTCTAATAAAGGGTAAGTATTATCACGAATAATGTAAACCAATTGACAAGATGGCAAGGCAGCCGTCTGGCCGCTGTGCACCAGAGATTCTAACCACGTGACCTGGATGCTAAGAAATAAGCAGTACCACCCAGAGGGCTGGTGTGTCGCATCCCTGCTGGAGCACAGCCTCTGTGGCTCACGCGGACGGCAGCACTACCTTTCGACAGCACGTTTGGGCACAGTAGGACTGGTGACGAGGACAACAGCCACTTTCAAAGTCTGTTTGATGCTTCAAGTTCTCGAGTACACACGAAACATTTCGACCAACACTCCAAGCTGATTAAAGCTTTATGGAAAATAAAAGTGTTTTGCCAGAGGGGAACATCCAAGGGAGCTGGGTTGTTGTTGCTTGTTTGTTTGTTTTCACTGAGGTGTAGAGCAGAAACCCCAACGTTGACAGATTTCCAGGTTCTGATTTAGTTTTAAAAGTTTAAGAGTTTATGCCACCCTCAAACAATTTACACAAGCTCGGTGGGTTTCCAAATCAAATCTAATGACTCTCTCTCTCTGTGAGACAGGGAGTGGGTCCTCCTGGCCAGAATCCTGGTACAGAATCCAGTGCCTCGCACATAGAATGTGCTTAATAAATTAATGAAGAGAAAGAAGCCCAGGGAGGAGAGAGAGAGACCCTATGTCATAACTCACTCTCAAGATGCCTGCTTATCCTCATCCTTCAGCTTACTTCCTCTGACTGGTCCCAAACCCGTAATGTTTAAGGCCCTGGGGTCAGGCAGTCTGTGCTTTGATCCTGGGTTCTGCCCAGTTGAGGGTACGTTGTGGGGCCATGACAACGGCTGCGCCCAAGTGACTACACACGTGAAGAGCTTTTATGAATGCACAGCCCGGCGTCACTACACGCTTGCTCTTTGGCACCTCAAGCCCTCTGTGTTTGTGTCCTTTCTGTCTCCTTACACACACACACACACAGAGGGGAGGACCGCTGCCTTTTATCCCCGTGGTCCCCAGGTGACAAAGCACAGGCTCTATGTGGTGAGAGGGCAAACAGCTTAGACCCAAAGCAGCTCATCCTCTGGAGAGGGGGGCAGCACCCTCCTTTCTTCTTATAGATGGGGAAGGTTTGGGTAAGAATTCCATTAGCTCTCCCCCCCCCCATGCTTCCCCTGGGTGTGAACAAAATTAGAGCACTCACCGCCCAAAATTCTGAGACATTCATGGAGCTGCCTCCTTGTAGTGCACACAGATTGATTCGAAGTTGGATTTTCCCCTTAAGATAGGTTTTCCTTTCCTTGTTGTTACTCGGGAAAACCTATATTATTCTTGTAGAACTTGATTTATTATTTTTTTTCTTGTTGAATGAAAGTCACCCCTTCCTGCTCACACAGCCAGACTTGGGGACAGGAGACAAGAAGCTTCAGGAGGAACTTTTTCTGCCAACTCTATCATTGAATGGAAGGCTCTGGTTTTTTCCCCTAACTTTTGACCACATTTTACAAACTCGTACTGTGTGTTTCCCCGGTTTCTGTTCTAAGTGATGTCATTCCCCAAGAACCTAAGTATTCAAAAAAGAAATCATAATAAAAAAAATCTGCCCTCCAGCCACAAAAGACAGAATAAAACTGAGGCTACTTCATTGTTTCTAGAAAAATAATTGTTCACGTACAGAATGCTCAGTGTTACATGCTAGCTTGGGTTAATAAAAAGTTGATGAATTTATAGGAAGTACAAACACAGCTGGCTTGGTTAGGGCAAGAATTGTACCGGGCGGTCCCATCTGTGAAAATTCTGGGTCCTGTGGAGGGAAACGCCATGGCCGCTTAGTACTTGGAGGTCTGAACAGCCAAGTATCATTTGGCCATTTTTGTACAAGGAAGCAGGGTGTGTGTGTCTCTGGAAGGGTGATCCTGGCGACATATGTGCTCTCAGAAGAAGAGAGATAGTTTAAAGCCCTGGTACACAATCAGATATTTCTTTTCCTTTTTTTACTGTAAGGGAAATAAACCTTTGATTTCTCCTTCTGAGACAGTTTTCCATTTAGCCAAAGGGTAATTGGAGGGGGCTCTTTGGGGCCATTCTCTCTGCCTCTTGCCAGACTGGACCCTTCCTTTCTGCCGAGTTGTTTCAATTTCTTCGTGTACTTCAGTTTTTAGTGTCTGAACGCCTCTCCATCAAACACAGTAATGCCAACGAACACCCTAAAAACTTTATTCTTCACAGTAAGGTGTATCCAACCCTCAGGCCACAGGTCCCCCATGGTCCCAGACTCCCACCAATACCGCCTGACACAAAATCATAAATTTACTTAAAACACTGTTTTCCTTTCTAAACGCGGTTTTGCATTTTGTAGCTCGGTTGCATGGTTCTTGACCTTTAACTTTGTAGGTGAAAATCTTATCACAATGTCAAAAAGCTCAGACAGTCCTCCCAGGTAGTCTTTCTTCTAGATCATTTTCTAATCTCAGTTCCTCATAGTGAATCACGCCTTCTTCCTCCACCAAACACACAATCCTGAGTGCTTGCTGAGTGCAAGTCATGGGGAGCAAGAGAGTAAGTAAGCAGGGTTCCTCCTTGCCTCTAATTCAGACCCTGCCCTCAGGTCCCTTCATTAGGTTTCTACCCTGATGGCCTGCCCTTTGTGATGGCCTGCCATGCCATGTGGAAGGGTGAGCCAGAGAAACCCCTGTCCCAAACTTGCTTTGGTCTTAGTCTTGATCACAGCACCAGAAGACCAAACTAGTCATCCTTTCTCAAGAAATAATGTGGACAGCACCTGAGGGATAATGACGGCTAAAATTGCTCTTTGACCACCAGATGCACAGGTACCTGCACACACATTAACACACACACACACACACACACACACACACACACACACACACACTGAATTGCCAGTACTCTATTGGTGAGTTTTACCATACTTTCCTGGTTTTGACTTTTTTCATCCTTGTCTCTATATCCTCTACTTAGATTCTATTCTACAATCATAATAAAATATTTTATTTCTGTGCAAAGAGGTTAAAGAACCTGACTATATATATTATATATATATGACTATATATATATATGACTATATATATATATATATAATTAACATGTAACTTTATATATACATATGCACATACAAAATATTCTTTTCTAATTTGTATAGCTTTCTTCACCTTTTCCCTCTAATTCTGGATTCCATTTTCATTGTTTATTGACTATTGTATTTCCTATAGTATCATATGATCCCAAATAAAGTGAGGACTTTGTGCATTTTATAGATTATTTCATGTTAGAGGCCTGTTTGCAACTATTTTGCTCAAACAACACAGGTACTTAGTGTGGTGAGGAGGCTCTGTTTTCTTCTGAGTCCTTGAGGGTGACAGAGTGAAACTCACAAGCCACAGTGAGCATCTTCAATGCCGATGCCTGCTGGATTGTTTGGAAAGGAGAAATATTCACATATTGACGAACTTGAACTTCACTGGTGTCACAGGACCCCTGCTAAAGAGTGTGTACACAGGGTGTCTGTGTGACCCCCAAACTCTCCTCTCTCCTGCCATGGCATATGGTGGTGTAAAATGTAGTGGTTCCTTCCCTCCCTCAGCCTAGATCCCAGGATGAGGGAGGTGGCAAGATGGCTAACAGTCCCTCTTACAGTTGTGTGTGTTCTGCAGATACCTGGCTCGTGTGCCTTGGTACTTCCCAGAGCACTCATTTCATGGTTCTAGGCAAAAAAAAAAAAAAAAAAAATCACCTACTTCTTTCAGAGCCTAGCTTTCTGGCCTTAACCCCAGGGAGCAAGTTTCCCTATCCGAGCACTCACTGATGAGTGTGGAGGTATGATGCTCTTCCATGGGATTAAGCTGGCAGCTGGCTCACCTCACCTCTGGCATACAGTAACTTTGTCCTGAGGATTCTCACAGGATGCCTGAGTATGTCCCAGTCTCACCTCTGGTGTCCTGGGCTACAGTTCTTAAGCCATGTCTGTCACACATGTTTTCTGTATTCTCCAGCATTTCTGACCAACATATGTTTTATAATATTGTTCTGCTTTCATTAAAGAATCCTTGCTGTTATTTCAAAGGGATCTTTGTAGGAAAGAGGAGCTAGATGTCCAGGCTCAGCTTGCCATTTTAAAGCAGGAGTCAGCATTCAATTTTTCTTTTTAAACAAGCCTTTTTTCAAGAAAGAATTCCTAATGAAAAAAAAAAACAAAAAAACAAAAAAAAACCAAAATCGGGTTGCTTCTGAGTTGTCTGAGTAGAAGAGCCACATGTGAGGGTCTTGTGGACAGAAACTCTCTCCTCCTTAGCCTTGCATGAGTCTTTAATAAACAGTTACACTTGGGTTTTAGAAGCGCAGCTGAGAAGAACATGAGCATGTTACAGAGGACTAAAAGGCTGCAATAAAAATGATTCAAGCTTGGGTAATAGGGTACTTGAGGAGAAGTAAACAGAATTAGGGCTATTTATCCCAGCCAAACGAAATTTCAGATTGTCCTAATATAGTAAGGTTTCAAATGCACAGAGCGCTAATGGTGCAGATCAAATTTTCTGTATCTCTATTAAGGCCAAAATAAGTAGAAACTGACTTTAATTGCAGGACACAAAAGACGAGAGAAAAACTGCTTTAGGACAAAAGGACAAAGTAACTTTCTGAATGTTAGGTTATTAACATTGGCAGTGAGATACCCAAGGAAGGTACAGACAACAGCCTTCCAAGTCTTAGGGGAAAAGTGAGAGGGAGGGTTTAACTGAGCCCTTTGGAGAGAGGAGTCCACAGTAGAGTCTCCAGCATTCTTCCTTCTGATGGAGCTGTGGTGAGTCTGACACAACACACAGACCATGACTGGGTCCAGAAAGCTGTACACAAGCGTCTCTCCTATCAGGCTTGTAAAGTGAGTTCATTCATGAGAGGCTGGGAAGAGGAATGCATTGTATTGAGTATTTTTTTTTTTTGCCAACTATTGAAAAGTCCCTTCTTAACATTTTCCTTATGAGTGAGAACCTTCATTGCAAGCTGTCCTCTCGTTAAATCTTCCCAAGGGATGCTTTCCCAGCAACACTAGACATAACAGCCTAGCACGCACACTCTGGTTAGTTACAAATGTGTAATTGCCTATTCTCTATCCTGGCACCCCTCTGATTCATTATTTTGATAGAACTGTCCACATGAAAAGCAGAAGACAAAAGGAGCCTGCAGTGAAGATTACTTAGTGAAATAAAACTTCAGACTGCCCTAATATAGTAAAGTTTATACACACGAAGGGCTGATGTGCAAGTTGGATTTCCCGTATGTCTCCAAAAGCCACAGTAAGCAAACTTTAACCTTAGGGAGAGCAAAGGAGCTCTAGGTAAAAAACAAACAAACAAACAAAAAACAAAACAAAACAAAAATGTGAGAACTTGCTGATTGTTCAGGGGCCCAGCACCAGCCACGGAACAACCACGGAAGATAGAAATAGTTTTCCAGTTCTTAGGAATACTGGGAGGTGCTTAATCACAATGTCATTGTTTCAGCCACAGAGATGTTTCAGTTTATGTGTCAGAGTATACTGAGTCTGTCTGTCTTTCTGTACCTGAAGGTGCCACGAGGACCTTGCAGCTTTGGAGGCGAGTCCTGGAGCAGATGTCGCTGTATGGCAAGCCCGAGCTTGTTGGCAGGGGAGCGAAGTTTATCTCTTCTTTCTTTGCTTAGGTGACAGGAGGTGAGATGTGGGACCCGCCAGACCCCGAACTTTAGCATTTCCACAAACGAGTAAGGAACACTGACACAACAGACAAACCACGCTTCTCGGCACTCCGGGATCAGAGAAGCCTTGCCTTCCCATTTCTAAGTGCTTACCCAAAAAGCAGCGATTCCATTCCAGTCTGCTTCCTGGCCCCTGCCCCTTCTCTAATCGGAATCAGTTTGTGCAAGTATCTTGACATTCACGGTGGGAAGTCCTTGCTCGTGGAGGGAACACCATCCTCTTTAGAGGAAAGCTGCCCCCCAGGTGACCTGATGATGAGGTTCCTGAGTACCAAACATGATTGTGTTAATGTGAGAAACGCACTAAACTTCCCTTAGAAGCTCAGACAACAGGCATAAGCTGACCAGAGCAAAGGAGGTCTGAGGTATTGGAACACAAGCCAGAGCTAAAAGAAGGATTCTAACTGGAGCATGGACCAGAACGACGTGAGAGACTTATTCAGATGGAGTGCTGAACTAACCCCCCACCCCAACCCGTAAGCTCTTCAAGCTTCCATTTGGTAAAAACGAGGTGGGAGGCCAGAACTTGCATTTCTGACTGGTCACCCTCCCATTTCCACCTGTTGTGTTCATGCAGCTGATGTGGGGCCCATCTGGCAGGGCTCAGCTCTAAAGGGGAGATTTCCAACAGGGCTACAGGAAGCTTTACACTGTTCTTCTGCGGGGGCGGGGGGGGCCATTTGGCAATCTCTGCACGTGTCTTTGGGTGGTATAACTGTTGCTGGAATCTAGTGGCTACAGGCTCAGGAATAGGGCTAAACATCTCTGCACAGACAGCCCCCTCAGGACAGCATGATTCAGCCACGAATGTCAGTAGGACAGAGGCTGAAAAGCCCCGACCCTAACAGCCTTGGCTGCTCCTCACAAACAACGGAAAGACCCAAAGCATCCTGACATCCTGGAGGCAGCCAGGTCACTCTAATCAGATTCCCTGGGAATGAGAGCCTGTGACTATAGGTGTCAAAGCTCTCTTGGTGCCTGGCCAGGGCTGACAAAAACACTTCTGAAAAACAGTAATAATGCAGACAGGCAGATGAAAACGACTGCAGATTTCATTTCTCTTTTCATAGTTAGGTCCCCGAAGGCTGTCCAGGCACTTCATTTCCCAGGCTCCCTTGCCCTGACAAGGAGCTAACAGGTGATTGCTGTGCTCTTCTGCATCCATTTCTTGCCACGATTCCAACTGTAGTTTTGTTTTCCTATAGCTTCAGGTATTCCGGCACTGGGGGTTATGCTTTTCAGGGTTTTATCTTCCACCCAGGTTCTGGTGATCCGTTCATCTTCCCATGTGCCTTTAGGCCTTTTATTGCCAAAGTCTCTTGCCATTTCCAAGTGATGATTTGGTGCCCTCATCACTGCACATATTTTTGTAAATGATCTCGTTAACTAATCGCTACACTCTCCAGGAGAATGTGCCGTCTGTGTTCTGCCAGACAGCTGGGCTTTGAGAAGGGTTCTGTGGGCACATAACCTGTGCTGTCACAGTTGCTCCCTGCTGAGGAGAGCCACAACCTGGCTTTGATACTCAACCGTAACAGCCCAGAATTCTTACTGCATTGGAATGAGTCCCTGCGTTGTTGATCACCAGGCTCTGAACAGAATGCAGTGGTCCCTTGACTGCTATAAAACAGCACGAGGAGGACTTGATGTTAAAAATACACATACTCCATTTCTGAGACAGTAGAATGTGGCCATTTCTAACATTGCTGGGAAGGACAATCTAAGATCACACTTACTTATAAAATGTAACTGTAAGGTTTTCCTATGCCAACCCCCCCCCCCCGCTCTGAATAATGACACGGAGACCTTTGTGTTAATGAAAAGCTTCAGGCACTATAGCTGGACAAACACTCAGCTGTGCTAACCTGACAATGGTGGCCTACTTCCCAGCCATGTGGCTCTTTACCTGCCATAATAGTCTCGCCCTGACACATCTTTCTTCGTGTGTTTTGATGGCGACTCCATGGTCCCTACCTGAGACCCATTCCCCTCCCTCTGGGCCCAGCTTTTTCCTCTCTGCCCAGCTATAAGCTGATCGGCTCTTCAGTTGGCCGATCAGGAGGTGATGGAGAACAATGTTTACAAAATACTGAGACAGGAGATGCTTCATAATAACGGCAATACCAGAGTGTGGGACTACAATCGGATCTCTGCTGGGTGCAGAAACCAGCATCTGAATACACAGTGCTCAAAGACTTCACTCCAATGCTCACTAGCAATTCCATGCTCAGAAGAGGGTGATGGGCTTAACGTATTGGAAAATAGCATGGCTTGGCTTCAGGGTACATCAGCTGGGAGCTGACTTAGGTGGTGGTGAGTGTTGGCCTAGGAGCAACCAGTTTCTCTTCTCAAGTTTTACTGAGGTGTAATTTCCAAATAAGACTGTCCATATTTAATGTGCGTGGTGTGCTGTTTTTATATCTCTGCCCTGAAAAAATGATCAAGGCAGCCAGGTTAGTTTTCATATCCATCATCAGAGTTACCATTGTGTGTGTGACGCAAGAACACACGACATCTGCCTCTTAGTGATGTTCAAGTATGCAATGTGGTGTTATGAGCTAGAGTTCCATATTGTCCAGGAGACCCCCAGAACAAATTTCTCTTATAACTTAAATCGTGTGTTCCTTGCCCCCAAACCCAGCCCATCCCCTCAACCATCATGCTAGTCCCTTCTGTAAGTTTGGCTCTTTAACAGTTCCACAGGCAAGTGAAGTCAGGAAGCATGTGTTTTTCTCTATCTGCTCGTTTCACTTGGAATGTTGAGCTCCAGCCCCATCCACATTGTCACGAATGGCAGCAGGTCTTCTTATATTGGCGAATGAGTAATATACAGCCAGGTAATTCTATCATGTTTCCTTGATTTATTCATTTGTCAACAGCAATTTCGTAGGGCTGTTAGAGCATACAGTGGCACTATAGTTAAGTTTCTGAGGCATTTCTATATTGTTTTTGTAAAAGCTGACCCAGTTTAGTTTTGCCTAGGAGCCAACACTTATGTACCATGTCCTTTTTGGCAACAGATAGTCATGCTAGCAGGCGTGAGATCATAATCATGGTGATTCTCAACATGCCTGTGGAGGTCAGAGAACTTTAGTGGGTCAGTTCTTTTCTTCCGCCATGTGGGTCCTCACCATGGAACTCAACCTTTGGCCTTTGTAGAGAAAGATCTTTTCAGGCCCTTCCTCATGGAATTACTATCACCATCGTTGTTTAAGAGTTTAAGCTTTTGGTTTGGTTCTATACACTCTCACAAGCACTTTATTCCCTTCCATGGGGTCGTTTTCATCTGCTTTGGTTTGCAGAAGCTTTTTTATTGGTGGTGGTAGCGGTGGCGGCAGCACCACAGTTGCTTTTGCTTGTGTCACCTGTGTTTCTTATATCTTAAAGAAATCATCGCCAGAGTCAAGTGAGTGGGTTCTGACCCTGTTTCCTTATAGGAGATTTGTACAGTCAGGCTTCATGCTTAAAGCCTTCAACCCATGTTGAGTTGACACTATTTCTGAATGTGAGTAGAGTCCCCCAAATGCCCATGCTTTAAAGGTCAGTGTTATTGGGAGGCACTGTGGGTCTTTAAGGGGTGAGGTCCAGGGAGCAGCCCATAGGCTGTTGTGGATGGAACCCTGGTGGGCGTTGCGGAATACTTCCCTGGCCTCTTGCTCTGCTTCTTGGCTTACTGTACCATACTCTCTTATAATGAGTAATGTCTTCTACAGAGGCCCAAAGGAGTAAGGCCACCTGATCTTGGACTACAACCTCCCAAAAAACGTGAAGCAAAGAATGCCTTTTTCTTGGCATCCATGTCAACTGTTGTTGACTGTGCACGTGTACATTTATTTCTGGGCTCTCTATTCTGTCTCATTGGGACACAGCTGTTTTCATGTCTAAACAGGATTGTTTTTATTACTATAGTTTTGTGATATAGATTGAAATAAGAAAGCATGTCTCCAGTGTTGTCATTGGAAAAGGGATTATATTAAATATATAGGTCATTTTGGACAACATGGGAATTTTATCAATGTTAATTATTCCAATCCATGAATATTGATATCCTTCCATTTATTTAGAGCTTTTTAAATTTCATCCACAAAACTCAAAGTTTTAGGGTACGGATTTTTTTTTTTTTTACCTTCTTTGTCAAATTTACTCTAAGTACTTTATCTTTAAGTAGTGTTGTAAATGAGATTGTTTCACTTGAATTCTTTTCTAAATAGTTTGCTGTTGAAGCATGGAAACAGGAGGAACTAGTTTGCAAATTCACTGCATTTTAAAATAAACTTTACTTTAAACCTTAAAGGTTTCCAAACATAATCCTTCAGGTGAGGATTCCAATTACCTCCACAGATAAGCCCACAGGCCAATTTAATCTTGGAGATTCCATAATCAAGGGTTACTTTAGATGACTCTAGGCTACATCAAATTGACAATTTAAATTTACTAGCAGACACCCTGACCATATGAGCTGTCATTTTAGCTCTCTTGTGGACTAAGCTACTGCCTGGGCTAACTAGGGTGAGGTCACTGATGGGAATACAGAGCCACTGAGAACTAGTAACTAGTCACTGTGAGCCTTTTCCCCTTCTTCATTCTTAACAGGCTTCATGTAGGTTAGTTCTATCTATTGCTGAATGGATATTAGACTCAAGAGGGCTTGTCTGCCCTGTCTAGTTCCCAGTTAATTGAGATAGAGACCTCGTGGATTTATAAAAGCTTTAAAGCACAGTAACTGGGCAGGTATCAACCCTCTAAGCTATTTTTCAATTTCCCAGCTACTCACCCTATGTTACTTGCCTTATCCATTCCTGTCTGGGTTGGTCTGCTCCATCAGGCAGCCCTCACGGCCATGTGTTCATGGTCCTTACTGCCCCATGGTGACTTTCTTCTGTCTGATTCCTCTCCTGAAGCTACATCTTCTGCTTCCTCTCTACTCTCCTTCCAACTTCATGGTCCCTCTGAAACCCCAAGTCCAGGAACCTCAGCTCTGCCTACTTCTCTTCTGCCTAGTCATAGGTTTCAGGAACTTTATTAACTAATCAGCTTTAAATCGGATAGAGCAAGATTTACACAACATAGGCCAGTGAATGTAAGAATGCACTCACCAGATCTTGGGGGCCAGTACCTGTCAATTATCCTTGTGTTCCCCGTGGCACAAGGTAGAAGCAGGGTTCCTGCAAAGCACTCTGGGAGCACTAACCATCTGCTCTGAGTTCTGTTTTTCCCACTGCAGAAACCAGAGACCCAAAGGATTCATCTTAGCGTGCTCTAAGGGAGAAGAAAGGTGGTCAAAGTATGTTTTCTCTTACACACCCAATACGGCTTCTTCAGCTTTCTGGTTGTAAGCCTGTACTTTGGCCCGCTTCCATAGTTTCTGGCTTTGCATGAAGGAATTCCTATCTGTGTATATTTAGTAGCCCGTGTTTATGTGAGATGAACTAGAGCTCAACTTAAGGTACCTGTGACTCCACGGTCGTATCGATGCCCCCCTTTAGGAGTGACCAGTCGTTCCCATTCCAGATCACCTCGTAGGTTACCCTGAAAGTCACATGCTTGATCTGAAAGACTCCACAGGGATATGTACGCACTATAAGGAAGAAACTCGTGCGTGTGGGTCAGTTCATTTTATCCTGACAACACAACATACGGATTAATGATTCTGTAATAGCACTAATGTTACAAAACAAAGTTGTTGACACATAAAACAAATAGAGAAAAGTACTCAAGTCATAAGACACATAATCTGGCAGTTATCACCAAACGGACATAACTGGTGATCTGATCAGAGGATAGGGCATTATCAGCGCCACAGGAACCCTATGCCAGTCTCTTTTCCTAAGTAGGCACAGTCCTCACTGTCGATGCCAGAGGGAAGTGTTACCTACTTTTATGGAAAAGGAATCAGACTGCATGACCTGTATAGACTCACTCCTTTCATTGTGTCTTAGGCCTGTAACATCAAAGGGTGTCTTCATTCTCTTGGTCTTATACTACCCCCTTGTAGATAGCACATGGTCATTTACTTACTCTAGTATTTGTGACACTCACATTGCTTCGGTTTAGTCTGAGTATAAATAATGCTGCTAAGAACATCCCTACCCTGTCTTTTCACATGTATACATGCATTGGGGGTATGGACGGAGAAGTGAAGTTGGTATGTCATAGAATGTGAATTTTTTTTTTTTTTATGCTTTGGTTGACATTGCCAAGCTGTTTTCCAGGCGGTTGTTTACACTATGGCCACAGGTGAATTAAGGTTTCAGTTGTTTGACACATCTTCACAGCACTGAGTGTCAGCTGTTTGTCATTTCATTTGGGAATCCTTACTGGCCTCTGCTGTGACTATAGCTCATCTTTCTGAAGCACTTAATGTGGATCAACCCTTTTTCATGTATTTATTGTCTGGTTGGGTATTATCCCTTTCTGCAGTTTTGTTGATACTCAGGTGTTGGTATAATGTTCTTTTGGAATGTATACACCTTACCCTTGTTCATTCAAATACTGATTTCTCTCTCCCACTCTCTGGTTTCAATCAGGACATTGCATTGTGATACTTACTCTAGGCATCACCTGTCTCAACTTTGTGTAAACATGCCAAAATAAAATAACCAGCCACAATGTTGAGCAAAGGTGAGGAAGGAGTAGGAGGGAGAGGGGAGGAGCCAGAGGACAAGAAGGAGGCAGAGGAGGAAAGAGAGGACCAGAGGCTGGGAGAGGAGAGGCTGGAGGAGAGGTCTTGGAATGACATGGAGAAATGAACCAGACCTAAGATTTCACAAAAAGCAAGTATAATGGGTGAATCTAAATGTTAGGAAACTATGAGGGCTTGGAGGTTTAGGATGGAATAACTATTGCCCAGCATTGTATTCTAAGTTAACTAAATAAATCATAGTCTCTGTGTGGTGATTTGGTTATACAGCTGTTTAGGATTAACAGCAGTGTTACTAAAATATGTATCAATAGTAAATATTTACTACCTTTTACAACACTCATGGTCATTTTTCTATTAAGCTGATAATTCTAAGTTATTTTTAATTCTCTACTCTAGATACCAGTTCTTGGGGATCCACACACATGCAAGTATCTTGTCCCACTTTGAGGCTTGTCTCATTCTCTGTGTGCTTTGCATCTGCAGAAGCTAGAGAAGGATGTCAGGCGTCATGCCGTGCCATTCACCTCCACCACACACCCCCACCCCAGGCACCACCTCATCCCCTCCACCCTCCCACTCCTATCTCTCACAGAACCCAAAGGTTTAGGCTTGTGTGGCTGGTCAGTGAGTCCTCAGGATGCCCCCCAGCAATGGGGTCACAGCCATGAATGCCTCTGTACAGTTTTGTTTTGTTTTGAATGTGGATGCTGAACAGTAAAACTCAGGTCCTCCTGCTTACACACCCTTACCCACTGGGCCATCCTCCCTGCTCCTTGCTTCACACTTTTAATGTTATTTTTTCAACAATTTATTATCTTCAACTATTTACTTTAATTTTAATTGTGTATACATAACTCTGTGTGTTTGTTTATACCATTTTCCTTTTTTAATTTTAATTTTTACTTTTTTATATTAATTACAGTTTATTCATTTTGTATCCTAGCTGTAGCCTCCTCTCTCATTCCCTCCCAATCCCACCCTTCTTCCCTCATCTCCTCCCATGCCCCCCCCAATGATTAATACTTTTTTGTCTTATTTTAAAATTATTTGTCTGTCCAAATTCATGTAAATATTTTTCTCCAATACTGATTATTGATTTCTTCTTTTTTCTCCTCTCCTCTCTTCTCCTGTCCTCTCTTCTCTTCCCCTTTCCTCTCTCTTCTCTCCTCTCTTTCCTCTATTTCTCTCCCCTCTTTCTTTATCTTCCTGTGCTAAATCTTGAACCTAGAGCCTCCGCTTAGGTACACCCTACCACTGAGCTTGAACCTAGAGCCTCCACTTAGGTACACCCTACCACTGAGCTGTGCTCCTAGCTCCCCTACACTGGTTTCTTGTTTCAACTTCATTCAGCTGAACAAATAAAAACTTAAATGTTATGACTGGTGAGAGGTACATATTAAGGTTCATTTCCCTTCATATTAAAAAACAAACGATCCATGACCATTTATTGAAAATGCTGCCCTTTTTCTATTGTTCTCTGGTGCCACTTTTGCCATAAATCATGTTTTCAGATATGGCTGCTTTTAGTGTTATAGTGATTCTGGTCTCCTAGAGTCAGTTGAGCATGAAGGAAAGAACATTCTAGTCGGGGAGGCAGCATGCTTCCAGGGGTGAGCCAAGTACCTGCAGATCACTGGGGAGTGGGGAAAAGCTGGAGCATTTGGAGCCCAGAACAGGGGAGCATGGTTTGCAAGGTGTCCATCAGTGCCAAAATATGCAGCCTATGACAGCCTCAGAGCAACAGGAAACCACAGAAGTGCTTTAAGCATATGGATAACTTAATCACGTTGGCATGTGCAAAAGATTGCTGTGGCTGCAAGGTAAAGAAGAGATTGAAAGGGAGCAAGCAGAGTAGCTACAAGTGGCCTGCTAGGAGGCTGCCTGAGATGTTCAGGAAAGAGATGTGGGTGGCTTGGATTATGGTCAGATTAGCGATGGAAAGAAATGAACCGCTTAGAGACACTTGGAAGAGGTTGGCGCAAACCTCCTGATAATGGGCATCCTCAAGGTTATCCGCTGAATGTTTTGCCAGTGCTTGTAAATAAAGGGAGGTTTCCTCTACAGAGATCCTTAATGACAAACATGGGAAAGTTGTGGGATGCACCATTTGCTTTTAGGAAAAGTAATTTCAACTAAAAGAAAAAAGCAAATGAGTCTGAGCAGAGACTGTGGTGGCTTGGATGAGAATGAGTTTGGGTGCTCCACCATCAACTAGTGGAAGGGTTAGGAGGCATTGCCTTGCTAGAAGAGGTGTGTCACAGGGTGCAGGCTTTGAGGTTTCAGAAGACTACCTCCATTCCCAGGACATGTCTCCACCTCCTACTTGTGGATCAAGATGTGAGCTCCCAGCTGTCTCCATCGCCATGCCTTTGCTCTGCCCATCCAGAATTGGAATTATTAAGAAAAGATTTTAATATATATTGAAGTCCAGGCAGAGGTGTGGGTGTGGAGTGGGAGAGAGAGCTGCCAAATGTGTTTTTTTCAACTACTTTTAAATGCACAGTTCAGGAGCTTTAGGTATGTTCGAATCTCGTGAACATGGGCTGTTAGCACCACCCATTTCTAGAACTTTCTCATCATTTTAAATTGAAACCCTATTTCCATTACACAACAACCCTTTCTCTCCTCTTGTCCCCAGTTCCTGTGACCACTATTACAGAGGCCATATTTTGCCTCTGTAAATGTAACCACATTATCCGCATGCGAATAATAGCATATAATCTTTGTCATTTTGTGTCTGGCTTATTTCATCCAGTGCAGTATCTCTAATACTTTTCATGCTGTTTCATATATAAAAATTCTATTCCGATGTATATTAATCCTCTAGAGAAACAGAGCTACTGGGAGAATGTCTGTGTGTGTGAGTGTGTGTATGTACATGTGTTTGAATGTGCATGTTTGAGTCTGTGTGTGTGTGTGTCTGTATGTGTGTGAGTGAGCGTGTGTGTGAGTGCGCATGTGTATGTATGTATGAGTGCTTTGGTTTAAGGAGATTTACTAGAATGACTTACAGGCTGTGGTCCTGCTGGTACAACAACAGCTGTCTATCAGTGGAAAGTTCAAAATTCCAGGGGCTGTCAAGTCTGGCCATCTCAGCCGCTCTTCAATGTCTTGAAGAAGTAGGGTCTAAAGCTGCTGAAGGGATGGACTTCCCACAGGAGTGAGGGCAACCAAGCAAAGAGGGAGGGCCTCCTTCTTTCATGTCCTTTCTATAAACTGCCAGGCGAAGGCGTGGCCCAGATTAAGGGTGGATCTTCCTGTCTGGAAAGATCAGGATTAAAAGCTTGTCTTCCACTTCAAATGACTTAATTAAGAAGAATAAAGGCTTTCCCAGGAATGCCTGGTCACTATTCGTGACAACCACGAATAGCCATAGCAAGATGGCTCAGCAGTTAAGTGCATTTTCTGCTTTTGCACAAGACTCAAGTTTGCTTCCCAGTTTTCATGTCATGGGCTTACTTCTTCCAACTCTAGCTCTCGGCAATCCAGTGCCACCTTCTGGCTTCAGTGGGTACCCACACATGTGTGCGTAGACACCCCCCCCACACACACACACTAAAAGTAAAATAAAACTTCAAAATATTAATTCTATCCCTTTTTGAAGCGAAATAATCTTCCAATGGAAGTATCCATCCATCATTCCATGAACACTTGGATTGTTTCACTTTATTTTCACTTTTTTTTAATGCAAAATAGTTTTTTTTTCATACACTATGTTCAAGTTATGCTTCCCCCTCCCACAATTCCTTTGAGATCCACTGCCTCCCTACCAACCCAATCTTGCTCTCTCATTAGCAAACAAATAGGTATCTAAAAATTAAACAAACAAACAAACATACAAGCCTGAATAGGACACAACTAAGAAATGAACAGAAAAAAAAAGCGCTAAAGAAAAATCATAAGAGATCCATATAGACACATTGGCAAACATGGAAATCTCATAAACACACAAAATTGTCAACCATACTAGATAAACAAAAGGCCTGTAAGTGGGGGGGAGAGAGAAATGGGGGGAGGGGTTTCCAGATGGAGCATAATGAGGAATGAAAATACTTTCAAAAATACCACTGATTTTGTTTTGTGTTGGCCATCTACTGGCTTGAAGAGTAGTTTATAAGCCTGGTGCTGTGGCACACGCCTGTAATCCCAGCAGTCAGGGAGGCAGAAGCAGGAAGATCTCTGAGTTCAAGGCTACCCTGGTCTACAAAGTGAGTCCAGGACAGCCAAGGCTACACAGAAAAACTGTGTCTCAAACACACACACACACACACACACACACACACACACACGTGGTTTGTATACCCAGTGGGATGCTATTGGAGAAAACTAACTTTTTATTTATGAGTGTACTCCATTTGTGTCAGACCTGTGCAGGCCCTGTGCATGCTGCCATAGTTTCCATGAGTTCATGCGTGTGTCTGTTGTTCTGTATTTGGAAAGCCTTGTTTCCTTGGTGTTTTATATCCCCTCTGACTCTTACACTTCTTTTTTTTTTTTGACCCCGTTGAACTTTTTAATTTTATTTATTTTATTATTTTTAATATAATTTTTTATTTATTACAATTTACTCACTTTGTATCCCAGCTGTAGCTCCACCCTCGTCCCTCCCAACCCTACCCTTCCTCTCTCCCTCTCTCATCTCCTCCCATACCCTTTCCCCAGTCCACTGATAGGAGAGGTCCTCCTCCCCTTCCATATGACCCTAGACTATCAGGTCTCATCAGGACTGCCTTTCTGGAAGGGTCTGGAGCTCCACAAGCTGAACAACAGAACCAAAAAATCTGGGCCTCGGGGTCTTTTCTGAGATTGATACTCCAACCAAAGACCATGCATGAAGATAACCTAGAACCCCTGCACAGATGTAGCCTGTGGCAGCTCAGTCTCCAAATGGGCACCCTAGTAAGAGGAACAGGGACTGTCTCTGACATGAACTCAGTGGCTGGCTCTTTGATCACCTCCCCCTGAGGGGGGAGCAGCCTGACCAGGCCACAGAGGAAGTCTATGAAAGACTCTTACACTCTTTCTGCCTCCTCTTCTTCAAAGTTCCGTGAGTCCTGAGGGGAGGGATTTGTTGTAGACATCCCATGTAGGGTCTCTTACCCTTGCACATTGTCTAGTTGTGGATCTCTGTATTTGCTCCCATCCACTTCAGCAGAAAGCATCTCTGATGGTGGCTGAGCAAGGCACTGACCTAAGCGTGTGGCAGAATGTCATTAGGAGTCATTTTGTTGCTACATTCCTTTAGCAGAACAGTAGTATTTATTTTTCCCCTAGGTCCCTGGCCTATCCAGTGTTAGAATCTTGGTCATTTGAACAGTGTTGGAGCCAGGTTCCTTCTCATGAAGTAGGCCTTAACTCCAATCAGATCGTAATTGCTTACTCCCACAGGCCTTGTGCCACGATTGCACTAGGCCATCTTGCAGATCAAAGCGCTTATAGCTGGGTTGGTGTTTACCTCTCTCCTTTGGAAGCTTGCAGAGTGCCTTCCAGGTCTCTGAACACTTGGTCAGTAGAGGTGAAGGCTCTAGGTAGGCACCAGCTCAACTTCTCCATGTCCAGTGAATTGTGTAGGTGCTGTCTTCAGCAATGAGGCCTTACTGTAAGTTTGTGAAGAGCAATCAGTTGGTTTGGCAATAAATAGCCTAGGCTCTTTTGGAGTTTCCATGAAGGCCCGTTGGCCAACAGCTCAACTGGATGCAACCCGATCTTGGAATTTCATTTGGTGATGACAGACATCTAGTTGGGGCTCCATCTCCCCCATTGTTTAGCAATTCCATTTAGATCACCTTCACATATGTACATATTTTAGGAAGCTGCTACTGTGTTAGTTTCCACAAAAACCCTCAAATGGCCCTTAGTTTTAACTGTCCCCACCATGTGCTCTCCCTCTCCACCTTCTTTCCTCCCCTTTTGATCCTCCCATTCAGTTTCCCTCCCCTCCTGATATATAACTATCTATTCTATTTCCCTTTCCAAGAGTGGTCCAATCCACTCCTAGTCCCTTACTCTTCATTTACTTCTATGGTTATATTGTAGTCTGCTTATCAAAGACTTAACAGATAATATTCACATATAAGCAAACACGTACCATATTTATTTGGGGGGAGATCTAGATTAGCTAACTTAGGATGTTTGTTTTTTTTCTAGCTCCACCCATTTACCTATGACCTTAATGATTTAACAGCTGAGGAATAATTTGTTGTGTAAATAAATGACATTTTAAAAATCCATTCATCAGTCGATGGACTAGCCTGTTTCCAATTTCTGACTATCATAAATAGAGCATCAATGAATACAGTTGAACAAGTGTCTCTGATGTAGGGTGTAGAGGCCTTTGGGTATATACTCAAGAGTGGTATAGCTGGGTGTTGAGGCAAATCTATTCCCAGCTTCCCGGGAAACCATCATGCTGATTTCCATAGTGGCTGTTCAAGTTTTCACCCCACCAGCATTGGAGGAGTTCTTTCCTTACTCTCATCCTTGCTAGCATGAGCTGTCACTTGTTTTCTTGAATTTGGTCATTCTGACTGGTGTGAGATGAAATCCCAACATAGTTTTGATTTGCATTTCCCTGATGACTAAAGATGTTGAATGTTTCTGTAAGTGAGTCTCAGCCATTTGTGTTCCATCTTTTGTGAATTCTCTGTTTAGATCTGTACCCCATTTTTAGTTGGGTTATTTTCTTGGTGTCCAGATTTTTTTGAGTTCTTCATTTATTTTAGATATTAGCACTCTAACAGATGGGTAGTTGGTAAAAATCTTTTTTCAATTCTGTAGGCTGCTGCTTTGTCTGAATGAGTTTCCTATGCTACACAGAAGTGTCTCAGTTTCTTGAGGTCCTATTAATTGCTGTTCTTGGTTCCTGTGCTATTGTTTTTCTGTGCCAATGCCTTCAAGGCTATTTGCCACTTTCTTTTCTATCAGACTCAGTGTATCCGATCGACTTGGACAGGGTGATAAGTATGGAACTATGTGGATTCTTGTACAAGCAGCCATCAAGTTTGACCAGCACCATTTGTTGAAAATGCTCTTTTTTCCAGTGTGTGTGTTTCTGGATACGTTTTAAAAAATCATGTACTCATGGGTATGTGGATTTATGTCTGGGTCTTCAGTTCAGTTTCATTGATCAATGTGTCTGTTGTTATTCCAGTGCCATGTGATTTTCATTAGTGTAGTTCTGTAATATAATTTGAGTTCAAGGATGGTGATGCCTCCAGCAGTTTTATCATTATCATTATTATTATTGTTATTATTATTATTCAGGATTATTTTAGCAATCTTGGGCTTTTTGTGTTTCCATGAGAGCTGAAAATTGTCCTTTCATGGTCTATAAAGAATTGTGTTAGAATTCTGATGGGGATTGCCTTGAATCTGCAGATGCTTTTGGTAGGATGGTCATTTTCACTAGATTAATCCTACTGATCCATGAGCATGGGAGGTCTTTCTATTTATGTCTTCTTTAATGTCTTAAAATTTTTATCATACAATTCTTTCATTTGCTTTAATAGTTACCACAAGATAATTTATGTTTTTTGAGACTACTGTAAAAGGTATTATTTCCCTGATTCTTTTGTCTCCAGGCCACTTGTCACTTGTACATTCAGGGGGGAGGGGGGCTACTGGTGTTTGTGACTTACTCTGTATTTTACTTCTTTCCTGAAAGTGTTTATCAGGTATAAGAGTTTCCTGGTGGAATTTTTAGGGTCACTTATGTACACTATTATATCATCTACAAATGAAGATACTTTGACTTCTTCCTATTTGTACTTCCTTAATCTCTTTCAGTTGTCTTATTGCTCTATTTAAGACTTTAAGAATTATACTGAATATGTATGGAAAGAAAATCTGTTTAAATTGCTTATCTGATCTTGGTTTACCTCTGGGAGGTGGTATTATATTAGCATTTAGGCAGCCTGTTTCTGGGTTGCCTAGTAACCTATGATGTCATCATGTGTGGCCCACCAGGTGTGTGGCAGATGCACCTGGCAGGCATGGTTCAGCTGCACAGGAGCTATAAATAGACCCCTGCCTCTTACCTCTCTCTCTTGCTCTCACGTCTCTCTGTCTCTCTTCTGCTCTCTCCCCTTTCTCTGTCAGGTGTCCCTCTCTTCCTTCACCACGTGTCTCTCCCTCTTGCCATCTCCATCCAATCTTATATGAAAGAGGCATTGGATGGAGATGGAGAGAGAGAGAGGGAAGGAGAGAGGAAGAGAGAGATGGTAGGGGAAGAGAGGAAGTACACCAAAAGAGAAAGGAGAGTGAGCAGGAGAGAGCAAGAGCACAAGAGAGAGCAAGAGAGAGAGGTAAGAGGCAGGGGTCTATTTATAGCTCCTGCACAGCCGAACCATGCCTGCTGGGTGTACCTGCCACACACCTGGCGGCCCACACGTGATGACATTATAGGTTACTAGGCAAGCCAGAAGCAGGCTGCCTAAATGCTAACCGTATATATCAAAAAAGTTATCCATTCTGTTAGATTTTATAATTTGATGGAGTACAGGTTTTTAAAGTACGTCCTTATAATTCTTTGGATTTCCTTGATGTCTGTTGTTATTTCACCCATTTGTCTCTGATTTTATTAATTTGAATATTTTCTTTCTGCCTTTTAATTTGACTAAAGGTTTGTCAATCTCATAGGTTTTTTTTTTCAAAGACCACCTCATTGCTTCCTCTGTATTTTTGTTTGTTTCTTTCTATTATATTGATTTCAACCTGAATTTGATTATGTCTTGTCATCTACTCAGACTTAGTTCTTTTTGTTCTAGAGATCTCAGCTGTTAAACTACTAATTTGAGACTTCTCCATTTTTTTTTTTAATGTAGGCATGTGGTGCTATGAACTTGCCTCTTAAAACCACTCTCACTGTGTCCCATAAGTTTAGGCATGCTGTGTTTTTCATTTTCATTCAATTCTGAAGTTTTTAATTTCTTTCATAATTTCTGTCTTGACCCATTTTTCATACAGCAGTGAGTTGTTCTGTTTTCATGAGTTTGAAGGTTTCTGTTGTTCATATCCAGCTTTGATTGGTGGTGGTCTGATAAGATGCATGGTGTTCTTTCAATTTTCTCCTATCTATTGAGTCTTGTTTTATGTCCAAGTAGCTGGCCAATTTAGAAGACAGTCCCATGAGTCTCTGTAAAGAAGGTATGTTCTTTTGTGTTTGGATGAAATGTTCTGTGAATACGTTAGGCCCGCCTGGTTTACAGCCTCAGTTAGCTCCGGTTAGGTGGAGTCTCCACTCCATCGTTTCTGCTGCCCTCTCAGGATGTCGGTAGTGTGTGGAGGCTGTGCTTCCGTGTCCCTGCCAGTGTGACCAGTGAAGATCACAGGTAGAATGTGTTTCTAGGTGTTGGGAGCTGACAGGAAGGAATGGATGGGGGCTGTGAGTGTCCACAGGAAAGAAGAATGCTGGGTCTGCCTTGAGGATCTAATTCACTGGCCCATGTGGCCAGTGGGTCTCCAGGGAAAGTGTTTTCTCCATTGCTGGTAGGTGAGAAGAACAGATGGGACAAGGGAGGAAGGCCGTGGGAGGAATGTCCTCACTCCCCTGGGAATAGGGGCAGAGAGGAAGCTGTTTTTTTTTTTATTTTATGCTCATGACTGTGTTGCCTAAATGTATTTCTGGGCACCACATGTGCGCAATGGCCACAGAGACCAGAATCCCCTGGGACTGGAGTTACAGACAGTTGTGAGCTGCCACGTGGCTGCTCTTATGTGCAAGAACAGGTTATCTGCAAGAACAGCCAGAGCTCTTAGTCACTGAGCCACGTTTCTAGCCCACTTTTCACTTTTTGACTATAGTGTTTGATACCACTGTATGTCAGTATATCAATACATCTTTGAGTCTTTGCTTTCAGTGTCTCTTTCTCTTTCTGTGTGTGTGTGTTTGTGTGTGTGTGTGTGTGTGTGTGTGTGTGCGTGTATGTGTGTGCATGCACGTATGTAAGTGAAGCGTAGCACATGTGTGAAGAACATCTTTGGGAGTCAGGTCTCTCGACCAGGGGTTCTGGGGTCAGTCACAGGTTGAGCTTGCACAATACGCACATTTTTTCCCCGTGAGCCACCTCACAGGCGCAGGGTAGCTAGAACACTAAATCTCGACAAGGGTAAGTACAAAGTACCTCACATGTAAGTAGTGGCATTATAACGTGGTGTAACCACTTTAGAAAAGCAGTTTGGCAGTTTAAGGTATAGGCGTGTACATCTTGATAGACAACCCATCCATTTCACTTCCAGGTACTAAGTGAGGAGAAATGAGGCATGTTCTCCCAACAGATCCACATGCATTGGCCAGGAATATTCAGTGCCTTGCCTATGGTAAGTGTTGGCTGTTCTGTCGGTGTAGACACCTGTTGGAAATCATCTAAATGCATGGTACTCGATGCATCTCTTGTCACTGTGACTACAACAACTTAAAGAGGGATTATTTGTCCTGGCTCATGGTTTCAGAAGGTTCAACCCATGATAGTTTGGCTGCAAGCTTCGGGGTCTGGACTAAAGCAGTCCCTGGGAGCAAGAGGTCATAGCAGAGATAATTCTTCACCTCATTTGGAACAAGAAGTGGAAAACAAGACAGGAACTCCAGGACAGATATAAACCACAATCTACTTCCTCCAGCTAGGCCTTACCTTCTAAAATTCCCCAAACAGTGCCACCCTCCCAAGACCAAGTTTTCAAACACATGATCCCCGTGGGTGACATTTCAAATTCAAACCGTAACACATACATTTTTCAGTGGTTCCATCTCATTTTATGTAAATTATGCCCTGATTATTGTTTAAGAGGAAGTTTTCTTAGTAACTGAAAAACTATCACAATACGCTCCCACTGAGTCACTGCCCTCTTCCTACATCTGACAGGTTAACTGTTTGTACTAAAGAATAAAGTATTTCTGTGTTCACTTTCCTTTAGTCGTGAGCCACAAAGATTTTCCAGAATGCTTCATGGACGGTTACATTCATTTCTTCTCTATCAGCCTTTCAGAGCATGTTACTGCATTTCGAATAGACAAAGACTCAAACAAGAAACAGTTAAAGCACCTGGGCTAAACCAGAGAAAAATTTTATTTTATAGGACTATTTGTAATGCTCTCTAAGTATAATTAAGGCATTTCAAAGTTACTTCAGTTGTATTTCAAATGTGCCCTGGCACTGGATGGCTGTTTAAACATAAAACCAGAACAAGGGATGTCTCACTGATGTGACAGAAGAAAGCTGCCCACCACAGCCTCAGTTCAAAGCTCAGCTATACACTCTGCTCATAGTTTTGCCTGAGTCAAATATATGCACTCACAAAGTTTTCCTCTCTCCAAATCACAAATTATTCACTGAAAAATTATTTAAAAGAATGTATAGCATGTTAATTCTGTTGAAGAAAAAGGACCGTACATAGCCTTGTGTTAAAGATCAGCTTCAAAAGCTAAGATACGTGTGTGTGTGTGTGTGTGTGTGTGTGTGTGTGTGTGTGTGTGTGTG
>NW_026593286.1:32523636-32600482 GCF_907164565.1 Psammomys obesus | reverse complement strand
GTGTGTGTGTGTGTGTGTGTGTGTGTGTGTGTGTGTGTGTGTGTGTGTTAGTTGCCTAGGGCATATCCTGAGTGGAATACTGAAAGACGGCCTAATCTCAGGTTTGAGATTTTAACATCAAGAAAATATTCTTTGTTGTTATATTTTCATAACAAAAGATCCTTTCACCGAAAGAATTAGCATACATAAAGAGAAGGGACCAGAGAGCAGGGAGTGACTTCTCTTCAGCCAGCCAGCGGACTGTCTTATGACTCCAATGGGAGCATGTATGGAGATGCAACTGCTGGTTTTCCTTGCAAAGAGCAATAGGTAATCACCTAGTTTACACAGAAGCATTTCCAGGTGACTTCAATACTTGGGGAGAAAAACATGGCAAATCCATTTTTTTTTTTGTTTTTTTTTTTAATCTGTGACTTTTGAAACTTTGAAAAAATATCTTTTTTCTTTCCTCCACGTGGTTTGATAAGAGCCATTGACAAACTCCTTTTCTATCCATACAAAAAGGTGTTATCTCTAAGTCTGTTGGTTGTCCAATTTCAGACCATAAGATCAGGAGACATGGGCTTGTGTTTCCACAAGCTCCTAGCCTACAATTGCATGATCGCATGGAAAGCCAATGACTAAACCGCACAGCTTTGCAAACTATACCCCTCTACTTCTCTCCACAGAGCCTTGGGTGCTGGGGTAAAACAGCCTGGCATAGGACAACTTGAGGGAGAAAGGGCTTATTTGGGCTTATGATTCAAGGGCCCCACTCACCATGGCAGATAAGTCACGACAGCAGGCGCCCAAGGAATCAAACCCCAAGAAAAAGCTGAAGAACAGCAGCCAGCACACTTCTTCCTTTTCATGTCCTCGCCCCCCTTTACATGGGTCTTCCCACCTCTGATTAACAATTAACTTAATAATCACTCACAGGCTTGCCCAGAGGTTGTTTTCAAGGTGTTTCTAGATCCTGTCAGGTTTGACAGGTTTAAGTAGCACGGTACTCCTTAGAATGTCTCATTATAGAGAAGTGGAAGAAGCCACTCTTGCTCCACAGAGATCCCAGGCAGCCTCTGCTGGAGTTCAGAAACCAGACATGGTACAAGAAAGGCAGACACGGGTGAGGTCAGTGTCAGCTGCTGATCGGCTGTGCTCTCTATCAGGTAAGGGGAAAACTGAGGCAAAATTGAATAAGCCCATGGCATAAAGAAACTGCAGGAAAAAAAATACAAGAATACCTCACAAATTTAAAAAATCTATAATCAATAAGAATGGGTAGATGTGGCAGCATTCTTAGATAAAACTGCATTTTCAACTATTTTTAAAATGTTTCCCATTTGGCAGAACCCCAAAGGGTTTTGCCAAGCACTTTTCTCTGCACTTTTTAAGTGCATATGTATTTCAAGGAAAATTTAATCCATATGTTCTTCTCTCATTTACACAATTTATCAAAATGTTGCTCTGAATGAGCCATTTAATGTCTAAGGAAACTAAAGAGCACCACTTTCCCTCCCAAATGAGATTTTAGTTGTGTGGTGTTTTTTTTTTCCTCCTGAATTAAAAATGTGTTCTGAACTGCATGGAAAACTAATTGAAAATTTTCCAATTCTGTTTTAATATTCAGAACCAAGTAATATCTGATAAAAATGCAACCTTTTAGCAGCACACAAATTCCCTTTTGCTACTGTTCCCAGCTTCCTCTCACAGTTCTGAGGAGCCAAGTAATATCCGAATGAAAGGTACCATAGAAATAACCTTTTTTCCTGTCACTTTAGAGAAACTGAGTCTGAACAAAGCCGAAGAATAGGCTGACACCACAAAACAAGAGTCAGCAGTGGGGGGGCAACCTATTTGTCCAGTTTAGTGAATTCTTTGTTTTTCTAATCAGTTAGAACCTCACACTTCAATGTGTGAGTGCTTTAGAATAATACAAGGTCCTGAAAACAGAGCGCATCACAGTCTGTGTGAAACGCGGCTTCTGCTTTCCCCAGACAAATGTTAGGAGACCTGGGAGGCTGCAAGTCAGAAATTCCACATCTGGTGCTGCCACTGACAATCTCAATCGCCTGATTCACTAAGTGACCCTAAAAGAGATCCTCTACTCACCCCAATAAGGGTCAGCAATGGGTGTGTGGGTGTGTGTGGGGGGGGTGTGCCATTACAGGTATGTAATATCAGAAGGCAACTTTCGGGAATCAGTCCTGTCCTTTCTCTGTGGGTCCAGTGGATTCAGTTCAGATCACCAGGCTTGCATGGCAAACATCCCAAACCACTGTGGAGCCATCTCGCCGGTCACCACCCTTTTTAAAAGAGCAGCAAGTCCAACGACACTAGACACTCTTATCAAGAAGAAGGAACAGGGAAGCACCGCTGACAGCACCTCAGCAGATAAGGACGTCGACTCCTCCCCCACAGCGGGTGTCACTGAGGGCCACACACAAACCTGGTCCTGGGTGTCCCATTGCATCCGAGAGTTAGTGCTGAATCCGCTCCAGGAGGGCTACGGGCCCTCTTCCGGTTCAGCTTCTGTTCCACTTCCGGTTCAGCTTCTGTAGCCGGTGTCTTCAGATGCTTTCTCCAGGTGGGGAGACAGACCTGGGGAAAGGACAGCTTGCTTCCCGGAGGAACTAAAAGAAGGTTAGGGTTTCCCTTGCTCATGTCACAAAAGGAGTTTAAAACTACAGACCAGCGATAGGTGAAAAGACCTTCCTAAGCCTCTATATCCTTGTGGCTTCTCGGTGCTTAGGCTGTAGTGCCTTTTTATACAAAGCACTGTGTGTTTCTCACTTTTTCAGTGCCGTAGAAGAGAGCAGGCATTCGACAAAAATGTGCTTATTGCCCACAAGCATTAACAGAGAGAATCAGGAAATCTTTGGTGGAGGAAGGAACAAAGAGAATGCGGTGGGGTCACATCAACTGCCTGCTAGTTGTTTAGCCTGGGAAGAATTTCTTGACCTCTCTCTCTTGCTCCTCTGCAAGTATGGAATAATACTATGCCCTGCTGCGTGAGGATCAGTGAAACAATTCGTGCAAATCACTTAAGAGCATGTTTGCACAGAACAAAAACTCAATGAAAATAATTGTGGTTAACTATCACTTTTTTTCCTTTGTTTTGCTTATGCAAGGAAACTGGCTAAATTCCTAAGACTGATAGCCAGCGAAGAAAAAGAGAATGTTGGTGGGTTATTTAAACCCACCAGAGAGACCTCAGTCTAAGCAGGTGAAAGAAATTGCACATCAGTGAACTAGGATTCTAAATCCAACCATATTCTCAAAATACAAAGCAAGCCTTGACTTGATGCAAGCACAGAAGGTACCCATGTCGCTCAATGCGTGACTTCTAATACCTGTGGACTGTCTTATCTTGATTTCCAGTTATCAAAATGAGCTAACTAGTCTGGCTTACTCATTATAAATTATCCAACTGTACTGAAGTATCACATGGTAGTCTGTAAATATGTACAGCCAGTATGCATCAATTCAAAAGAAAATAAACTTTAAAACAGAAACAAGATTTTTTTTTTAAATATAGTGTACTCAAATATTAGACAGCCATTGTAACCAAAAGCAAAATCCTCACCAGTACCCTCAGAAATTGCAGATCCAGAAATGGCTAAACTAGCAAAGAGCTTGGCAATGTGATATCTACAGTGAACACACGAGGCCCAGTTCTGAGTTGCTTTGTCTTGATGACTGAAGTGGAAAATATAGTGAAAAAAATAAAAATGCTGTCTAAGTGATACGGGGTCTGCACTCACCACCCTTAGTCTCGTCAATAAGTTAAAGAATAACTCAGAAGAGTGCCCAAGGACAATTTTATTACCGTTTCAAAGAGGAATCACAGGGCAGGAAACCTGCAAATCTTTGAGGATAAATAACCTGTGTAGTGTATGGGTGCATCACCTGTCAATAGAAACCAATGGCCTATAGCTGAGGCAGGAACTAGGCAGAAGAGATTCTGGGATAGAGCCAGGTGCAGGAAATTCAGCCAGCAAGATGTGAGGAGGACAGATGCATGGTACCTGGGCACAGGTAGTGTAGCACAATGTAGATTAGTATAATGGGTTACTTTAAGTTATAAGCTAGTCAGAGAAGAGCGTAGCTAGATGGCTGTAGGTATTTGTAACTAATATTTTGAGCCTCATGACTCATTATTTCCAGGGAACTATGGGGGTGGGAGGAAAAACACCGCAGCCTACCGCAACACCTGGCAAGCACCCGGTGGAGGAAGATGGAAAATGAAGAGAAAGCCATGGCTTTTTGAGTTAGGCATGGCTAAAAGAAGAGGGCTTCATAGAAAGACTGAAAAAATCCCGAAGTACCAGAGGAAACATACATACTTAGACTCTGACCAGCATCAACAGAAAAGAAGAAAAGGGGAGAGTTATATTTTTCTGAGACAGAAACCAGAAAGGCTGGCAGACTTAAAGAGCCTCATGGAAGCTCCGTAGTGACTGCACAGAGAATACAGACCCTGGGGAGGGAACAAATATCATCTCCTTACGAGGATAATTATTCTTCCTGTTTATTTAGTATGCACTCAGAGAAATTAACTTTCTGAGAGGTTGATCTCTTAGATAACTGAATAGTCCAAGTGGAATATTTTTTTTTTCTGTAGTTTAGAATGTTAGTCTCCAGCTAGGCCAGAGGTAGGTTCTACTCTCTTGGTCAGGAAAACTAGCCCTTAATCAGCCTCAAGAGAACTCTGATGAAGGCTGCAACCGTGTCATTCTGAAGATGGCATTCTATTTCCAGGGTTGAAATATGACGTTAGATTTGATCTGGGAATGTAACTTCTGTGGTGGAGGGCTTGCCTAGCCTGCTCAGTTCCCTGGGTCTGCTTCCCCAACATTCTCAAATGGAAAAAAAAAAATATGTACCTACCATGCTAATATTTTATAGACCTACCATAAACTACAATAGTGAATTGGGTTCTAATATCTCTCATCACTGCCCTGCAATAATTGATGTTGGGAGTGCCATGAATAAAAAGGCTTAATGCTGGAATCAGGACTCAAGTCTACAATGGTTCAGTGGTTAGGAAATTAACTGCTGTGAGTCTAAATTGGTTCCATCATGATGTCAGTATCTGTGTCATAGATTTCTATGTCATAGGTTTGCCCAAAGGATAAATAAGAGAGTTTGCTTGCTTCATGACAGGAGCTCAATACGAAGGGCAGTATTATCAACACAGCAGAAGAGGGCACAGTGGATTCAGACATCTGATGGAAAACCTTGTCCAACAAGGGAGCACCGTTTTGCACATAAATAATGCTTCACAACCCAAAAATTGCTCCTTAATTTTTTTCTACATACTAATTGTTTATCAGTAAATTTAAAGGCACTATGATACCATTTGTTGACTGAATTAATGAGGTTGCTCCCTTGAATAAGGCTTTGTCAGACCTTTACAATGAAGAGTTCAATTACGTCACATACTTGACCACCACATTCCTAGCACTGGATGCCAGGGCCTGATAGAGACAGCATGCATTTTATTAATAAGCAAATAAAATGTATACTATTTAAACAATAGAAGTCCTCTGTAAGAGGTTCAGTTCCCATCACGCACATGACTGATCACAACTGCCTGTAACTCCAGCTCTGGAATATCAATGCCTTCTCCTGACCTCTGCAGGCTACTGCATGCACACACGGCACACATACATATACTCAAGCACACACACAGAAAATAAAATAAACATTTTTAATGTGAGGACATTAAGAACATGCCTGAAAAAGCTACATACAGCAATCGTGAAAAATTTCTGAGATCAGAACATTTTCAGAGGTGTAGACTTCCTGTTAGGGGTTCTTAACACTCACAGAAGCAGGCGAGAGCTATGCAATCCAGGTGGTAGCTCTAGTTTATCCCCAGGGCCAACTGGAAAGATAAGTAGTTTGGTTGAGCTTGGGAAGAGTTTGGTAGCTGAGCTCCACTTTCAGAACCACCTTTAATGCTGCTGAATCCAAGCTTTAAGTTGACAGAGGAAATGAGGAACCAACGGACCAGGCATTTCTCTGCTGGCTTGAAGGGCTTTCTCTTCCTTATTTCTGTCTCCTATGATCCTGCCCAACAAGCCTGTAAAATAAACTTGAAATAATATGCGTTCGTGAGTGGTGGAGAGCACCCCCTTCACACTTTGCAGAGAGACCTCAAAGTGAGAGTGAAGTTGCCAAGGACAGACAGAAGCCACGGTGGGAGAATTGAGCTCCCTGAGGACCTCAGGAAGGAAGGAGGAGGCCTCAGATCGACCCCAGGAAATCCCAGATAGGGCGTAAGGCCAAGCAAGGAAACTACTGTCTCTCTATTTTTATTATTTCATGCTCTCTGTCTTTTTCTCCAAGCTTACAATCCATTTTAAAATTTCTGGTACATAATAATTCTTTCTTACAGCTTTTGCACAGTGCTTTCTTGGTTTGGGAAAATGCTGAGAAACACAGCTCACTAGGAAATAAATTCAACCTGATTACTTAACCAAACTTCCTGAATAGCCAAGGTATAAATTCATATCCAATTCAAGAATGAACAGAGCATTGTCTTATGAAATATCATCATTTCCTGGCTTTCTAGTTCCTGCAAGGGACTAGAAAGATGCGCTGAATCTGAGCTGAAGATTTCAGTCAGGTCTTCTGGTTGAAACCTACAAATCAGAGCAAAAGAGAAGAAGAAGTAGAAGGAGGAGGAGGAAGAGGAGGAGAAGAAAAAGAAATAAAAGCAAAGTTTGTGAGTTCAGGCAAACAAATGGTTTGGTGGGGAGGGCTAGTTTTCAAGTATCTCCATCTACCCCACACACACTCTTTTCTCTTTAGACCCTTGCCGCCTCTCCTCATTTGAGTTTCGAGTCAGGCATACTGGAACTGATCACTCTTCAGCCTCAATAAGTCCTTGTTAATTATTTTAACATTTCAGGTTTAGGAAACTCAAACCCAGTGTTTGTTAACTGCTCCTTCCCTTGATTTGTATGCCCTCTTATATTACAAGGGAAGGCGACTCCATGTGTTTCTGATTCATTTTTACTTAACTCATCAAGACATTGTTTCATAAAGGCCATTTGATGTCCAAAGATTCTGCTGAAATTTTTGTTCCTCAACCCATTCAGCCGGGAGAGTTGCACAGTCTATAACAGAAGAACAGAATCGGGAGGCCCAAAACGAACTTGTCTTACCTCCCCTGCCCTGACTTGCTTTCACAGGCGGGTGAGATAACAGTGTTTCATGGATGGGTTGGGAAACTGCATTGCAAAATATCATTTTGGAGAGTCTTTCTTAAGACCCTTTATGAGCTGACACCCAAATAACCCTTCAAATAAGAATAAGGTTTTCTTTGGTTTGGTCTTTGGTACAGCAGTTCCCTTGTTGTAAGAAACATAACACAAACGTGAAAATTTAAATGGCAATTAGATAGAGCATGTTTCTACTTGAAAGCATAATCCTCATGTGTATGTTTACATTGGAATGCTGTCCTCCTACTGGTTTCCTTTTGAGTAAAACTCACACCCTAACCTTTTTAGTCCATTTGAGGAAGGACAGTGAGAAGACACCCAATACAAAGATACTCACATAAGGATGGAAGTCATCTTCTGTTTTATTTAGAAAAACAAAAGTTAAAGCTCCGCTAAATGAAATGACCACAGACTTAGTATGTATCAGCAATTAACTTTAAAAAGGAATTGATTTCTGCTCGCTACTCCTTTCTATAACTCACTGTCACTTGCTGGACTCTGGGTCCATAGGTAGAACCCTTGTCTGCTGACCATATTGCCAGAAAGCAAAATAAAATTCAAGAATCATTTTTGACCAAGATAAGAAAGCAAGTAGCTTATGAATCAAAATAACAAGAGCGTAGACAAGTCGACAAGTCAGGTGACAAGACAACATCTGTTGGTCGAAGAGGCCACAAGCTGCTGAAGAACTTTGAATATATTCTTCCCCCAAACTGCTTGTTTCTCAAATAACTCTCTCTCTCTCTCCCTCTCTGTCTGTCTGTGTACACCAGTCTATCTGAACATCTTTTGGCTCTCATTTAGTATCCAGGGAGTATCCTGGGATCAAGAAAAAGACCCAGCTGAACAGAGCTCAAGAGCAGTCAGTACAGACAGGCGGAGTCAGTAGACACTGGGTGTACCTTTCCTTGGCAGAATCATGGTTGGATTCCACATGGCTGGGTTAGAACATGTGTATTGCAGAAGGGACAACTAGACCCTCCTTTCTGGCTTTTTACAAGCTTCTTATGAAAGTGGCCTTGCGAGAAGGGAGCAGATTTTTGTCACCAGCTGTGCGGGCTAGCAAACAACAGTCCTGAGTGTACCTGCGGCTCAGCACCAATGTCCTCTGGAGATCTTTCAACACATTGAGATGTTGAGATGAGAACCAGTGTCTCTCCTTCTGAAGATCAGAACCAGTCCTACTTGGTTCTTACCAAGCAACCTTTAGAAATTACACAAACATCCCATTTGCCCATCTACAAGTGACACTTATTAAGACCCTTCAGGAGAATATCCATTCCTTGCCCATGGAGTGGGATGAGGAAACCAGAAAAGGTACGCTATCTTTATTCTGTTTAGACTGAAAACAACACCACCACCAAGAGTCAGCCATGTAGGAGTTTATAGATGAGTAAATGGGGGCAGAAAAGAAATGATGACCACACATGGCAGTGACTGTATGGATGGATGAAGGACACAGATTACATCACAAATGGCTGCGGTGATCAACCTGGGAGGCAGGAAGGAGACTGTGCTTATGATGAGAGGACAGTCTCTGGGGACACGAGCTGAGTAAGGGAATTCCAAACTGAGGAAACCACTGATAGGTCTAATATCAAACATGCCGAAGATCCTGAAGGCAAAGGATGCCTTCACATACATACCTCATTTTACACACCAATAAATGTGTCAGATAAGAACCTAAAATCCAACAGGCACAGCAGTTTCTCAAGATTCTACAAACAAGTAACAAATGCCTAGTCCATCTCAAAAGTGAGGATTCCTCTAGGGCCTTCTGTAGTCAGGGACTGAGTGGGCCACTCAGGTCCTCATCTAGAATTGTGTGTGCATCTAGATGGATCCGAGAGCGGAATTGATTAAGCTGTCCATCCAGTTGGCTTTTTTGTATCCTTTGGTCATTTTTCCCATTTCAGTTTTGGTAGTGTCCTGTTCGGTATACACAGTACAGGACCTGGGCACCACTGTGCCCTACGAAAAAATGAAAAATTTCTTTCTGGTCCATTCAAAGAACATAGTTCCCAGAAACAAACTGAAATCTCTAAAAACGAAGAGACTCTTTGCATCTAATATATTGTATCTGTTTATAACTGTTTCTGGACTAGACTCAGAGGCTTCACATATGGTGGGTCAGGTCATAGCATCATCTTTCAGACATGCTTTCTTCTGTGTTTTGACACCCCAGATTCCTCACGGTTACTCGTCTTCTCCCTAAACGTACTATACACTATCAGGGACACCCACACCCCACGCTCACCAAGCTCCAACCTTCGCAGCTACTCAACAGCCACCCACCACTGCTTCCTCTCCTCCACAGCTGGTAGAGATGAAAGCTACCTTCTCTGTAGGTCTGATGGCTGCAAAGTCTGAACTATGGAACAGTCACAACTCTCAAGCTGGCACAAGAGGGTCCTATATGAACATGTTGTGAACAGTATTAAGAAGCACAGGCTTGTTTATTCTGCATCTTAGCATGGTGTGGACAGCTTGGAGCACTTGAGTAATGAATACAGATACCTTCAAGGATAAAACTTTAGTTAGAATGCGCCTGTTGCTGTATAGAAAAAAAAAAAAACATCCCCAGGTTTATGGTATAATTAAGTTGTTTCTGTGGCTTGGGAATTTGGGAGTTCCCAGCTGGGGAAGGAGTTCACGAGAGGTTTTAGCGGCTATGACTGAGGTCATTTTGAAGACTTCTTAGTTTCCGCATCAGAAGCATAAGCTAAAGGTTCTTGCAGCTGGTGGCTGGGATAACCAGGGCTCTTTTAGGCTGCCTCGAAACTTGTGCTATGCACACAGCAGCATTCTAGGGTGTGGAATCCTTACATGGCAGCTCAGCAACTCTACCAAAAGGCCTGTAGTAGGGTATAGACTCAGATGGAACCTGAGCCACTGTTCTTAACCTAGCTTTGCTATAATGTTAGGACTGCTTCCAATTTGGTAGAACTGGGCTGCTTAGGGCTAGCCCATCTGCAAGGACGGGCAAGTAGAGTAGAGCTTTTGAGACAAGGGGTCATGTAGCCCTGGCTGGCCTGGAACTTTTCATGAAATGAAGGTGACCTTGGACTCTGATCCTCCTGCTCCTACTTCTTTAGTTAGTTTAGGCACATGTCACAAGCCCATATTATGGGGTGCCAGGATTTCCTTAATGCTAGATAAGCACTGTACCAACTGGGCTCAGCACTTAATTCTGGAGTGCCTAAGAACCTGAAGGTCTCTCTTAGATGACCACAGTTGGGAAAGGGTAACAGCAACAGAAAATGATCACCAAGGAGCAAACTATGAGAGCCAATCACCACTTAACGTCTTTTAGAATCTGCAGTTCAAATTCTACTCAGCTCTTCAAAATACTCTCAATAGGATTGTAAAAGATTTTTTTAATTTTCACTTTTAATTATGTGTATATGTGTGTGTCTGTTTGTACATGTGAGTGCAGTGCCCAAAGAGGCCAGAAAAGGGTCTCAGATATCCTGGAGCTGGAATGACAAGGAGCTGTGAGCCTCCCGACATGGGTTCTAGGACCCAATGCCAGGTCCTCTTCATGGGGAGTAGAGCTCTTAACCACTGCGCCATCTTTCCAGCCCCCAGTATGATTTTACCTGCCACTTCGGTTCTAACTTTTATTTCAGTTGCACATCTAATGACATCAGTTTCATTCTCATCCCGTTGGCCGGCTTAGGTTGTGCTTGTCCATCCCAGGCGTGTGCACACAACTGGATGGGAGGCAGAAATAAATCTCACCAGTTAACGCTTTGAGGAAATGCATAGCCAAGGCTAGAGAGATGGCTGAGCAGTTAAGAGCAACTGCTGATTTTGTGGAGGACCCAAATTCAGTTCCCGGAACCTATGTTAGGTGCCTCACAACTGCCTGTAACTCCAGATGCAGGAGAATAATGGCTCCCTCTTCTTACCTCTCTCGGCACCTGCTTTCATGTACATGTACACATTCACTCAGGATCAACAAATAAAAAATTATAAATGTTTTTTTAAAAGAAACTCACAGTCAACTTTCCAGTTACATGCAATAGCTACATAGACACACAGGCAAGACAGGGATAAAACAGATACATAAAATAAAAATAGCACAATGAAATCATTCTGCCACCCCATTCCGTGGACTTGGGGCATCAAACTTCCAATTACACCTGTTTGGAAGGATCACAGACCACACTGCTCCCACTGTGGGAAGGCATCTCCCACTTCAGTTCTTCAGGGCAACGCCAAAGGAAGACCTCCAAGCCACAATACAGAAATGCAGGCAATTCCCCTACGACTCAGCTCTTGAGGTACCATCTAGTTATTCTATGCATCCAGTCAGACCACAGCCTGTCTCAAATCTCCCCTCCTGTGTTCAGGAAGGTGCTGACAGGAATGACTGTCACACTGTGTGTAAGGGGAGATTTGTTCTGTGCTGCAGGAGGTCCTGGATCGTCTTCACGCATGGGAGCCCTGAGAGAAAGCACACGAGAGACACCACAGGACAACACCACGGGAAGGCTGCATGCAGACCATGGAAGATGGCAGAGACCCACGGGGGAAACACAGTATGTTCCCTGGGGACCTGGAAAAGAGACAGGGAAACAAAGAAGCAGAACAGCATTGGGATAACAGCTGAGAGCGGAGGCTTCCGGTTAGGAGGGGAAACAGCCCTATGAATGAGCAGGGCTGTCAGTGCCTCACAAACTGGCTGGTCCTTCATGGCCTTCATGAACAACCTGTATCATGTCACCAATTGGTCTAGAAGTTGCTGAGACTGTCCGGGCCATCCAGCACACTCTCTCCAGGCAAACAGCCCTGTGGCTATCTTCTAGTCTTCCAACCAAATCGACAAGAGGCCACCGGAATGGGTGCTGCGCTCACAGGCACCTCCAATGGCTCCACACATCAAAAGAACAACACCCCAGGCCAGCATCCGCCGCTTTAGTATCTGTTAGCCCGCTCTCTCCACCACAAACGCTCTCTCTCACAAGAAATGTTTATTCTAAAGCGCCCCCTACGCTGCGTTTATTTCTAAGTACATATCTAAGTTTTTATTTCCCCTGCTGTGGGAAAGAGGCTCTATCAGGACATGTTACGAGAAAAGGGAATGTTTACGTGAAACTTTCAGACAGAACTCAGGAAAAATAATCTTTCTGGTTAGAGAACATTGTTGGAGGAGGTGAGGAGCTGACTTCTCAGAAGGGCTCTTAATTGCATTTAAGTTTATCAGAAAATTGCCTAAGAGTTTATCAGGGACGCTGGTTTCTTTCCAGAAGAAAGTTGGTTATGAAGTATCTTAAACACAGAAACTTGTCTCCCAAAGCAAACGTGGGATAGCTTTTCCCCCTCCCATCTATTTAACCTCTGTTATGTATACTTCATGCTTCCTCCACGTCAGCATGTTTTTTTCTGCTTCCAAGTGCTAGCCCCCGTCATTAGCCTCATTTGTTTCTCATTGGTTCAAGCCAAGATCAAACATTCTTTTCTCACAACGATAATTTTCTCTTTGCATTCTACACTAGAGTCCTTTCATTGTTCAGAGCTTGTGTTTAGTTTTTCTTTCTTATGTGGGTTGGCTTGGGGTTTTATTTTATTTTTTTAATGTTTTTAGGTAGTTTAGACTGTCCCAGAACTCACTCTGTGTGAGTGGCTGACCTCTGGACTCATGGCAGTCCTTTGCCTCTGTCTTCTGAATGCTGGACCTGTAGATGTACACCACCATGCCTGGCACTGTTTTGTCCTTAACTCTTATTTTAACTATAAATGATTTTGTATTTTCCTTCTGTGTATATCCACAAGTATTCAAAAGTTCAGGTAAGTAACTTCATGGTCCTCTGTCTTGTCGCTCTATGGTGCACAATACACGACTTTTTCCTCATGGTTCAGCATGGAAGCTTGATCACCAGCTATCACATCTTTATTCCTGACAGTGGAAAGGAAGGGGAAAATGCCTGGCCCTTCTTCTTTAAGGACATATTTCAGAAGCTCCCATAGCGTCTCTGCTTACCTCAACTCAGCCTTCATCACAAGGCAGACAGCCTCCAGTAAGTAGCGAGGGAAAGTGGAGAACATGGCGTTTAAGATTCACACCTTCTTCTTCATGATACTGAGGGTCAGCATGAAGTTTCCCTCTATTGCTCTATTTCAGAGTTTGTCAGTCCTCACAGGCCAGGGTACTCCTGTTCTTACTTGTTTTCTCCTCCTCTAGCTTGATTGTTCCCAGTGGCTTCTTGTGGAGTTTATTTTAAAATATTTTTGTTCATTCTCTCCAATTTTATATGTGTATAGTGTATTTCGGTCATATTCACCCTAATTATTACCCTTTTTTGCCCACCTTGTCTCTCACTAGAGCCCTTCTCTGCCACATAGAGTTTATTTTTTAAATAGAGCTTAATGCCAATTCCAAACTCTGGGTGATTTATACATAAGGTTACAAGGCTGATTACATGTGTTTAAATATGATTTCTATATGATTACATACGATTAGGCATATATGTAGAATCAACAGCGGGGGCTGCTTTTGTATGAATGAGTCATCGTGGCTCCTAACGCTTTCTCATGTACCACAGCCAATAAATTTTCAGCCTATGCAGCCCACAAATGTACTGCTGCGTTGTAAAACATGCTACACACACTGTAAAACATGCGCACATATTAAAGCTGGTGAGATAAAGAGAATGCGTGAGAGTTCTGGTGTTTTCTTCCTCCATCACGGTGGCTTTCTGAGATAAACCCACTCAATCCGCTGCCAGAAACCTTGGTGTGCTACACGGCCAGCGAACACAGCAGCATTTCAACTGAGAATCCACCCAAAACCTAACAAGAAAGACCCCAGCCAAAGGCTAACTGTGGACCTCGTTACATTGTTATGTCTCACATTGTGGGGGAGAAAAAAGAAAACAATTGTTGAAACTCCCACATTTGGGGTCTGACAAGCAAATTAAGTGTCTCGACAAAATGTCTACATTGAAAAACCCATTTGGGCTTTTTCACAGCATAGTTGCGTTTGCTAAAGAGTTCAATCTCTTCTTGTTTATGAACCCCTAATTTCCCTACTATTGGGTTTCACCCATGGAATAAACAAGGAACACTGCTGTTCTGCTCGTTGTGGTCATGAATTACAGGGCCCCGGAGAAGCAAGTGGAGGTACTCTGGAGTCTGGATTTCGGTGTTGTGTGTGTGCAGTCTGCACTTCCGCACTATGTGAATGTCGGCTAACGCTTTTCAAACGAAGCCGGGGATGAAGTTGCCAGGCTGGTCACAGCGCATTTCCCTAAGGACAAAGCCCCAAACTGACAGCTCTCAGTTTGTGTTACAGAAGAAAACCAAGCAATCAGGACCGGGCAGACCTCTGCACTGGGCTGCTTACTGATATCAATTACTTCACTAATTAGCCTGACAAAGTGTACTATTCATTTAGCCCTTTCATTCGCAGGGACAGTAAAGCACTGGGGACCAAACGAAACAGGGACCATTCCATCTTGGAATTGCCAGTGTACAAGATGTGGGCATTTGACCACGTCTTGTCAGGCACATACCCAAGGCCCTAGGAAATCAAAACAAAACAAAAGCAGGTTTAGAGAAAGTTCAAATATGGCTTTTTGAAGAGTGAATCTGAAAAAAAAAAATGGCTCAGGAGAGCTCATAGGATTCAGAAGCAAAATTCTCCACATCCTGATAAGTGAATATGGAGATAAAGACATCAGTAAGATCGCACAGAAATTCTATGACGTGTTTAGGTTTCGAAAGAATCTCTACCAGGAAGGTCAGAGAACCAAGGTCAAATTGTGAAATGTATAAGAAAATTGTCAAAATCGTTAATGCCCTGATAGGCCAGTGCTTATAAAAGTGACAAAGGCAATAAGTCCTGTCCAGCTCATCTGTTTTGAGCCTTGATGCAATTGAGAGAGGGACTGTGCAGCTAGGAAAGACAGTGAATGCTCGCAGGTCAGACAAGCTCTTCCATCACCGGAGATTACCTTTAAATCGTGAAAGGCAAGCACAGGCTGGAAGGGGACTTCGTCTCTGGAGAAGAGGGGGCTGTTGAAATGGATCCTCGTCTCCATTTCCAGAGCATTCTACAGGAACGTGCAGTCATGATTCTGAGGTCACTGCCGAAGCAACTCATCCCAGACACTGACAAGAAGATTCGAACCAAACCGACGCTAGCTTTTCAGAAGTGCAGAGCCTGGGAATCTGGGATCAGACTCTGCATAAAGTCAATCAGAAGACACAGTGGTAGCTTGCAAAACTCTAGAGAGAACTGTTTCTTGGGTCCTGTAAGGATTTAAAAAAAAAAAAAAAAAAAAAAAAAAAACGCCATCAGTAGCATCCAGCACAGGTGTCCCGTCTTTTGACACCCTGACACGATGTTTTCATCTACAGACGGGGGTGGGTTGTATTCATTACTATCCCGGGACGCGTGTTATCCACCAGCCACAGGTTGAATGCAACTAAATTATACATATGGGCTCTTCGGGGTGCTAGACAAGCAGCCGGCAGGCATGCTCTAACCAGGTGCAGAACACCTGCAAGATGGTCCCTTTACACATGCGACACATGGCCTTTAAAGGTATGCCACTTTCCTTTCCTAAGTGCCTTTTTAAGCTTGCAAATGTAATTCTTCCCTGAATGCAACATGTAACTCACTGTGAGATAATGTGTACATTTAAAATTCTTTTTTTTTTTATTGTGGAAGATTATATTAAATTTATAATTCACCCTAATTTTAAAGCACTGAGTATTGGAATCTATCTTAGAATTGAGAAGAAACACATACGTTCACACACTTATGTGTTTATAAGATTGAAATCATACATTTTTATGTACTTGCACTTAATTTTCAGCTCAGTGACATAAATAACTCTATACACATCATATCTAATGAATCAGTAGCATTCTATAATTCCCGCAATTGTTCCCTCATCATTCTAAACTTTCAAGTTGGTTTTCTCAAAATTTTATGATTTAGTTTGCAGAACTAATTTTCTGAATTTCCCACTGCCTTCCTGAAGTACACTCCTATAAACAGAATTATTGACAATATATATATATTTATACACACACATAATGAGAAGATTCCAATACACAGCACCAGATTGCTTCTCAAAAATTCCGAGCTGAGTCACATGACCTCCGGTTAGCTGAGCAAGGACCCATCTTCCAACTACTTGAAATGATCTTTTCAATTTCTATGTCCAGTTGCTAGGGGGGAAATGTGTCCCCTTTCTGTTTGACTCAGATCTCATTAGCTACAGTGGGCTCGTTACAATACCAGCGAGGCACCACCATCTTTCCTTTCCTTGTCAAACACTTTAAGAGTTTACTCATTTTCCTGCTGCAAATCTATTTTTTTTCCTCTTTGTTGCTGTGTCAGCTTTACAAAGACCTACCTCATTTTGGACTTACTTGTTCACATTTTCACTTTAAGCATCTGTATTGTATTTTGTATATGGCACCGGAGGCTTACCTTATAGAATGTGTGCATCTTTAGAAACTTGTGCCTGAGGGTCTGTTTGCTGTTGACTGCTCAGCCGTGTGGCTGCTGTTGTTGTTCTGGGTGACGTTTTGGTGCGTTCCTGTCTTTTCCCTCTGGGCTTGGTGGTTTGACTGGTTTGGTCTTGTAGGGCTATGTGGAACCCATTCTGTTCCTTTAAAAAAAAAACTTTGCTGATGCTTGCTGCTAAGTTATCAAACCACACAGGAACCTCTATTTTATAAAAATACCAAATTCATGGATGAGGTAAAGCCTTTGGTTTTCATTGTGTAACGTTCAGAATTCGGCACATTTTTACCCCCTGACTCTTCTCATTTGCTTTCTGGTCTTTGTTGGTATCATCTGGAATCTAGATCTGGGATTATTTCTACCAGATTGTTAGTTTTCTGTTTAATAACTTTTACAACTTTTGTGTATTCATTTTCAGTGGAATCATATTTGCATTCGGTTTTATATGAATGGAACAGTAGTTACTTCTATTTAAAAGCTGTTTTTATGTGTCTCTGCTGTTCTTCCTCACGCTCACTAACAGCTCCTCTGTTAGAACTTTTCCTGGTCTAGAGTCGTTTGGTTTATGTGATTTCTCAGGTAGCTAGAGTGTGAGAAGTCAGAGATCATTTGACCAGATGTAATGTCCACGGAGGCACCGGGAACAGAGAAGCAGAAGGGCTGTGGACAAACTCAGGCTTGCTGTCTACCTCAGGCTTGTTTCTAGTTACCTTATCATGCAAAATACAAGGACAATATGGGTGCTTGATGTATTTTTAAAATTTGAAAAGAAGTTTGCTATTTGAAGCCCTGAAGCTGATGCAGGCAAACAGGAGAGAAACCGAGACGGGTGTGAACAGGTTTAGAGCAGCCAGCTCCCATCATAAAGAAAGAAATAGAAATGTGGTACCAGCCTGCCACACCAGTCCATGAAAGGCTGAAGCAGAAAGGGTATGAGTTCTAGGCCAACCTGGGTTACATAGAGAGTTCAAGGTCAACTTGTACATACTGAGATCGTGTCTTGTGAACACAATCTACCTGGACTGGAATGGAAAAAAAAAAAGTTTCATGCAGCAACACAACAGGGTTAGGATAACTGTAAGAGTTTCTTAATCCTATTTACATAAAAAAAAACCACAACACTCTTAGTAAAACTTTTAGGGTCTTCTCTTCTTTTAGATGTTAAGCAATGGGGCCAGCAATACTGTTCAGCCAGAAAACGTACAAGCCGCCAAGGACAGCCTGACTCCATCCCCAGCACCCACTTAGTGGGAGGAGAGAACGCCCTTCAGGCTGTCCTCTGACCTCCACACATGCACCACTGTGTGTACATGCTCACAGCGAATAAATGTAATGATAAAAATATGTTTGTTTTGCAGCTGGTTATATCTGAATGTTGGCAGAAGTCACAAGGGGCTGGTTCTCCAGAATATTGCTTCACAGTAACGTTAACCATGCTCTGCTTTCTTCTAGCCTAACTATGAGCAATGCAAGGTGTGTATTGTGTGTGTGTGTGTGTGTGTGTGTGTGTGCGTGCATTATGTGTGTTTCTGTGTGCATGTGCGTCTGCATGTGTGTGTGTGCATATGGGCGAGTATGTGCGTGCATGCGTGTGCTGCTTTCTACCCCACTGAAAATCTGATTGCCCAAATCGTTTAAAAGGAGTAACACTCCTTCCAGATGGCCTCTCAGTTTAACGACTGAGGCTCGGTGCCGTGATAGTTAACTTCATATCAATTTGCTTGGGCCATAGCGCCAGATATGTGGTCAAAAATTCTGGATGTTTCTGTGAGGGATTTTTTTTTTCTTTCTTTTTTTTTTTTTTTTTTTGATGAGAATAACATTTAAATCAGTGAAACTTGAGAAAAGTGATTGTCCTCCATAGCGTGGGTGGGCCTCATCAAATCAATGGAAGGCCTCAGTGGAATAACAAGCTGACCTCCTCAAGCGGGAAGGAGTTCTGCCAGAAGATACCTTGGCCTCAAACTACCACATCATTTCTTCCCTGGTTGTCAACCTGATGGCTAACCCCACAGACATTAGACTTCCCAGCCTCCATAATCATGTGCCGACTCCCTAAAACAGATCTTTTTTCCTCTTGTTCTTTTCCAAATTCTCTCTGCCTCTCTCTCGCTCTCTCTCTCTCTCTTGCTCTCTCTCTGTATGTTTTAGTTTTCTGGAGAACTTTGACAAATATGTGTGCTATCTCTTGTCTAAAGACACCCAGATCTGAAAGAAAATCAGAAATAGGAAACAGAACTCTTGACTTACTCCTTTAAGATTGTACACACTTAATGTTGAGATTCTATAGGGAATTACACTGAATTATTATTTGTCAAACACAGTGTTAACACACTTAGCATTGTAGTTTCATCAAAACTTTCTTACTATCTTAGTCTCTACAAATGTTGTTAATTAACAACACAATATACAAAAAAGCATTATTTGAGTGGAATAGACTATTCCTCTGATTGATAAAATAATAATTCTTGTATAAAAATCATTTTATAGCTATTTTTAGAACATAAATAAAATAGCCTGTCTTCTGGAAATTCATATTCAAAACAGGTTATTCTCTGTTAGGCAGCACTGAGGTACCTTATTCTGCACTGGGTGAGGACACAATTTTTCAAAAACGGTAGTCCCTTTCAGCTCTTCTTCCACTGTATAACTCCAATGAAGTCAGACATTTGGCCTCCAAAACTGTGTGAGCTTTAGAGCTGATTCACCTTAACAGTTTCCAAGATGATTACTCTCCCATTTCTTCAGGTTAAATCAGTAGTAGAAGGTGAGTCTGATTTTCGTTTTGACCTATTGTGATGTATTAGTTTTTTTCTATCTTATTATATTTTACTTATTATTATCCTTCAGAAGCCTGTTTGTTTTGTTATGAGAAGCAGAAAGTTGATTCAGATTGAAGAGGAGGGGAGAAGAAAGAATAGAGGGGAAAAAAACCCCAATAATCAGGATAGATATGTGAGGAGGAAAAATCTATTTTCAATAAAAGAGAAAAATAATTAAAAAAAATAAAAATTTTAGTGGCTGTTAAACATGGTGCAGGAGTTGTGTGAGTATAATTCCGAGTGGCTTTTGATAAAACTCTAGGAAAACAAGACAAGAGTCTGTGACCTCAGGTTTTTCAAAAACATGGAATTGTTCTTGGATTATGCTGTCATGCCCCTCCCAGGTATAGCAGAGAGTTTACCTCAAATTATTCATTACAATTAACTGTTATCTGTTTATTCGCCTCTATAAAAAGAACATGTTTTGTTCCGCTTTTCTGCACGAGGCTCGCGTACCACATGTAGCTTGCCCGTTCTGCGTGGTTTTCTCCATATGCAACTTAGCTTTCGGACTGTAGGCTTTATTTATGTGACTCCTCTTAACCCTCAGAACATAAGTTGTCTGATACTCTGAATCAAGCTGGCTGTTGCATGAGACTTCAGTCTGTCTCATGCAGACTGCCTCGGCTCCATTCTCCCAGGTCCCGTGGCCTCTAGAGCAGTGACACGCTCATCTTTCCAAAGAAGGTATGTTAGTTGTAAATAAACCCATAAAGAGTCGTTCCATGTTCTTTGTCATCAGAAAAGCTCAAACTGAAACAACCACCTCGTGTATCTCACAATTAGTTACAAATTTAAAAAGACATAGTAACTGGGGTTGATGGCCTGTGGAGGTACTGGAACCCTCATACTTCTATGTGCTGCGAACAGTGTAATCACTTTCAAAAAGGACTGCCTTTTTTTTTCAAGAGCTTCAACATATGTTTACATATGATCTATTACTCTGCTCCCAGGTATGTACCCCAAGTGAATAAAAATATGTGTTTCTATAGATTTTTGAGTGTTCATTATAGCCAAAAAGTAGAAGCAACAAAAATATCCACTAGTTGAAGGGTAAGGTAATGTTTCTCCATGCACTAGAGTGCGATTCACTGATGGGAAGGAATGAAGATCTGTCACAAGTTAAAAGGAGGATGACTTTCCAAAACAATGTGATGATGAAAGAATTCAATGACAGAAGACCCCGTGGTGTTTGATTCCGTGAACATGATGTGTCTAGATGAACAAGTTCATTGTGAGTGAGAATGTTTATGGTTGGAGAGGCCTATACAGGAGGAAAAGGAGAATAGAGAGTGTTTGTGGACACCATGTTTATTTTTGTACTGACAAAAATGTTAAATGAAGGTGACAACTGTGTTAACTTGGAAAGTATACAAAAATACCATCAAACTGTATAATTTAAATGGGTAAAATGATGCATAGATTATTTATTAATAAATGATTAAGCAATGAAAAGAAATAGGGCCTCACCATGTAACCTCAGGCCCTGGATTTGAGATCATCCTGCCTCGGTCTCCTAAGCATCAAGATCACGCGTTGTGTCTGCTTTAAGCATAAGAATGTAAAAAATTCCCTCTCTAAAATTTCCTGGTTCAGGAAAGAACAACTTTTGAGAAAATGAATATGCTTGTTTGAAGTGTGGAGGGGAGACAGGCGGTGTGCCTAGGAATCGACTTCTGCTGTACAGAATGGTTGTGCCAAAGCATCTGTAGGCAGTCAAGGCAGTCTATGCTTTTCCTCTCCCCACTGACAGTATTTTATTAATTACAACTCATTAGTTCTGGGCTAGTAAGACACCAGCAGGTAAAGGCACTTGTAGGCAAAGCTGGTGACTCGTGTTTAATTCCCAGAGTCCACATCAGTGGAAGGAGAGAACTGACTTCCATGGGTTATCCTCTAAGCTCCACACGTGTCAGAGAGAGAGAAAGAGAGAGAGAGAGAGAGACAGAAACACACAGAGAGACAGACAGAGAAGTAAAAATACTAAGAGTTTAAAATATCTCACCTCACCAGTGTGACCTACTTTTCTCTATGCTCCCCACATCACTCTTTTTTTTTTCTAGGCCGATTTTATTTCCTTGAATAAAGTAGAGTCAAAGTAGTAGTCTAGATGTGTAAAACCTTTTGCTTCAGACTATAACATATTGATATTCAACAATCTGACATGGGATTACTAACACAAATTGGGTACCAACCTAAAGACTTGCAGGCAAAGGAAATATCCAGCCAACACTGAACACATTCTCCAGCCTTTGGCCACAGTATGACTCCAAGTCAGAGCCTTGGATAGAACACAGTGTTTTTGTCCAGACAAAGGCCTCCCCACCGCACACAACCTCTTCCTATTTTTCCTTCGGGCCATCAATCCAGTCTACTTCACGTTCATTTAACTGTGCAGGATCTTTTTAGAGACAAGAAACTTCTGGAATGCATAGGTCGTTCCATCCTTCCTGTGTTACTGGTAGATGTGAGAGACTTTGTCTAACCGTAATGTTATGCATGCATATGCAAGGGCAAAAATAAGAGAGTTCCCAAGTTACCCAGACAGTTGCCGCTAATTCAAATGACTCAGTCGACACATTTTAAAAATACTCTGTTCCTAATCCAGCGTTTCAAGAATACGGAATCCAACTTACAGCCCTAAGAGCCAGAGATAAGCCAGGTGCAGAATACAACCACCCAAACACAACAGCAACAATGGAGAGATTTATCTTCTACTGGCTGATGGCGTGGTACCAGCAGAGAAAGGTCAAAGACCACACTCACAGAAGCAATCGAAGACGCTTGGACCTGGTGTGTTCCTGGAAGGCCCACACTTCTAATGTGAGAGATCTGACAGGAGTCTCATTTGGCAGCGTGGAAAGGTATAGAAAATAAATTTTCCATGTTCCTATAGGGAAATGGGTCGGCCCATGAGGCAGGTTTCAGCTAATCACTGGGAACCATTCTGGGCATGCCAGGCGTGCTGGGAAGTAGCCCAAACTTATTGCCAACCGGAGAAGGAAGCCAGAGGTCTATCTCCACTCTTGATTCTGAGTGTGAACAGAGATGTGACCGCGTCGGTAAAAAAACAACTGGTTTTCAAAAAGGAAACCTCTGGTAGTCCAATTTATTTTTCCTTGTCATGCACTATGAATAAAATAGTGCTCACAACACCTCAGAGCTTAAATTATTTCCTGGAGTGCAGTTGGGCTTTGGAGCCCAACTGATCACATATTTAAGCTAGCTCTGGGTGTGGAAGGAGTTGGCAGTGCACCCCGAACAATTTCATCACCTAGGTTCCCGAACCTCAAAAGGCTCTTTATACTTCAGATACAAAAATTCCTTCGCTGTCGCCTGAGATTACGTTTCATTATTCCGTAGGTTCAGTTACACACTCCGAACGACATTTGATAAGCCGTCTACCACGCATCAAGTTCACTCCAAGTGATTGGAGAGTATGTTCTCAGGTGATTGACAGCTCTCCAAAAGGAACAGCGTATTACCTGTCAAGTTTCAAGGCATGTTTTTGATGTACTGGAAGTGAAGTAACATCAAAATACATCTAACTTTGGGTTCAAGGAGGGAGTTCTGTTATTTCAAATAGATCCCAAGTGGCTGTGAAAAACGTATTTGTCTGAGTAACAATGGTGTCACAGTTATGTGGGGATCTCAAGAACCACTCACGTAAGCCACGCGAGCACACAGACCATGTAAGAGAAAAGCCAGTACTGAACTCGGATCGCCCAAACAGAGGGGCACGTTGGAATTCTAAATTTGGAGAGAAAAGTTTGCTAATTAGTATTAAGGAGCCGACATTTCCTGTAAGTTGGGGACTTACCTCCAGGTTTCAGACCCATGCATTAGAGGCGATGTGTTATAATTGGTTCGCTTTGGGTTAACTGGTGGGTATTTTTAACATCTGAAACCTGTTATTTTGTCATTGAGGTTTATCCTGCTTCCCTATAGCTTCACAAACTTTCCATTTTAAATTCTAGAACTTCCATGCTAATTATAAACTTTTATCTTTAAAAGTGGTGCTGCCTTTTAATCATTTGCTGTAGTTGGGTTTCCTTTTTCTTTCTCTAAAACATTCTAGAAGATGGCACTGTTCTTAATTTTGACTGAGGAAAAAAAAAGTCTACTTGTCAAGCAAAGGCTCTTATTAATTCCCTGGGAAGAAGCCTGGGTCAAGATAGAATTTAATGCAAAACAAAATGTTACACTTGCCAGGTACAGATGTGAATTTATAAGAAGTGAACATTCTGGTCATTCCGCTTGCCTATGGAACACACTGAGTGCTGTTTCTTCCACACCAAAATTAGGCCCAGCCAAACTGCTCAGGCCACGAACGAGAAAAGCTGTGGTCCGTTCCTGGGTGGACCAGTTGTATCCCTAAAGGAGTGCAAATGTGTCCTTGGAACACATGCGACTCGGAACGCTGTTCACAATCCTCAGCCTTAAGAAATAAGCACAGTTGTGGGACTGGTCATAGATGAGCACACTAGCTCAGGGGTCGATAAATGGAAACAGTGCTATCACTGCTAACAATAGCCAGCATTCGGGCACACCTTTAAGCCAGCACTCAGGGGGCAGAGGCAGACAGACCCCTGTGAATTCAGGGCCAGCCTGCTCCACATAGCGAGTTCTGGGATAGACGGGGCTACAAAGAAAAATCTGGTTTCATAGGAAAACAAATAAACAAACAAAACAACAATAGTAACTAAGATTTTTCTTAGTTCTCCTTAAGATCAGGCATTGTCCACACAGGCCCCTCTCAGTCATCACATAGCGATCTTATCTATGTGTTACAGAGAGAAAGCAGGTTGAAAGTTTACCTAATAGTACGTAACTAGCAGAATCACAATCTGGAACAGATAGCCCTCACCTGTAAGCAAAAGGCTTTCAGACCTTGACCTGGAGTTTAAGGACATTAGAATTACCCCAGAAGCTTCCTCCGAATATGTTTCCTGGGCCTATGGGCCAATAAACTTGATTCTGTGAGACTGGGAATATAGGGTCACCCCTTCTTTTTCATAGCTGTCCATGAAATAATGACTCTGGCCTAGGGTCAGAAACCATAGTCCTGCACAATATTTCCCAAAATTGGGTCAGTCAAATAGTAACACCATTTGTATAGCTCTCAGCTGATAAGTAGATTTCTTTGAACTTCTCTGGAAGGTATGAGCAGAATGAGGCAAGAGTCTACCTAAAGGCTGTCACCTACAACTGTATTCAGATACAGATTTATTTGAATCTTGACCGTCACTCACTGGCTTTATGATCCTAAGCCTAGTCTTACGTGTCTTCTATGGAGGTTCTATGAGAAAATGGAGCGCATAGCAAGCACCCTTCAAATACTCACTGTTATCTCAGCCACATTCACTGAAAACGCTGATGCAGTGACACGGGCTCAGAGCTCTCCCCACATTCTGCTGGTGCTAGGAGGGTGTCTTGAGTGGGATCTGTGGCTGGCCACTGCTCCTCTGCAAAAGGGGGCTACCTGCTGCTGGCAGACACCCCCAACATGGGACTACTCACGGGTGTACCTGCTTGACATCTGGGAGTCACCATGACTTCTGCTCAGCCAAGCTGGAAACCTTCCAGGCTCTGGGCTGCTAAGCATGGGGGAGAGCAAGGTGAAAGCCTACAGGAGAGAGGTGAGACTCACCACACAGGAGGCCTACTCCCCTGAAGTGCTGCTCCACTCATTCAAGATTTGTTTCTTCGCTGACAAAACTAAACAGGAAGACCTTTCCAGCTGGGAAGTTATGTTAGATATTAAAAATTTGCGGATGGAAGGCTTGAAAATGGCACTAGTTTCCTTCATCAGGATCATTGAGAGCAATCACATCGCTTTAGGCTTCCCAGGTCCATGTTAAGAAAACAAATGAGCATTTTCTCACTCTTCTTTTCTGTCTTCTCAACTACCTCGCGCAAGTTACTTTGCATCAAAAAGCTGTGAACTGATTTGGATAAACTGGGGTCAGTTGGGTTTTATCTCAGTGAATGGAAGAGTTGTCCCAGTGCCCTGATTCTAGGTGTTCTGGTCAAAGAAGGTTAAAAGTCAGTGATACTATGTCAATGTACAAACACATATGTGCATGTCACACACGTAGAGAAAAGTAATCAGAATGGACATACAACAAAACATGAAGAGTAGCTACATCTGAGTGTTTGAAATGTATGTGTTTTGAAGTTTCCGTTATATGCATAAGTGTATTTTATAATAACTATGAATAATAATAATAGTAATAATAATAATAATAATAATAATAATAATAATAATAATAATGAACCTTTTCAAACCCATCTGGCTTGTATTTGCATGAATCCAGGTTTGCATGAGCCTTGCTCCACTGTTCACCTAACACCGACTTCCAGTTCTCTTCCCATTCCGGGGGAAACTGAAGCCGGGTCCTACTTTACCTTGTCTCAAACACAACAGCAAGAAAATTGTAGAGGCTCGAAGACTCATGCTGGATTGAGGGTAAGTGTTAGAAATTTAGGACTTCCTGTGCATTTTCATCAGCTGTGGTTCAGGTTCATGGTTCTTTTTGTTCATGTCAGACATCCCAAAAAACTCTCGATGCAATGAGATTTGCATGCTCAAACTGCACAAAGTTAAGCACCTTTTAAAGTTGCTTGTTCCCATCATGTAAGCTCACTAAAATAATAAACACACACACACATACAATACAGACTGACAATAAAGTAAATTAACAAAGAAAGTTTCTTTGCAATGAATGAAATGATGTTGAGGTCAATTTGTTACTGCGTATTTATCTGGAGTTTAAAGTTTATCAATACTAAATAATTTCAAAGTGACAGAAGCCACACTTTTTAGGATTACGATTTTCTGAATAAATGCTTTGTTGTAAATAACTAAAACTAACTTTACTCATGCCAATATTACAGTGTAAACTAGGCCCAAGCATTTAATAAAACCAGATACAAAATTGTCTTCCATATACTACCTTCACCATAATGTCTCAACATCTATATTGAAATATCATTAATGTTAAGAAAGGGTTTCATATTGTCCTTTCATTGCATCATCACAAGTGAACAGGTTTTTCGATGAGGTAAGTCATATTTGGGCTCACTCACCAGTATTTTAGCAAACATTGTTGGTCCCGTCTCCCTTTCTCTGCCCTGTGTATAGGCTAGACTTTAAGGTTCGCATTCATGGACAATGCTCCTGTAACTCTAACAGAGAAAAATCATTAACTAGCCAATGGGAGATTAAGAGGCACAAAAGTTTTTGTTCATTACAGTACCAAGAAACAGGATAGAAGCATAAATCTCCATTCTCGAGCTAACACCTATAAAACACAGAAACACTGATAAACTTTCTTCTCAGCTATTTTCTTAAGACCTAGAGAAGGACATAGAGGAGACTGTGTGAGACCAAAAGATGAAATTGCCAGATTTTTTTTAATGTACCATAGATCAGACTACCTTCATTCTTCTGAGGCCTCAATGATACTGTACCAGGCATTAATTTAAAGCCTCAAGCCACCTTGAGTCATTCAATAGAAACAAAAATCTAAGCAGGGGGCAGAGAAGACTAGTAATTAAAAAAAAAAAAAAAAAAGAAATGCAACTGGAGAAAATAAGATGTGTTCTCTTCCACTAGAAACCCGACTCCACGTTCCCAGACTAACCGAGCCTTGTTCCTGTAGGATGAATAATACCACTGTAACTCATCAGAAGAGTCTATGTTTTAATTCGAAAAGTAGTTCCTATGTTAATCTTTAATAGCCTGTCCTCTGGACCAACAGTAAAGTTGGAGAAGAAGGCATTTTCAGTGGTGTAATTAAGGCCTGGAGAAGCAGATGTGGAGCCGCTCTGCTTTTCAGCCAATGGCTGGCCGGCACCATCCCCGAGATCCACCATTTGATCAGTGCATCTAGCCCCAAGGCTTCATGGTCTGCAAGCCGCAACCTACTAATAAGCACCCTCCAGCCTGTTTGCTAAACAGATCTGTCCTGGCAGGCACCCAAACACTGCAGCCCTTGAAACTGGGAGTGCTTTCCCTTGCGTGGCCTATTGTGTGGCAAGCTAGAGAATAAACTGTCCCTCGTAGAGGCAGTGCAATTACAGACCCGTTAGTTATACAGCTGTGGCACAAAAGATTGCTTACCTCAACCAAAGCGAGGCCTAATTTATTTTTGTATTGTCTTTGTTGAAAGCCAAACAAACAGCTCTGCACAGCTCAAGTATACAGTACAGAGAAAGGCTCTTTCTCTTGTAAACAAGATGGCAACTCTTGGCTCACAGAAAGCAGCCTCAGTAGCCGTGGGTTCTGTTTTTATGGTCAGAGCGAAGCCTTTGCTTGTTGTAGCTTCATTAGATTGTTTAAGGAAACGTGGGAGACTGCTGTCTTTGATAGAAATCTGGGGGCTGAAGGTTGTGGGATCTGTCCAGTATTGTTGTGTAGATACCGGATAAGAGGCTGTCAATTTAAAGTACAAAAATGTAAACAAACAAAAAAGGACATCTCTTCTTTGTGTAAGCATGGTAAAGTGGCTTTGATTTATGTGTGTTGAGCGAACAATATGACATATGGAAGAAAATGTCTTTTAGTGAAAGTGCTTTCACTTTTGTATCTAAATTAATCCCTGCCAGACTCATAATTAAAAATAAAAATCCAGGTTGGTGGGAATATTAGCATTGGACCAGGCAATCCACCTGAAAACAGCACAACAGTGCAAAAAAGAAACACATTTATTTTTCAGTGTAAGTAGTGTTTGTCACACTGAGCATCAACTCTGAGGCAAGTCCATTAAATAACAACTTACATCCTTGAGAAAATATGATGCAAACTAGTGATCCAACTGAGGAAAATCTTAACAAAGGACCACAGTTCAGTTCCTAGCACTCAAGTCAGGAGGTTCACATCCACCTGGAAGTTCAGACCCAGGGGATTGAACTTGCCGTTCTGGCCTTCACGGGTACCTGCACTCCTGTGCACAAAGTCACACTCACACATGCATATGTGTGTAAAATTAAAATAAAATCTTTAAATCTGCGCTAAGGATGGATGTTTTCCCACCTGCCAAGGAGTACCAGGAAAACTCAGTCTGAGGCCCTGAATTGAATGGCGTGAGGTTAAGTTCCTGCTGTGGCCTGCTTGTGGCAGCTTTTCCGCTTACATTCAAGGCACATTGTGGGCTTTGTTGTGGTTATTTTGATTTTTCCAAAGTCCTGCTTTGTTTGTTTGTTTGTTTGTTTTTCTTCAAAAATATGTACATATCTGAAATAAAGATGTGGTTAGCTGTTTTGTCTGTTAGCGCCCACTCTTGGGGTACCCAAGCTGATATGCATTAGTATGTATGGAACAGACATTTTAGCACTTTTCCCGACATACAATCCTTCCTACTCCTGTCTTGGGCAGTGTTTGAATCTATTGAATCTATTGAATGCTAATCCTTCAGTAATGCTACAGAATGAGCCACTGGCTTAAATAAACTGATTTAAAACATGAATTCCTTACTCAAAGTCTTCAAGCTGGTTACAGTTTGATCAGACTAGCAGTAAGCTGGACCCCATGCCCTGGCGGCTGGGCGGTAACCTGGTACAGGCCTAGGCTGTGTATCTTTCTAGTCTTTGGATCAATGACTACCCAGGACACAGTTATTTCCTAATAAATGGCAAAGACTTAGGGCATTGACCCAGAATGCACATGCTAACTTTTCCACATACACTCCATCAGCCAACACAAGTCAAATAACCCATCCTACTTCAATGTGGCATTAAAAAATACCCTTATTTCTAGTGGGAAGAACTTCAAAATCAGAGCACAAAGGATTTGCATAATTCTAATGCAGGAAAATCGTGACACATTTAACGATAGTGCAAATTATCTTAGATGATTTTTAATATACATTTATTTTAAAGTATGTTTTAAACATTAACATTTACTTGTGCTCTAAAATCACCTATAGTTTAAATAAGTCATGTAGTTACCAAGCAGTGAGGTGTCCTATAAGTATAAAATGTAGACTAAATTCTGTTAACTTTATGAAAATGTAATACAATAATGCAAAAATCCTTTTGATAATCTCTGGGTATAAAAATATCACCATCAAGCTCTTAAGCCAGAGTTTGAGTTATGACCTGACTGTATGGATAGGAAGATTAAATCCTGGAAAACCTCTGCCTTTCTGTACAATTCCTGCTAATCTGCATAATTATTATTCTAGGTTCCATAGACATAGCTGTAAATAAGGTCATTAACATCCACATACTTAGAACTTCTAATCAATATATAACAATAAGCAAATAGTGATGTTATGGCTTGAATGTGAATTGCCCTCCATGAGTGCACATAATTGGTTACAGGATACTGTAAGGACTTAAGGTGGAGCTTGGTGGGGATGTAGGTTCCAAAAGCATGCCTTTGGAGCTCGTGTCTGGACTTTCCACATCTGCCCATGTGCTCCTATGACAATGATACTCCACTCAAGCTCTCAAGTCTAAGCAACCATGGAATAAGCCTTTTTAAACTGTGAGCATCATAAATGTCTCCTCTTCCGACTTGTTACCTCAAGTATTCTGATCACATCTATACGAAAGTAACTAACACAGACACAAAACTTTAAAAACCGTGAGACTGAAACAAAATGACAAAGCGCCTTTTCCCTCCCATGCTGATATTAGCAATGGGGAAACCTGTATATGGAGGATGCTGACCTCACCCTTTCCCCAGAGTGCAGCCCTGCCCCCTTCTGAATTGTTCTCCATTCCGTCCTGACTGCAGAGGACTCAGTTTCCCTTCAGGGTCTGAATTGATACAACTGTGCCATTTACGTGCAGTGTGGCCCATAAAGGTCAGAAACTAAAGAATTCTATAATGGAGTTAATAATTACTGCGTATAACAGTGTCTCCAAAAACTCACTAAAATAACGATAGGATGAAATAAAGAATAACAATAACACAGACAACTCTTAGGGTGTGTCCTGAAACCCTAGTGAGCATCTCTCTGGGGCTGTAGTTCCAGGGCTTTAAGGAGTGGGCGCTCTGCGTGAAGATTGCAGGGGAGAAAACAGACCAGTAGAGGACACAAATGAATGTAAAGTTAGAAAACGGAATCCTGTCCTCCATGCAGAACTGCTCACAAAGAGGCCCACTTGATCAGAGCAAAAAGAGGGAAGCGCTTGGGAAGGCGGCTCTGGCAGGGATGGCTAGATAGATATAGAGATGAGAGCAGCACCTCCAGGAAACTGTCCAGGACTAAGAGGGGGTGGGGAGCAGGGGAGGAGCAAGAAGGTTTGGGTTCCCAGGATCTTGCTAATGCTCTTCATCTGGGCCAATTCCTCCATCCATGCCAGTCATGTGCTCTTTTTCACGCTAATCCATCATGGCTTCCTCCTTCCTTCCTTCTCTTCCTGTCTCCTTAGAGACAGATTCCAGGTGTGGCTTGGCTCTTGCACCCATGGACTCACAATAGCTCTGATGACACGGGAGAGATTTGCACAAGACTGGGTCCGTCAACAGTTCTTCCTGGAGGCAGAAAGGGGCTTCTGGAGCACTTACCTCCTGGAGGACCTGTAGGCAGTGCATGGCTCCTGGATGAGAGAGTCATTTATGTCAGTGGTGTGGCCCTGGAAAAGCTGCTTATGCTCACACAGGGAAAATATTTCCAAAAATGAAAAGTAAAGACATGAAAGTAGAAAGGGAAGTGATAGTGAATAAAAAATGAGTCAGAAGGAGGGGTCAAGAGAGTGTAAGAGGGATAGATGGTGGATGTGACCCAAATACACACACACACACACACACACACACACATCCATATATATTACAATATCATAATGAAACCCATTCTGTGTAACTAATATATGCTAAATGAAAAATGAAAAAAGGTTCAATCCATTCTTTGATCAACTTCACACACACAGAGGTGGGAGGAGGAGGAGAAAGGGAAATAGAGAGAGAGACCTATATGCTTTACCATACCAACAGCAGAGGGAGTTCTTGAACCAGGAATCATATAAACTACTCCGTGTTGTCTTTCCTTTTCCCCACAGGCAGGACAATAATGCAAGCAATCTTTGCTTCACAAAAAAAAAAAAAAAAAAAAATGAGAATTAAGATTTCCACTCTGGGCAGGATACAAAATCAACTCAAAAAAATCAGAAGCCCTCCTGTATACCAAAGACAAAATGGCCGAGAAAGAAATTAGAGAAACAACACCCTTTACAATAGCCACTAACCACATAAAGTACCTTGGGGTGACACTAACCAAGCAAGTGAAAGACCTGTTTGAGAAAAACTTCAAGTCTCTGAAGAAAGAAATTGAAGAAGATCTCAGAAAGATGGAAAGATCTCCCGTGCTCATGGATTGGTAGGATTAACATTGTGAAAATGGCCATCCTACTTAAAGCAATCTACAGATTCAATGCAATTCCCGTCAAAATACCAACTCAATTCTTTACAGACCTTGAAAAAAAGATTCTCAGCTTCATATGGAGAAACAAAAAACCCAGAATCGCCAAAACAATCCTGTACAACAACAGATCATCTGGAGGTATCTCCATCCCCAATCTCAAGTTGTACTACAGAGCAATAGTAATAAAAAACTGCATGGTATTGGCATAAAAACAGAAAGGAGGATCAATGGAACCACATAGAAGACCCAGAAATAAACCCACATACCTATGAATACTCGATTTTTGACAAAGAAGCCAAAACCATTCAATGGAAAAAAGAAAGCATCTTCAACAAATGGTGCTGGTCCAACTGGATGTCCACATGCAGAAAAATGAAAATAGATCTATATTTATCACCCTGCACAAAACTAAAGTCCAAGTGGATCAAAGACCTCAACATAAAACCAGATACTCTAAATGTGTTAGAAGAAAAGTGGGGAACAGCCTAGAACTCATTGGCACAGGAGACAACTTCCTGAACAGAACACCAACAGCACAGGCTCTAAGAGCAACAATTAATAAATGGGACCTCATGAAACTGAAAAGCTTTTGTAAAGCAAAGGACACTGTCATCAAAACAAAACGCCTGCCTACAGATTGGGAAAGAATCTTCACTAACCCTTTATCTGACAGAGGACTAATATCGAGTATATACAAAGAACTAAAGAAGCTGAAAAGCAGAAACCAAGTAATCCAATTAAAAAATGGGGAACAGAGCTAAACAGAGAATTCTCTGTAGAGGAATATCGAATGGCAGAGAAACACTTAAAGAAATGCTCATCCTCATTAGCCATCAGGGAAATGCAAATCAAAACGACCCTGAGATATCACCTTACACCCATCAGACTGGCCAAAATGAAAAACTCAAGTGACAACACATGCTGGAGAGGTTGTGGAGAAAGGGGAACCCTCCTCCACTGCTGGTGGGAATGTAAACTGGTACAACCACTCTGGAAATCTATCTGGCGCTTTCTGAGACAATTAGGAATAGTGCTTCCTCAAGACCCAGCTATACCACTGCTAGGTATATACCCAAAGTTTGCTCAAGTACACAAAAGGGATATTTGCTCAACCATGTTTATAGCAGCTTTATTTGTAATAGCCAGAACCTGGAAACAACCCAGATGTCCATCAACAGAGGAATGGGTACAGAAATTGTGGTATTTTTACACAATGGAATACTACTCAGCAATCAAAAAGGAGGAAATCATGAAATTTGCAGGCAAATGGTGGGATCTAGAAAAGATCATCCTGAGTGAAATATCCCAGAAGGAGAAAGACAAACACGGTATATACTCACTTATATAGACCTATAAGATATGATAAACATAATGAAATCTATACACCTAAGAAAGATAATCAAGAGAGCAGACATGGGTAAGATGATCAATCCTCGTTTAGAAAGACAGATGGGATGTGCATTGAACGTATGACAGGAGTCTACTGAGCGCATCTGAAAGACTCTAACTACAGTGTTTTCAAAGCAAATACAAAGACTCATGACCAAACCTTCGGCAGAGTACAGGGAATCATATGAAACAAGGGGAGTTAGTATGATGGGGAAAGGATAGGAGCTCCACAAGGATCAAATATATCTGGGCACAGGGTCTTTTCTGAGACTGACATGCAACCAAGGACCATGTATGAACCTAGAACCCCTGCTCAGATGTAGCCTGTGGTAGCTCAGTAACCAATTGGTTTCCCATAGTGAGGGGAACAAGGACTATTTCTAACAGGAACTCAATGACTGGCTCTTTGGCCTCCCCACCCCCCCAAGGGAGGAGCAGTCCTGTTAGACCACAGAGGAGAGCTTTGCAGCCAGTCCTGAAGATACCTGATAAAACAGGATCAGATGAATGGGGAGGAGGTCCCCCCTATCAGTGGACTTGGCAAGGGGCACGGTGGAGATGAGGGAGGGAGGGAGGGACTGGGAGGGAATGAGGGATCGGGACACGGCTGGGATACAGAGTTAATAAAATGTAATTGATAAGAAAAAAATAAAATTAAAAAAAAAAAGATTTCCACTCTGTTGGTGAAATTTATCTCCATCACTCAGTGAGAAAACTCAGAGTCAAGACTGCTCATTCAGGTACCCTTGCTCCACAAGGTCATCTCCTCCCTCTGCTACTGATTGGACAGCCCCCTGGCTATATAAACCAGATGTAAAGCATGGGGCTATGTTTCAGGTCAGAGGATGGGATCTCTGTGTGAGGGTCTGGACTACCTTCCCAGAGTCAGCCTGTTCACACCCTCTGGTCACATTGAGATTTCTTCTACCATGTGGCAGGTCAGACCTTGTCTCTTGATTGCTAATGGACAATTAAAGCTCCATTGCAAAGCATTTCTGCCATGTTATCAGACCCTAGCATAGGCACATAATGGAAGACAGGTCATAAAGTTGGGATGTTTTCTCTTTTGATTTTGGAAAGAATTCATAAGTTACAGGTAATTCATTTCTTACCAAAAGTCAACTGAGCCTTCAAGTTTCACTGTTCCAAAGTTTTTCATTATGACTTAATGTCTTTAATTTGTAAGACTATTTGTGTTTTCTCTTTCTTCTTATAAGCTTTTATAATTCTTAGTTTTTTAAGGACTTTTTTCCTCCATTTCTAAGTCACTGGATTTAGCAACATAAAGTTGGCCACCTAGTGTCTCTTGGCTCTGAAGAGTGTATTTCTCATTCTTGATATTGGAAATTTGGGTTTTCTCTTTTTCACACACACACACACACACACACACACACACACACACACACACACAAAGGGGATTTTATCAAAGTCTTCTTCCCACAACTTATGTACATCAACTGGCAGCGGGATAATGTCGACAAAGGACTGGGGGAAAATAAAAGACCCCCTCCCTTTCTTTTAGAAATACTTCCCATAAAGTAAAATCAGAGGTGGGATTTTTGCTGATAGACCTATTTCATAAGATACAGTAAAACAGAAAGAAAACTACCAAGTAGAAGGACTATGTGTACACACACACACACACACACACGCACACACACACACACAACCCAGCTGACACATGCAAATTGTGGGAAGAAGTCTTTGGTAATGTCCTCCCTGTGTCCACAGCACATTTTCCTTAAAAAGCTGTGATTTTTTTTCTTCATCTTTTTTTTTTTTTTTCAGAGTTTGATTTTGAAGGTACTTTCTGTGTGTTTATCCTTTTGGGGGAGAATTGAGTGTCCTGGACCTGGGGGTTTGTAGACGATGTTTTGTTATTATTAATAGTCTCCATTTCTTTCTTTCTATAGTCTTCCTGTAAAGCCTAAAAATCATGATCCCCTGCTCTACATCCTGAATATTCTGATGTTTAAGCATGTTCCATCACACTCATTTGTTACAGAACACAGCATTGCAAAATAGTTTTGTTTAATGTTTTCCTTTAAAAGAAAGTGACACTGTTAAAAAAAAAAAAGACTTCTTAGTTTTATGTGCAATTCTTCTAATACTTAGCTGTCTTTCGGCAAGGCTTTTGGCCTCACCTGGTTTTGTCTCATATAAGTTCGGTTGTTTAAAACATTTTTAGATTTATCTATTTCATCTGTGTAATATTTTGCTTGCATGTATGTCTGTGCACTGTGTGTGTGCGTGGTGACTGTGGCCATCAGAAGAAGAGTGAGCAACTCCTGGGAAGTGGGGTTATGAGTGGTTGTGAACCAACATATGGGTGCTAGGAACCAAATTTGGGTTCTCTGCACTAGAGACAAGTGCTGTTATCCTTGGAGCCATCTCTCTGGTCCTTTGAATTTAGCTCTGTAAGTTAAGTTATTGCTGAAGCCTTTAAAAACCACATCTTTATATGCCTTGAGTTATCAGTAAGGGAAACTCCCAGGAACAGACTCTTCCCAAGAAAGCCTCTTATTTGCTTTACGGCCAACCTCCTTGCTCCATCTGAGAGTCAGTACCATGCTCTACCGAATACCACAGAGACGAAATAGCATGCACAGATTTTTTTTTTTTTTTTAAATCTGGGAAGTTTTCCCAGGAAAAGAGTTGCTTATGGCTTTGGAAGTCAGATCAAAACAACCCCCACACGCTAACAGTGCGTGTCACGTTAAGAAATAGGTATTAATGAGAGCTTTCAAAAACACCGAAGGTAGGTTTAAAGAGAATGCGGCCTTCCAATGGGAGCTTTGAGTACAGACAGCCAAAATGCAGCCAGACTGAGAGAGGTATGAACACATTACTAAAAATATGAGAAACGCAGAAAGCCCGGTCAGGTGGTAACCTGAATTCACACTTGGGGTTTTTTAACATCAGTAGCAGGAAAGTCATTTACAACTCTTTTCAGAAGGCTGAGGCCCTGCTACGTGTCGGAATACGCGCCCATATGTGTGATGACAGAAGGTGGTTTGCCTTATATGGAATGTGAGGGGGTAGGGAGGGGATGGCAGCATGAAATGAATTCTCTGTATAATTTGGCTTTTTTCCCCCTTTATTAGAAAAACACATATTAATAGCAATTTGAGAGCAAGGAGTAATTTCTTAATATTTTTGTGTGAGTAGTCTGGTATGGACCTTGATGCTGGGTTGTGGAGGCCTACGTCTCGGTCTTTGGTTTTATTAGGTACTACCATGTCATGACACTGGAAATGAGCATCGCCAGCTAGTCTGTTTTGGTTGTAGCCATGGTAGTGAATGGCAAAAATAAAATTAGGATTCTTCCATAGCATTTAAAGATACTATTAAAAACAGGGTTCTGGAAACTTAAAAGGGATAGTGCTGTCTCCATCACCAAGTCCCAATGGAGCAATCATCTCTGCTCATGAGGGAAGGGACAGGCTGGTTGGAGGGTTTTGGATTCTGGAGTCAGAGAATCACGCCGAAGAGGTTACTTTGAAAGAAGCAGTGACACTCAGTTTATGGGGAGACAATGGGACTAATGAATACTCCAGCCATTTGAGGGCCGGCCTACATTCCCGACTAGAGAGACGGCTCCGGGGCTAACAGCACAACCCAGAGCCAGACAGTAAGAGACTGGAGGATGCAGGCCTGACAGGAGCAGCCAAATGGTTCTAGAAAGGAGCATGTCACCTTGCCGGTAGAGGTATAGGGGACGCCCGACACTATCAACAGTAGCCAGCCCTGCGCATGTGATGCTTGTTTCTCTGTATCCTACAACACTGCCACACACGAGCGGAGTTCACCCGCTGTTTCATGCTTTATGCCCTGGCATCCCCGTACACCGTTACTCATGTGCTTTTAATGAAAAGGTAGCACGCAAAGTGTGTCTGTGCTGTATCAAGACACTGTATGTGCCCAGGTGGAGCAGGGCACAAGAGCACAAGATTATACTACAGTGCTTGAAATAGCCTCCGATTTAAGATTCTGTAATTTTTCCACTCGATATTTGTAAACCGTGGTTGACTCACACATAACCACAACAGTGAAAGAGAAAAACACACATACAGGGTCTACGTATTCTGGTCAAAACAAAACAAAAACAAACAAAAACTGTCAAGAATAAAAACAAAAATCAATATCCAGCCAAACCAAAAGAAAAAACTATCATAGCCATAGAATAAACCCTAGGGGAGGGGAAAATCTGAAAATGTAAGCTTTATTAAAAATAGTGTAACTTCCAATTTTTTGACTAGTCAAGATGTAATGGGATGATGCTGACAGGTTTCAGAATGGTCAGCTACTAACCTACTGCTGCTGTTCCTGAACATGTGAGCGATTAGACATTAATCAGCTGGCACTTTTAATGACATCGCTAACATCTTCCATGCAAAGCATCCGGTGCGGTACCATTCTAGAAGGGGTTTTGTGCCTACGATATATACTGCTACCTTTCAGCTTCACAAAATGCAAACAGCTAACAAACGACGGCAATCACCTCGGTAACTTAAAATAGTACGGCCTCTGCGCTAGCATCTCAGGGGTGCCGTAACGAGAGCCGAATCTGGGCGGCTTCCTGCAGCCTAGACTGCCATAGTCTCATAGTCCGGCAGGCGAGCAGTCTAAAGTCGCTGCCTCCCCTTGACCCATGCACGGGTACACACCTCCCCGCCTCCCTATCATTGGGTAGTCGTTGTCAGCCTCGGCATCCTCCAGTATGCCGTCAGGGTTCTCCAGTCTCTACCTCAGGAATCGTGCCGTTCCCCCTGGTGTGGATGTTCTTGCGGTGTCATCTTAGGTTGGTATGACTCTGACTAATGTAAGATTGTTCATATCAGATTTAGCGCCCACCCTAGTGGCGCTAGTGAGTCTCCACTCACTGTATCTGCAAATATATGCTGCTGCTTTTTTTTTTTTTTTTTTTTTTTTTTTTCAAGTAAGATCACCCTCTTGGGTACTGGTGGGAGTTGAGATGTTTCGGGCACATACCATTCAACCTATAACAGTCTCCAGAGCATTCACTAAAGCAGTTTAACACGGTTTTGTAGTATAATGAGGGTGACTACATTCCAAGCCCCTCACGTTTCTCTTTCTGTTACATTCTCTTTATGGCTGTACAATAGCTAAACCCTGACATTAATTTATCGTGAATTCCACCCTAGTTGGCTTAGGGTAGAGACTGTCCTTGCTATTATAAATTTACACTACTGTCACTCCCAGGCAAGATAGTAGGGAAGCCTCTGCTTAAAATACCTAAAGCATAGGGTAAAACGTGAAACACCGGAGACACTGGCACACAAGAACAAAGCACAGTCACCTTTGAGAAGAACAGACGGGCAGAAGACCTAACTGGCCGATCTGGCTCCCTGCAGAAAGGCCCTAAGATCTGCTTCAGGAGAGGAAGGTGGGAAGGCCAAGGACTCACCAAGTCAAAGAGACAGGACAGAAAGCCCCATAGCTAAATATCCTCTCTTCAGAGACACCTGGACCCTATCCATATCCACCTTCCAATTTATAGATTTCACGGTTGATTGGAATTGTTATCAATCCCTAAGTAGGTATTCTTAACATCATATTTAGCCATTAGCATGCTATTTTGGTCTTGAATTGGATAGTTTTACATTTGTACCTCAATAGAATTCAAAAATATAAGTTTTTTTCCTTAGTGAAAATTATATTTAGAACGCTTACCTATATATGAAAGAAATGTCTAGATACTAACAGCCATATTAATGACATAATCGTCTTGTAGTACACCACATGGCTGATTTGATATTAAGGAAACTCACTCAGGCTCATGATTATCAATAACACACAAGTCCAGGGATGCCAGAAGCAGTATTTGATCTTGAATATTTTAACCTCCAGTGACTGAAACAAAAACCTAATTGGAAAGACTGAGCCGAAATACCAAGATTAAGGCCAAAGTTCTCATCTTTCGGAGCTGGAAAAAAGAAATAGATATAATTAAAACTGAAAGGGAAAGGAATAAAAATATACACATTTCTTTTAGAATTATGAGGTATCAACCTCCCAAAAAAAAAATGAAGAAAAAAAAAAAACTAAGAAAAAAAATCAAAAAAGGAACCTTCCAGAGGGAAAAACGTTTGTTTTTCACTTAGCACATTTCAGTGTCTGGATTTTTGTTTCTGTGGATATCGTGAGAGGAGGCAACATGGAGACCTGATGTGAAAGACTCGTGATGGACAAAGCTAGCCAAGTCTTACACGGGACCTTAACCTTGCTTGATTTGCAAGAATATGTACAAGAATATTTGCAAGAATGCCACCTGGGCTCCTTTTTATACATGTACCTATATTAAAGAAAAACGAAACACTGGGAATGAGCCCACCAACTACTTATTCCTTACTAGGGGCTTTCCAGAAGACGTGACTAAAAGGGACACCCATAAATGCAGCCTTGTCCTTGTGGTCTACGGTGGAGCCTCAGAGAACTTCTGGCTTGAAGCTATCCGACCCATGAATCACTGTCTGCTAAAACAACAATGACAAAACCTCCTGAAATTTCCATTTTGTCTCAGTTCACTTTTTAACCGTTTACTTTTCTCGTACTTCTCAACGTAGAGATTTTAAAAACAGCCATGAGGAAATGTTGTGTACAGCACATGGATATCAAGTTTATTGAAGCAAATTGTGAGTATTTACTTGTTGGTGCTTATTTTCACTGTCCGTTCTAGAAAGACCCTGCATTCTGTTCATCATTCGAAAGAAAAACAGCATTTTAAAGTCATGCTCTTTTCTCTGGTTTGAGCTATGTCGTTTCTGAAGCATGGTTTGCACCCAGAAGACAGCTCTTCCAGGATTGCCTCCTTTCCTCGAAGCACCTGCGGTCTGTCTATGCGCCACACTGTACCGCACACTCGAAGCCTTTGGCAACCGAGTCCATCCACAGCAACATGACTGCCTCTCCACTCAGCGGCTGGTGTCACCAAGTTACATCAGGATTGATTAACTTTTCTCAGTAAAAGAAATAACTTAGTTCAAATATATCTAGGTCAGAGGTCTCTCCAAAGTTCTTGATCTCTGACTATTAATGAACAACAAAAATCTATTTTCTTTTTGCACATTGAGGCCCAGACCCCGGGATTTGTGTGTGTAAGGCAAGGGGAACACCACTGAGTGTGTCTGTTCCTCAAAATCCCCAAAGTAACCTCTCTCAGGATGGGCTAAAAGGCGCAACACTGGAGACACTGGCATGCAGGATCCAAGGGCAGTTCCTCTTAAGAAACACTAACAGGCTGGGACCTAATTGACCCATCTGTTAAGTATCTAATTATCAAAACGAAGCTGTTCTTCTTCTCAGACCTTGCCTTTTCTACATGAAAAATATAAACCTCATCTCTAGTGGCACAGAGGCACTGGAGGGCTTCAGGACATGCACCGCCTGCAAGGGGAGAGATAGCCGTACCAGACGGGACACTGAGCTCCATGGATATAGATTCAGCATAGGAGCTACACAGGCACCTGGGACCCGACGAAGCTGTCACACCAGACCGGGAAGCCTGCCTCCACACTTTAAAATCTATACAAGAAATGCTTTCTGCCTCATTTGAGCCAGCATTGTTTCATGCCATATTATACATGCAAAGCACTCCTAAGAGACACAAATTACAAGTCTCCCTTCATCATCTCTGGGGGAGATAACCACTGCTCATGAGGGACATTGTATCAATACCTTTACTGATGAGGAAAGTAAGGCACAAAGACATCGAGCTACTTGTCTCTTAAGAGAGAGAATGATGGGATAAGGAGTTAAAAAGCCCAGCAAAGGGCTGGAGCAGGGTATTCAGAGAGTTACAAGGGCAGAGCTCAGAAAAGGTCCCCAAAGCACCAGACTGACAAACTATGTTGTCTCTATTGAATATTAGTCTAGAATAAAAGAAGCCCTTAGAAACTTACCACGTGAAAAATATGGGGCTCTATGCAGTGACAATGTTGGAATTTTGGTTTCTTTAAAATCACAGAAATATATGAATGTGTGTTTGTTTTAATCGAAGGTTTGTGGACATGGGGCTGCTTCAGACTGTTTGCAGCAGCAGCCGGCTATGATTTGCCTCGTGCTCTAGCAGAAGTGTGGTTTTGCCGACTGCAAATAGCTTCTGGGATTGTGTGATGTTTGGAATTCTGGGAACTTTTCAGAGGGTAGATAAATGCTACAGTCCTGTTAGGTGGGGTGGGTGGTTGTTGGTCATTTAGGGAGGTCAGTTGTGGTTTGTTAGTAGCCATGGTCAAAGAAGAAACAAAAGGAATAAAATTATATTCAGAAACTTTCCTAATTCCTCTCTACCCTCTGGGGCAAGGAGGCCCACAAAGTAGCAAAGACCAGCTTCAACTCTAAGCCAGACATCTTATATGAAAAATAAAAATAATAAATAACAACAGAAGAGTAGATTACAGAGGTCAAGACTGGGTGGAAAACAGTTTTCTCTCCCTGCTTGAAGACGAATTCATTTTCCTGTTTTACTGAGTATAATGAAGATAATGGGAATTTTATTTGACAGGCGCTAATTTGGAAATTGCTACACATCATTACATTGGCCGAGCCAATCAATGTGGGACTCAGGAGACCTGCAGGGTGGATTCAGCCAGGCTACAGATGACCTATAGACTTCAGACACCGCGGTTCCACACCAGGGCTCCCCATGTCCTTGTCTGTTAAGATATGAAGTTGGTAATATTCCCTAATACCTTTCCCTATCTGTCAGCGCCTCTGAGTATGAGTATGTTATCGGTAAATGAAAATGTGGAAGGCATATTCTGAAAGTCACTTCTTTTAGTTGGTTCTCTTTGCCACATTCACTCCCTCCCCTCTCCACCCCACACACAGAAAAACAGCTCTTGATTAATAGAGGCTCTTGATTATTTAGGAGCTGTTTAAATTTAATTTTTACCATAATACTGTTTACTATGAGGCCTAGGAAAATTGGAGGGATTAAGATTATAGCCCTAATAATTTACCTTTATAGATCTAACCTGAAATAACAGGCACAAAGGAAAAATAAAATTAGCAGTTTCCTTAATAATTCCTGAATAAATGTAAGTATTAAATCCTGTTGACAAAAAGAAAGAAAAGAAAAAAAAGGCGGGAGCTATGGTTCAAAGAAGCAGATCGGGGAACCATCTCCAGTTCTCGGTCCCAAGGGCTTTGTGGAAGTCTGACTCTTGTCCCTCTCGGCTTGTTGTGCTTATTTCTTGGGGTGTTTGGTGACTAATGCCTTTCTTTGTGAGCAACCTCTCCTACATGGAACTTTGCCAGGATCCAGAAATAAGCAAATTAAAAATAAAAATAAAAACAAATCCTCTCAGGAGCCCAAAGAGCAATACAGAATGTTAACATAACCTGGGTCCCTAACAATCTGATTGATTCACCCAGGAGCCTCCACTGCATGGGGCTGCTGTGTGTAGAGCACAAAGATGGAGGAGCTGGAGCCAATCAAGCTGCCCAGCCCATGAACAGCTAGAGCAGATTTCCCTTTCTTTCTGCTTCCAGGAGACGCTCCTAGCGTCCTGCTGCATTTGCACATTGACCGGGTTCTTCTTATTTTGCATCTGAACATCCCATGTCGCTTTGCAGTTGCTGTTCAACTTTCTCCAGGGTCTTCAGAGTTGTTAAAAAATGGGACTTGCCTACAGCAAATGTCCAAACAACAGGAAAGAGGGTTATGCTTGCCAGTCTGCAAGAAAGTGCCCTTCCTCAAGGAGGAAGCTGAACTGTAGTTAGTAACAGAGCCCTAGCCTGTGAGCACCGGCTCCTCCCTGGGCATAATGACAGAGAACCCAAGCTGCTGCTTGGTTGCATTGTTGGTCACGGAAAGTGCAGATACATCCATGACCAGTCACTTCACCCTTAAACACACCTGCAGCATGAACCAACCCCCTACTCCTACCCAAAGCCATCACAGCAGATAAATGGTTGGCCATCACAGCAACACCAGTATTGTTTTTGTTTTGTTGTTTTGTTTTAAATGCTCACTTAATTCTCCAGCACGGGTAGCATGAGAATTTTGAGTTCTGTGACCTGCTGAGGCTATTCTCTAAGTCCTCCACCCACTGCTGTAAGCCTCAGGTGAGCCTGGCAGGGCCAAGCATACAGGGTCAGTTTAACAGTGATTCAAATGGGCAGAGTGGAGGCTGTAGGCAGCGGGACCTTATTCTCCTGCTACTGTAGGAACCAAAGCCTCATAATCAAGCTACTGCAGGGCAAGGGTCCCTCTGACACTCTCAGACCCTTGTTTCCTCTTGTTGTGTCTATGGCTCATGGAGGAATCCTAGCCTGTGCTGTCAGTAATGCTCCAGTTTCTGTTTGTATCTTCACAAGGTCTTTCTCTCTTTGTCATTCGCTCTCCCTTCCCCTTTCCGGGTGTAGATTTTTTGTAAGGACAGTTGCCATTTTATTTCATCTAGGATGATTTAAACTTTCAACCTAGTGGTGCTCAACCTGTAGGTCATTCCCTTTTGGGGGGGTATGAGTGACTTTTTCACAAGGGAGTCCATCGGCAAACACAGATGTTTACATTACAATTCAGAACAGTAGCAAAATTGCAGTTATGAAGGAGCAATGAAAATAATTTTATGGTTGGGGTCACCATGACGTGAAGAACTGTGTCAAATGGTCACGTTAGAAAGGTTGAAAACCACTACATTAGCCATATAGGTCACATTTACAGGTTCCAAATGGTCATCCCTTTTTTGGGGGGGGGGGGGAAGAGCTGTTCTGTTTAGATTTCTGTTGCTGTGATGAAACCACAACGAAAAACAACTTCCAGGAAAAAAAAAGGGGGGGGCTTATTCCACTTATGTATCCTGACCACAGCCCAAATGGCAGACGCTTGGAGCAGAGGCCCCAGAGGAACATTGCTTATTAGACTCTCCTCGTAGTTTCCTGCTTTCTTAGACAACCAGGACCACCTGCCCAGGGGTGACACCTCACACCGTGGGCTGGGCCCTCCCATGCCAGTCATCAATCAAGAAAACGACCCACAGAGAAGCCCCAAAGTCCATTCTGATGGAGGCAACCCTCAGCTGAGGTCCCCTCTCCCTGGGTGACTCCAAGTGTTTGTCATGTTGACAAAATACACACACACACACACACACACACACACACAACTAACCAGCACAGAGAGGGGAACACACGATACACAATTCTATACTGTTTCTTAAATTGGATCTTCCCTATTTCAGAAAGCTTTACAGAGTGCTAGTATCCATGCTGGATATCAGCTGATATCTCCCCCCTCTTAGAAGCACAGGTGTGACTCAGAAGACTCCCGCTTTCGTGCCCCTGGGAAAGCACAGCCTCTCTGAGAGCTTGTACAGGATTCCAGAGTGAGAAAGGAAAGGAAGAGCAGCACCATGCCAGCTCTGCTCATCCGGCATTTCGTCACATGCCCAGGGTCTCATCCCTTACCTGGCTGAGCCACAAACAGAATTTGGCCTGTTTATTTAAGAATGACTAGCCACCCAAGGTTCGTACAAAGGAGATTTCACTGAATAAGCAGTGACACAGAGGTTAAATGTAGGAGGCAAATCCCCTTAAATTAAATTCAGCATCATTCCCAGGTTAACCTTCATCTTCCTGAGCCTCCTTACTCCACCGTTCTCCTCCTCCTCCTTATTCCTAAGAACAAATCCTTTATCTATTTTCTTTCCTCTTTCACCAAGCCCTGTTCTTAGGGGCTCAGTTTTTACCCTGTAATTTCATTAAACTAACTTCCTTTCCAAGGCAGTTCTGAGATCCAGCAGGATGCTGGTGTAAGCTATGGACCTGACTCTCCTCTCTTACTCGAAATCACTTACCATGGCTCAGGAAACGTGTTCAAGAGAATGCATTTAGCCCGTGCTCCAACTAGGAACCAAAACATCTTCGGTGACACTGCTCTAAAGGAGATTTCCGGATCATCTTTGCCACTTCCTATAAGCTTTCCAGAGCTGCTCTTTGGACAAGGGGAGGAGGGGGGCCGGCAAGGGAGGGGTGGTGTTACAGAAGGAGGAAGTGTCACTGCCACAACCCCAGCTGAATCTCATCTATTACACAAAGACATGTGACTCCTCTACCCTAGAATATGGACCTCATTCTCTTCCTTAAGAGAAAACTTGCCTCCCAGGCAAAGCTGTGCGGAACTCTATCAGAAAGACAGCAAGTGACACCTCAGCAGGACTGGCTCATACATGCTGACATCCAAGGTTTCAAACAACCCCCCGGCTAACGCAGGATCAGTTAGTGGTTCCCCCTGCGTAGTGTCTGCTCCTTCAGGTAATCAGGGAACGATCAAGAAAAGCATGAAGAAGTAGACGATGTGCAGAATGTGGATAAATTATACAGTAGCAGAGGCTAGCAAACAGTCAGAGCCTGGGAGGGGAGGGGCTTCATTTCTGCTTTGGCATCTACTTTGAGCTGAGAGGATGGGGTAAATGCTGTTTGGGAAGCGAACATCTGAGCCTAACAGAAAGAATGTTTGAAAAGATGCAGGCCTGAGACAAGAGAAACTTATCGTGTCACAACTCTGTTCTGAGTTCAAGCTGCGGGCCTCAACAGAACTGTAGCCTGAGTCAAAATGGAAGACTGAATGGCAGACTTCAAAGACTAACCAGACTTCAATGACCAATGCACTTGAAAAGTTCATTTCCAGAAAAACATGCAGTTGAAGAAATAGAAGTTGGGAACAGCATAATTACACAGAGGACTGGGCTTCCCAGTTCATTCATTAACATAAGAACCGTATCCTGTAGGAATTTCCAGTTTGCCAAACCATTACAATAGCTCAAGATAGGGAGGGGCTTTAAAAGAGAATTAAGAGCTATCTAGTCCTCTGTCAGCAAAGCTCCCGGAGAAGTCACGTGCTCTAACTCCTTATTATTAGATAAAGCCTGCAGTTACATCGCTTCCTGCAGAGGAGAAGCAATTATGCTTTTAAGAGGAGTCTTGGGGGTGAGGGTGGAGGCTGAGATCCACAATTTCCTCAGGCCTAACAATTCTCTTGCGGAATCCTACTTAATGTGACCGGTCCCCTGCCTCTAAGAGCGACATTCTAGAAGGGAGAAATGCCGATGCTTGCAATTACTAAAAAAAAGTAGACAGAATTCCTGTGGCCAGGGAATGGGGCCACAGTTTGCTGAACACAGGGGCTCTGGGTCCAGAAAGGCAGGTGCAGAATGAGGGAGATTTATGGGCACTGAATGCAGAAGTCCCCAACAGTGGAATGAGAAACAAAGCGACAGGAACGAGGCCTCCTACCCACAAAACAGACTGGGAAAGTGATCAGCCACTGCCTTTCTCTGTTTTGTTCACACATTTTTTTTTTAAGTGGCAATTTGATGCTATGCGGTAATTAGTAATAACCTTTTCATTTATAACATTAGCGTGACTCACTTCAAAATCATTCACACATTGAGCTGAGGTGGGGGTGTGGAAAGGAGAGGGGGGGGAATTCTTAAATCCACAATTCTCCAAGTACTGCAGTGCTGGAGGAAGTGGCGTCAGTGTCAGGTAAGGGCCAGGGACCACCACGGCAAACGACAAAGCTTGCCCTCTGAAAGGGGCTTTTCAGGGAGGATGGTGTTTGGCAGGATAGACCAGATGCCTCAGGGAGGGTATGGATGTTGGAGCATTAGGGCTGAGGAAACCTTAAGCTGAAGAGACGATCTGAAAGCGGTCTAAAGTGTAGGAAGGCTGAAGACAAGCGGGGCTTAACTTGACAGGCAAGCGTGAGCCTCAGAAAGTCTGTGAGCTGGGCAATGATATAATTATGGACGTAGCTCAGGAAGTAATCCAGCCACAGCATTACCTCACTCTGGACACGGGCAGAGAAAGGTCCAAGTAAGAGAACGGACCCAGAAGGTTTGCGACAGGCCTAGAGGGGGAAGAGACGCCTGCGCTAAACTGTATGGGGATTTAGGTAAAGGAGCTGGCAGAATCAAAGACGATGCCAAGGCATGGAGCCCAAAAGAGCAGCACTAAAAATTTAAATGTGAAATACTTAGAAACATGTCTCCTAAACGAAGCTGCTATATCTAGAAAAGCAAAGAGATGGCAGTTCAAAACTATAGCATGCCATGAGGTTGGGAACTGTGACGTCACGCAGAAAGAGAACACCTTCAGGACAGGAGAGGGGAGGGGCCCAGCTCTACAGCCCTGCTCAGAACAGCACCACCGGCAGCTGTCACTCACACATGATGAGTCGGTATTGGAAATTAATCAGAATCACTTAGAAACCTTTATACCGATTAAACAAAACAGATTTATGCTTAAAGAGACTAAAAATAAAGTTTTGAACTGTGCTTTTACATATTTGTGTGTCCTTTTATCTAATTTTTCTAGCAATTTATTTTTAAAAATTTCTAAATTACAGTGGATGAAAGGGAATGAAAAGGATATTTACCAAAATGTCCAAACAAGCATCATTATGTATTTTGTTCCACACTTAGAAGTTTTAAGGTATTTTTATTTGCTGTTTTATTTTACCCTAGAAATACATATTCCTATGAGCAGTGCAAGCCTGATTCTCCAGTTTTACATAAAGGTAAGATTTTTTTAGATTTAAATTTTACCCAAGTCGCATAATGGATGAGGTCTGGAACGTTGGGTTTCCGACTCTGGGTATGGAGTCTTGGGAGCCATCAGTCCTATAGGTGTAGGCTGAAAGTGAATAACACTTTGGCTCAAAACACAAGAACCCTGCGCTGTGGCAGTTCTCAGAAGCAAAGGGAAAGCACCATGTAGCAGGGAGGTGGGGGGAGGGGAGAGCTTCCAACATTTTTATGTTAACTCTTAGGTTTCAAATAAATTTCAGATGAATCAATGTCAACTTGATTCAACCACGACTTTGAATCAGTTACTAACAATTACAAGAATTTAGAGATTATCAATATTTTTTCACACACCCCCTTGTGAGAGAAAAAAAAATCTTCCTTCACAGATATTTATAGTAAAACTTGCCTGTAAGCCCAGTTGCTCTTCTTATTCTTACTCTAGGCCCCGAAAGCTTGGATGGCATGCCACCATCAGAGACTAAAGTAAAGTCGTGTTTTCAGCACCCAGAATGAATGGCTGAGGACGGGAATTCTAAAATTCAAATTCTTTTTATTCTCAGACTTTGGGACATACAGAAAATAGCCTTTGCTGGAGGATTCAGTGAGAAACTCCAGCACAAGAAGCTGAAAGTAAGTAAATCAGAAATCTAGGTAGAATTTCTCTTGAAACACACATGGGTGAAAAGTGTCTGGGAACCCTGCCGAAAGGATGTCCCAAACACTGGACGACCCCACAGAGATGCAGAAAGGAAACCAGTGCTAGAACTCAACTTGGCCATTTTTTCAGGAGCTGACCATAACAATGTCTCATTCTGTGAGCCTCAGAAGGAGGCTACAGAAGACCGAAATGTTCTTAAGCACCTTTCATAGTTCAGTGAACAAAACTAACTTTCCCGACTTATGGTATCTTGGAGAAATCAGCTCTAAACATGAGACGATCCTTCTAGTTACCAGGACAGAATTCTACAGAAGGCTTTCTGTTTACAGGACAATGGGCAGTATGGCCGAATAACACCGTTCTCACCTTGACTACTCAACTGACAAAATTCTGGGGAAGACAGAAGAGAATCCCCCCAAGTCACATTGCTAACATCACCCTTGGGTACAGGCACACCATTAGTGAAAGACACAACTGTTGTTCTGATTTATAGACTGGTGAATACCACTCTTTTTTTTTTTTTTTTGGACATGCACAGAATGAATTAAATTTTATAGCTTTCATTAGTATAGGACCCTATTTCACCCTTCCTTGATTTTTCCCTAGGCATATCTTTAGTGATGGGCAGGAAGAATGCGCACCTGCTCTTTAGGTGAAAATTGCTTTCACAGCGATGGGCAGAGCCTTTCCACACGTGGTGGTGACACCTGAGTGCCTAGATGCCGCTACTGTGTGCTCTCTTACAGAACTGGATGCATTGCAAGGCAGAGGTCTAGTTTGGCAGACTCTCAGCTCTATGGCTATGCCTAGTGTCACACCAGGCAAAAGGAGGCCGCTCGATAAATAACTTCTTGAATATTTATGAATGAACAAAGTGGACCCAGAATAACTCCTACCTATTTTCCACTCAACAGAGACACACAAGCGCCGACAAATCTGTCCTGTGGTTATGGACACTTGCCCTTTCACAACCCCGAGTTCATTCAGAACGTTCCAAGGTTTTCTTCCCAGAAAAGTCTTTAGAATGGCCCATGCCAACCCGATTAGCTTTGCAGCTGTTGAGGAGTGAACGAGACAGAAAACATTTTCATAGGTCTGCCAGGCCTGGAGTTAACTGCCCTTTAAAGGGGTCTTTCTGATAAGCAAAGCCTCCCCTGCCCCAGGGCACTTAAACATTTATCTGTAAATATTTAACAGCAATAAAGAGACGCACGCAGGTGAGCTGGTTCATCCTTCAGATCTTTATGGAGCACAGTGACCGTCCGCTGCTTACTTAAAAACATTCCTGGGGGTTGTCAGCCTTCAGGGCTTCTGCTCTCCTCTGGTCGTTTACTGCCTCAGTCAACCTTGAGCAAATACCTCTTTGCACTCTGACCTCCAGCTTGTTCTTCCAGAATTCTTGAGGGATGCCTGACTTGCTGGCTCGCTTCAGGTGCAACGGCTATCCTGGAGCTTCTGAAGAGAAGAGCTCTGCCCCGGAGCTCTCAGGAGCACTCCCCTTAGAGGAAAAGGAACCGCGTGTCCTTTGCCGTGACTCAGTCCATTTAGCTGGCATGGCAGGAACAGAGCTGTTGCAGATGCTTTCTCCATGGTCCCACTTGGACTGATTTTCCCACTTGAGCTTGACTAAGGTCATTTTTGTGTCAGAGTATCTTAAGACCAAGTCTTCTCTCTCCAAGAGACGGAGCTGCCCATCAGAGGGTTCAGGTGACCAATCAATTAAGCCCAATTTACAGCCAACTCAACTAGCTGTTTGACTCACTGGAGCGGTTGCCTCGATTGAATGGGTTGATTCTGCACAAGTGGTCATCCTAGAAGCCACATCTTGTTCCTGACCTACCACGGCGAAAGGAAGACAGAGAGGCTGATCCTGAGAAACCAGGGCAGGCAGGCTGAGGAGCTTGGCCGCCAGTTTAATGAGCTCCAGTGTCTGAAAGGTCACAGGCTCAATTTCCAAAGCCACTTCATCCTGTGTCCCCTCCTTGCGCGAGTACTGCGAGATGGTGAACAGCCCAAACTATCCGGAGCCAATCCTCTCCTCTTCCACTCACCGTGGCTGACCTCTTCTCCTCTCCCATTCACCGTGCGTGACCTCGAGTGACCCGCCTATCGGCCATCCGCCTTCAGTCTCTAATATGGAGCTAATCCTACCTGCGATGAAGTAGGGTCCCATCTGGTGGGTTAGTGGATTAATGCGTATGAGCATTGCTTCAGGAAACAACGTTAGCCTTGATATGGTTGAGTTTCAACAAACAGGACCGGCAGGTAGCGGCCTGCATGCCTGGAGTCCTTCAGTCCTTTGGGATGCTTTCACATTTGACGTAACGTCTCTCCGAGGGAAGACATTTCCATTTGTCAACTACAAAAATTATTTTTTTCTGGCATTCTCCAAGTACAGATACCGTAGGAGATAGAAGCAATATACACAGGAAGCCTGTCTGGAAAAAATCCTATTGAAAATGCTCGTAAAGCAAGCAGTCTGTTAGAGAGGCGAACTAGGGGGCGAGGGAGGGGAGTTTTAGTGTTGCAAGCTAAAAGCCACTGTGCCCTCGGAGGGCAGAGCTCGCTTCCTGGACTCAAGGTCTCATGGGAGCCTGCACGTGGGCCCGTGCTCTGCCCTTACCACCTTTAAAGTCTTAACTTTTCAACAAACGGATCTCACATTTTCGTTCTCAGTAACCCTCACCCCACCACACCCCACCCCGGCCGCCGCTGCCAATCATCTAGCTGGCCCCGCCTAACTTCCGCCTACACCCAATCTAGAAGATTCTAGAAGATCTGGAAGTTCATGTTCATGCTCTTCCAACATTTCCTCTTATAATCGGCCCACAGGGGCGGAGGAGAGAAGCTCAGTAAGCTCAGTCTAGCGTGCACAAAGCCTGGGCTTCAGCCCTCAGCATCCTATGGATGAAATGAGTTTGCACATGCCCTCCATCCTAGCACCGCCTAGAGAGAAGCAGGAGGATCCAGCTCATCCTCAGCCACAGGGCGAGTTTGAAGCCAACCCGGTCTACATGGAACCCTTGGTCAGGAAAAGAAAAAGGGGAAAAGGGAAGAAATAAACGAGAAGACAGCCGCCGAGGCTGCTGGCATGGTTCAGCTAGTGGAGTGCTTGCCACGGAAGCCCAAGTAACTGAGCTCAGAGCCTTGGCACAGGCTTAAAAGCCAGATGTGGTGCTGCACGCGTGTCAACCGGGCTCTAGGGAAGCAGAAGAGGTGGCTTCCTGGAGCTTCCCGGCCAGCCAGCCTTGTAGGCCAGTGAGCTCCAGGTACCTAACCCAGTGCTGGTGTTCCCGTCCACACAGCAGCCCAGACGCCTGCATGGACCACAGGGAGCTGAAGGAGATGGCACAGTCAGGGAGCTCTCCTTCACCTGGCTTCACTCATCCTCCCTGATTATTAAACAATACTTTCCCGCTCCTCGGAGCCTCAGAGGTTCTCAATACCAGGCACTGAAATGGCGGTTTGGAAGTCTCGCCCACCCCAGCTTTTTCCAGTTCCTGCCTGGTCCCGAGGCTGTTGGTGTCCCTGTGTTGTTTTTGTACAGCCTGAGATAAAGAAGAGTGTTTTAGCTGTTTGATTTTTACTGGGTGATTAGTCTAGGCACGATAAGGGGAAGGCACGGAGAGCATTCTTTTATTTGAAAGCCGGAAGCACATAATGTTTATTAATAAAGAGCCTGGTTTACATAGATTTTATTATTATTGAGCATAAAATGGTTTATATTACAAGCAAGGGTGACATTACTAACTAATTAGCCTGTGAAGATCATGTTTAATGGAATATATAAATCTAGGGTGCTGCTCTTTCTTTTTCAAACCTTCTGGGTCTTGCTCATTAAACATGCACATATGCAGCCTTTATGTTGAAGAGGGATGGTGACACCCAGCTCAAGGTCAGGTGACTGCTTGTGCACCTGCTGGTGTCCAAAATCCAAGGGCTTTAAATCCCTTAGCCCGGAAGGAAGTCACAGTCAACACACAGCTGCCGCAGCATGAAGCCGAACTCAAGTAAAAAACGGTGGCAATTGAGGAAAGCAAGAGAACATACCTGTCAACTCAACTCCCCTCCCCTCCCCTCCGCTCCCCTCCCCTCCAGCTTAAGGCCCACTTGAATCTCCCAAAGGAGACTTCCCAGTAACTTGAAGGATCCTGCAGCCTCCGTCAACACACCACCCCCAGAGAGCTCAGTTAGATTTTGTAGGAGCACAGTAAAACGCGCCATGCACTGCAAGAAACTGTGGGTCACGTGAAGCGCGAACGCGGGATAGCAGAAACCAATGGGGTATGTCTTGGAAGAAAAATTAAATCCCCAAATTTGGAAAAATAAGTAGACCTAATTGCTTCCTTATATTTCTCATTAAATAAAGTAAGGACTGCCTATGCAAAGAAGATGGCTGGCTTCAGGGGTACCAGGGGCCTTCACCGCCTGTGAGAATGTCACCGCCTGCCTCCAGGGAGGCAGTGACCTCACTCTCTGTTGCTTTCCACAGGGCATGAAGCTGTAAAGATGCCTGCAAGCCCCCCTCCCCCAAATCTTGATCATCTTGGGCTCAGCGTCTACCGCCCAGTTGCTCAAACGTTGGCTTACAAATGTGTCACAGTTCTAGCCTTTTTGTTCAAAATTCAAGTCACCCACTCCTGCTCTAGGACGAAGGAAGAGGCCTCAGTTCAGAGAATTTCCTTGCAGGGACCAGAGTGCTTTCATCTGCCCTTCAAGGTGACGACAAGAAACAAGATCAAACAGAAACAAAACTCCCAGGTTAGCTGCTCCGATAACCCCAGGCTGTTTTTCAGTTTCTGGGTGACCATCCCGACAACTCTTAAGTGATTACAACGTTATTCACGATGAAGATAACGCTGCCTGCTGCCTTAACGTCCCTGTCATTTCGTTTTATGGGAGTGCTTTTGTTTTAATGTCACAAATCAGTGCAAATCCAGACATACCAGGCCGTAAGATTTGTATTCAGAAAATCTGTGTTTGAAAGACTCCAGTGTTTGCTCTGGGGGCCGGGTGCTCCTTGGACACCGAGGGTGTTTGGCAGCTCTGGGAGAGCGCCTGCCTGGTGCACTTTATTTAAAGAGGAACACTGCCCCCTGCTGTCCTCAGCGAGCATTACTGCCAGGGGAACTTGCCTGGAATATGAAAATCAACCACTTTCCTAACAAGGGGGGGGGGTAACTTTAATTTTTAAAATTAGTTATTAGAGCAGAAAGATTATGGATGCAAAGAAGTACGGCTGAAAGGAAAGACAATTTGTTTTAGTTTTATCACTGTTTCTAAGTTATTTTAATGAACCAGAGGCAAAAATCCATTTAAATGAAAAGCCTAACACATCACAGAATGTGGTCCTTTAGGGGCTCTGATGAGCAAGGCACAGGAAAAAAGGAAACCCTGAAAAAAGGTTCTGACAGGTTATGGCTTGGCTGCAGTTGGTCATTGCACCAAAAGACAGACTGTAAATCGGAGACAACCTCAAGCTTTCAGACAGCTCCTACCAGCCACCAACTCACCCATCAGGATCTGTCCCTTATGCCCTCAGCCTGAGTTCTAGCGGGAGTGTCCAAACCAAGGAAGCCCGGATGTTCTAAGAGGGTGTCAGAACCCCACAAGGGCATACCAGGAGATACTGTCCCGCCATCCCCACTTCTATCTGGAAACCAACTGAGCAGCCAGGAAGCCTCCTTTGGCAAATATGGGAGGAGGTGGTACTTAACAGGATCCTGAAGATCACCGCTCATGTTTCTCCTGGCAGGGAAGGGACAATCCTGAGGGGGTAACGGGAATGGAACTCTTGGATTTAAAATTCCGGTTGTGCGCATGCACACTGAGCCAAGCTGCTGGAAGGCGAGGTTGTTAGCATCGGCCGGTGGTTGGCTAAATGCCATCAGGTGCCCACTGCACCGGCTTCCCAGAGCACCCAGGTCCTTGTAACACAGACGCCACTGCGGCACCTTACTGACTCGCCTTTCTGACACAGAAATTATCTCCCTTTAGAAGCTAGAAATTTCAGAGCTGTAAAGAAATAACTCTGCCTTATGTTCAAGAAGCTGGTGGGCGTGACAGCCCTTGTGCTCACCTCGCCTCTTGCCCCTATCCATTCAATTAACAAACTTGTCTTCTTTCAATTGTCTCCTCCCATCTTCCTCAACCGCCAAACTTAGAAGTCAGGAGTGCTGGCACACATCTGTGACCCTAGCACTTGGTAGGTGAGGAGTTTGAGCCAGGGTTGCTCTCCAAAACCACACACAAGGGAGAAAGGAGAGAGGAAGGAAAGAGGAATGATGGGAGAGAGAGGGAGAGAAGGAGAGAGGGAGAGGGGGGAGAGAAATAGAGAGACAGAGAATCATGCTGAATAATCAAAGATGCCTATTAAAAATGTACCCAATTTATTGATAAATTCCCTATAGAAAAGAAGTCATTGGACCAATAGTATTTCGTATTTTAATCAGAATTGTCTTTGACACCCCTATGTTTGAAACTGAGAGGCTGTGTGCTGTTCTGTGAACCCCTGAACCAGTCTGTCCGGCTGCACGACTCACACTGTGTGTATCTCCCTCTCGCTGGTTGGTGAGCAGCCTTTAGGATACTGTTGCCCTGGTAGCCCGTGCTTTTGTTCTGATAACCTTTACAGAGTCCATCTCAATCAGCGTCAGTCACTCTCCCCATTTCCTCTTGTCATTCAGGGATTGCATCATCTTCTGCCACCACAAGGAGAGCGATAAGAAGCAAAGCAGGAGCTCGGGAAAAACCACGTTCACATGCCTGTATTTTGACAGAGTGTTATAGCTGTCCTTTTTAAAACAGTAGCCGTTGCTGCCAGTCTCTTACAGGACCTAACTTATAAACTGTGTTATTATAAGTATGCATGTATAAGTATGCATATTTAAGATAGTGTCTCTACAATGGCAGATGTATTTCGTACAGATAAGGAGTGACTCCTGTTTGTCCTGAGTGTGTTGTGTCAGAAACATAGATGGGTATGTCTGTGTCTTTCCACAGCATCAGAATTCATCAACTAACCAATAAATTCACAGTCTCTATCAGTTTTGTTGGCTGTAATTTACCAAAGTGGTCCCAATGTCCCCTGATAGCTGGCCACTGGCAAACTCGGGTTCTTTTATTCCAATCTTAATTACTAAAGTTAACTCTCAGACCCCATGTTAACACTCCACAAGATTTATAAGCACGGAGGTTAAAGGATGACAAGGAGAGGTCTAAGGAGGCTGCAGAGTTCAGAGAGAGAGAGGCAGTCTGCAGGGGACCAAACAGGAGTCCTGTGTTCTGCAGGGGCCAACTGTTGTCCAAGTCAGGTCTGGGTGACAGGCCCCTTGAGGGTCAGTCTGAAGTGGACAGAGTGCCGTGGGCAGGAGAAACTGCACGCTGTTGCCGAGAACAGAGCAAGGGTCCTTGGCTCCAGCACATTTTCTAGACACAGCTAAGGACTTGGCCAGGTGACTGGTGGGGGCTGGCTGCTACACTCTGGCCATGGGGGTTCCCCTTCTTTCACAGACTCAGGTGAGGAGTTTCCAACTAGGGTGATTAATAGGCTCACATTTCACATGTTTCTGGTATGATTTGGTCTATTTTCAGGTGTCACAATTTATTGGCACCAATAAATTATTTATCAGTTTGCGCCTCCTGGTGTTGGCAGATGGTGGCTGTTTACACGCACAAACAGGATGTCGAGCCATTGTATTTTTGGCACTTAACCCTCAAAAGAAAGTAAATCGGGTCAGATTTGTTGCTTTGTAAAGTGGAGTCATGTTAGGCTAGACACAGCCTGAAAGCCGCGCACGGTGCAATTCCATGTGCCGAGGCGCGCAGTGTGCTCTCCCTGTACCTCTGTCTTCCGAGCATACCCTGTACCTTGATGCCTGTCGCATCCATGGGTCGGTACTGAGAAGATCAGCCCCTCCTTTATTTCACCCCCATCCTTCTCAAAGCAGCCCCAGCAAAGTATTTTGATTCTCTCCTAAATGTCCTGACATTAATTATGACAGTCTCTGTTGAGCTTACTGTGTGTTGTGAGCTAGAGGAGGGATATTTTTCGAGGAATAGATCATTGGTTCCCATGAGGCCTCAGGATACACAGATGCCATGACCTCCACCCAGTAGAAATGAGGCACAGACAAGTCTAGTCACTTGCCTGAGGTCACACAGAATTTGACAGAGCTGGGATTTATGCTCAAAGAGTTTCTTGGTTCCTGTATTACAAAATGCTCTTGTGTCTAATTCAAAACTAGGAGAAACTCAAGTAAACAGTTCGAGTTTTCCTCCAATATTCCAAGGTAGAGGAAGAATCCTTTATAGGGTAATTACAGTATCACAGAGAACCGAAAGTGGGTCTCCTGGAAATCCAAATGTCAGAATCTTGGGTGGTGGTGGTGGGGGAATAAGAGCATTATAAAGAAGATTGGAAGTGTTATTTATTCCATAAAAATGAAGCTGCCTTGAGGGTTTACCTCCAGGGCCAGCTGGAGGCTAATCTCTGAGCCAACCTTCTGCTGTCTGTCACTGGGAGTTAGAGGGTGCCAACACCAGCTGTTTGTAACAGTAGTAAGGAGTGTAGCTTGTGCTGACAATACCACAGTGGCTGCCCCAAAGTCAGCCTGGATCTCTGGCCAACTCTGTGGTATCCACCGGAGGGAACAGAGGTGTAGCGAGCCCAGTGGCTGCTGCGGGTCACACAGTTAGGACCCAAACCGACTTAAGTCCAGATCTGATGCCAAAGACCCTCAAAAGATTCCAAGGAAACCAAGGGCTTCTAGAAGGCGGACAGACTCTTGGCTGCCTCAGAAAATGGAGTACTCCCTTTCAGGGATGCTGGTCTGACCACCTTGAGAGAAGGTGCCATAGTTTTCCCTATTACAAACGGGTATAGAAGGCCTAAGGCATTGAACACATCGTCTAAATTAATTAAGTGAGGACCAAAAGCGAATGTGGGAAGCCAGGTGAGCCCTCCCCGGCACCAAGTAGAAGCCAGCCCACCCGAAGTTTCCAGGAGCTCACGGAGAGTCAAGGGCTGTGTGGTACCTGGTGCTTCCCCTGCCTCTGACTGGCTTCAAGGCACTAAGCTAGCTTCAACTTCTCTGCTACTGCAGGGCCAGGGCCGTGTTAATAAAATAAAAGTACAGATTTCCCAGAGTCCTTCTAACCTTCCATTTCTGGCATGATACTTTCAATACTGAATGGAGTAAAAATTCCACCCAACAATGCTGACATGACTGGTGAATAATTTGCATCTCCGGCGGTTTGCATGAGAACTTGAGAGTCCAAGTGCAGTTATAGCTTGCCTTTAAAGATAGCTGGATAAAGAAACAAGCTGGCTTTCTTCCCATTCAACATGCCTGTTGCTAGGCTTTTCAACCACAAAGCAGGCCTCAAGTTTATGTGTGCGTGTGTGTGTGTGTGTGTGTGTGTGTGTGTGTGTGTGTGTGTGTCTTGTGCAATGCGTGATGCCACAACTTCATAGCTATAAATGGTGCTTTAAATTGCCAGGGATCAGAGACAAGCCATCCTTTTCTCACAAGCACCTCCATTTTCAATAACCCAAACTATTTCCACATCCCCAGACATGCCTCTCAATGCTGCATTGTCACTTTAACCCGAAAATGGACTGTGCAATGCCTGTATGGACTTAATTTTGTCCCCCAAGATTCGTACATTGAATCCCCAGCCCTAGTGGAAATGGGCCTCTAAAGAGGTGGTTAAGTTAAATGAGGATACATGGTGAAGCCTGGGTCCATTACCCCGGTGTCTCTATAATAAAAAGGAAGAGATATCAGTGCCACGGCTCTGTCAGCCTCTCCTGACTGACAAGGAAAGGTCATGTCAGGACAGAGCCAGAAGGTCCCAACTGCAAGCCAGGAAGAGTCCTCAGGAGACACAAAGCCCTGTGACAACTTCCAGAATGGAGAGAGAATGAATGTCTACCCACCCCGTCTGTGGGTTTCTGCCGTGGCAGTCAGGGGCAACTAACATGCCTGCTGAAATCAGCACGGTGGTGGCTTCCAAAGTACTCCTACCACTTTTCAGCTACTCCATCATTGAAGACCGAAGAAGAAGCTCTAACTACCCATCACTTGCCTTACTTCTTCAGCAGGCCGACCATTTTAAATGCAAGGCTTTGGCCATCCGTGAGCTGCCAATGGCATCCGATCTCTGATCTTTGTGTACAAACCGAGAGATAAGAAAGTGGTCTTGTTCCATGAGGGTTTCAGAGAGGTCCTGGTGACTCACACTTAACCCCTCACTAGCCCTGTTCCTAGACATGCAGTCACAGCGTGGCCACTCTGAGGAGCAGGCTCCAGATTTTGTGGCATGCTGTGGAGGCCTCTTTGCCTCCATTTCCCCACACATCAGTCTGCCACTTCGCCTGACAGACTGTCACACCATGCCTGTGCCTGGCTTTATCCCTCCACTCATTCATTCAATGAATATTTATTGACTTATTATGTACCAGGCACAGTTCCAGGGAGCTGGGACATTGCAGTGGGGGGGGGGGGATCTCCATCTTCATAGAAGTTACATTCTACTATAAGCCCTTATAATTAAATATCTTTTAATCAAGCCGGATCTCGGTTTACCTCACTGTAACACTGCTCTTTAGATTTCACAGCATGCCATTTACTACCCAATGACAGGTTTCTGCTCCGGCCACAGTCTCATCTTTTCCCCTCATTTCCTTAAGTGAATAACATCGACAATACTCTGTGTTATCAACAGAGGCATGCGTGAGAGGAGAAGACACAACAGGAGCTTCCTCGTTCAGCAGCATCCACACACATCACATCAAGGCAAGGGGCAGGGGAAGGGGTTTCGAAGAGTCCGGAATACAGAGAAGGCATCAGGGTGCAATGCACAAAGACATCGGATTCTCAGTCACTGCTTAAGCCCTGCACGGGCGGGAAAAACACCAACACAATCCCCCCTTCCTTCTCCTCCAGGACCTTTCTTGGCTGATTTCTTATAACTCAATTGCACCGGTTCAGGCCCAAATCAGCCAAGGTCATGAGAGTGAAATGCATATTGCACGCTGATCAGAGACCTTGGGTAGCTGTTACAAGCATGAACTCAAAAGCTGGAGCACTGAGTTCACCCTGTAATTATTTTATTTTTGACTATAGAAAGTTTCAATCAAATTGCTATCCTGGGCTCAAAGCACTGTTTTCTGAAAACATCTAAAAGCCAACTTGTATTTTTGTCTAAAACATACATAGTAACACAAACCAGTCAGCAACAGGAATCTGAACTTTCATGCGGTAAGAAATGTCTAAAGCTAAGAAACGTGGAAATCACCTTCATCAAACATCATAACTGTGTTTGAAGATAAAATACCTTTTCTTCCTCTTCATTCCAAACCAACAGATGATTGTCAGTGTCACTAAGTATAAGTTAAATCAAAAAAAAAAAATGCTAGAGGCCAGGGCTTATCACTCCTAGTCTTGTATTCTCTTGGAACTCTGATGGCTCCGTCATCTTGAAAGCTCACCCAGTCTGGAGCTGTAGTGGAGATGATGGTGTAGGAAAATGGTGGAGAAGAGTTTTGAGCAGGGTTCAATTCCATGTAGAGAAGCTGTTTCCGATTTGATCTTTTGCCAAGGAAGGACGAGTAAGAAATCAGTTCTTGGCCTGAGCTAATCTTAAGGCTTAAGCCAATCGGAACATCAGGCCAAGGCCCTCCATCTGTACCCTTGTGCCAGGTAGCAACAAAAATTCAGGCTTGTTGTCTTTAGAACCCCTGCACAACAACATCTTGTGCCAGGTAAGCTAGGCTAAGTAACATGAAGACTCTGTATGTGTGTGTGTGTGTGTGTGTGTGTGTGTGTGTGTGTGTGTGTGTGTGTGTTTGTGTGTGTCTTGTCATTGTAACTGAAAGCTCACTAGAGTTTGTCCAATAAGCATCAAGCTAGTTTTAAGGTGTATTATATCTTTTCTGCACTGGGCTCAGGTTCTAATGATGACCTGCGTGAAGTCTGGAACACTCATGCATGAGAGTGGGACGGGGAGAACTGAAAGCAGACAGATGGCAAAGACTTCCAACGGACATGGTGTCCAAGACATTCAAGTTTCCTGAGAAACTGAAATTGGGAGAATCGATTCTGAGCTTTATAACTGAAGACAGAAGAATATTCCTCTGTTCTGCCCAAGTGTGGTGCTGCTCACTGCCCTCCTCACCTTTACCACGCCTCAGCCTCACTCCGAGTTATGAGTTCAGACTCAGACAGACATTTTCCTAGTTTTCTCTTCTTTTCTTTTTCTTTTTGGCTATTGTCAACACAAGCAACATCCTATTTTATATATACAACATACACTATACATAATATATAGTATACCTTTTCCATATGATAGACTATTACATATTTACATGTTATATGTACATGACAAGATTTCCCTCCTACCCCCACTCTTGTTTAATCTTGCCATATATATATATATATATATATATATTATATTATATATAATTCGTGTTATAAATATAATGCATGAGGTGTGTGTGTGTGTGTGTGTGTGTGTGTGTGTGTGTGTGTGTGTGTTTATCCCTGGATGTCAAATGATTCTTATTTAATTGATGAATTAAGTGTAGACTATCAGAAATGTGGATTAAATTCCCCTTCAAATGTGCATGGATTTAAATATTCAGAGGAACTGCGCTTGAGAAAATGTCTTTTGAATTTTCTTGGGCACAGGATCATCATTTCAGGCTTGTTTTGACAGCCTCCTCACTCCAGGTCAAATCACATGGTAGATCGATCCGCGTGTCTACCCGGGGTCACAGAGCCGTCCACCGCTCGGCAGCCCCGGCGATAACGTGGTGTATGGCGTGCGCTGTGAGAGGGCCTTGAGGCCTCCAGCTTGCCTGCGTTCACACTCGCTGAGGTTTGTTTTTGTTTGGCTTTCCATCTGAGAGAAGAACATTCTAATGATTTCCACCGCTGCGCTCTCGCCCCCTCCCGTCATTTTCTTCCCATCGCCGAAACCCTCAGGGAGAATCTACTGTGTGTGACAAAGAAATATGTCTTTCCTCTGTGCTCCAGACCTTGGAAGCCATCCAAGACCCCGTCTCCCCGGAGGCCAGCTCTCCTCCGTTATGATTTGCATTTCACCGCCGTACTCTGAACCCACCCGGCGAGAAGTTGTCTCAGCAGAATGGTGAGAGCTAAAAGTGGAAAGCGAGGAGCCTCCATTTTCCAGCTTTGAACAACATCTCTGCTGCCAGCAACCTACAGCCAAATTCGGCTTGAAATTTATACAGAAAAGAACATCCACACGACCACACTCAGTCTCTCCTTCCCTTTCCCAAGACCCCTCTTGACCCGAGACTGTCCATTTCAAGTTTCATTTAATTCTAGATTGCTAATTAATATCTTTTCTCCCTCATGCCCCCAACGTTACTTAATCTTGCCACTTACTTTCACTGTGTCCCGATTTCCTTAAAACTCTCCTTATCCGGGAATTTTTATCTTGTAAAACTGAACAAAGCAACTCTTGAAATGTGATCAAGAATTTGGGAAAGAAGAAATTGGGTCAGAAAAAATAGCCTATTTTTTTTTTAATTGATTCAGTTTAAAACCATCTGAAAGTAGTTAAAATGTGCCCCACACAGGGGGAGAAAACCCAGTCACCCCATCCTTTCTTGGTCACCCTGGTAAAGGCCATCGGAAGCCTGTTTTGTAAGAAGGAGTATTTGAGTTACATCGGCTGTGCTGATAATTAGTTAGCGATGCACTCGAGATTACCGATGTCAGCCAGAACTCACTCCCAAACTGAACATGTGTTTTTCTGAGTGTTACCAAAGTATTCCCGGGGGGTGGGGTGGGGTGGGGACTGGCACCGCACATGGAGCATCAGCCGCTTCCTGTTTCCTCCCCCGAACACACACCTGGGGGAAATCAGCCGGAGCCTTCTCTTCTCCCATCCTTGTCCAGGAGGCCCCAAGGAACGCTCACCTTCTGACCACTGCCTGGGGAGTGTGTTGGCCCAGCTCAGCCATTAGTCACCAAGTTCTCTAAACCTTCCCGTGTTCGCAGAAAGCCTCCGTGTCTCCCATCATCGCGGAAAGTAGCTCACAAGGCCAAGGGCCACGTGGAGACAAGAGGGTTTGCCGGACTCCCCCAAGGAACCTTCATGTTCTGTGCCCGGTCCACGATGACCATCCTTCAATCCCCCAACTGACCTGGTATGTGGGACAGCAGGAAGGACAGATGAAAAGGTCTCTGGGTCCTTTGCAAGGTTCATTCCCTCTTGCTGTCGCCTCCCAAGCCCTCCGGCTTACAGGATGAAATCCAGACTTCCCTGCGCATGGTGCATGGGGCCTTTCTCAGCCCTTCATCATCCCTCAGAAGTCCTCCAGGTCCATGTTCACCCAGGCTCTCCCTGTCTGTATCAGTCTCTGCTTCTCCTTCCCTCGGAGATGATTCCCTTCTGACACCAGCTTCTTCATGAAGAATTCAACTCAAATGTTTTCCTCGAATTGGAGAGGTTTAGAGAGGTTCCTTCCTCACACGGGGACACACTTGGCTGTCCTCGCCGTGACCTGATTTGAGTTCGTGTTCTTTTTCTCAGCCTCTTTCTGCTGCGTGAGAGACCTTACAATCCTTTGTCTCCTAGAGCAGATGTGTAGTGGTGTTTGGGTGAAGAGATGTGTGAAAATGAAACCACAGACAAGGGAAATTGTGCTAGTCAAGACCAAATGACCATTTTGCCAAGGGTTTGTGGCATCTTCTTGGTAATGAGTTCAATTTGGCCAGTAAGCTGCCGGCAATGTCAGACCACGACGATATGAATGACCTGAGCTGGTTATTCCACCCCTCAGGTCAGACCACAGGTATTTTTACCGGATGCAGAGCTCAGCCCAGCCTGGCCAGGCCATTCCAGAACCTTGTAGAAGCCAAGGGGCCACCTTGCCTTCTCCCCCAGCATCTATTACTCTCACCCCTTATTTAAAAGAGTTCACAAATTGTTCTTGTCCACTTAAGCAAGAAATGTTCTGTGAGGTAAAAGGCACTTGGCAATTAATGTTGCTCCCTTGATAAGGAGCAAATGCCACACTCCAAGTAAGCTCTAAAGAAGAGGGGCTTGTGGCCCTTGGCAACAGTTAAGGGGCCACACATACTTGGTGATAGACTTCTGCCTGGCCGAGTCCAGAGACAACACAGCGTCAGTTGGTAAGGGATCTAGCCTCACTGGCTTTCATAGCACGCCTGCTCTGGAGAGAACTCTTAACCCAGTAACCCATTAACCCAGCCGTGAGGACAGAGCCCTAATCAGCTCAGGTCCTGCCTAATCCCACCTCTTAACTTCTCACAAAGGAGATTAAGTTTCAACATTGCTTTTTATAGGGGACAGCCCATAGTCAAAGCACAACGTCGTGCAGATGAAACCGGCCGTATGTTTTGATCGGGTCACATCTCGGATGCGCTATCCCCTTAAAGACAGAAGACATGCCTGCCCTTATGAATCCAGTGCTGAGGTCTGCCCGCTCTTCACCGCTAGACAGTGAAGTACTTTGTCTGAGCCGAATCACTCGATGCACTCTAATTCGAGGTGACACCTGCTTCTATGGCTCCCCCACTTTACAGATGAGGGAGCTAGCCACAGACGCCAGCAGACCCTGCACACAGCCCCCAAGTGTCATGCATTTCTCAGAACAAAATGTCCATCTCATCAGTCTCGTAGGAGCAACACCAAAGCCACAATTATGCTACCCACAACGTCTACCTTGTTTCTAAATCAAGCGCACCCCAGACACCCCAATTCTTCCTAGATCAGTAGCTTCCTCTGCTCAGTCTACGCATCAAAAGTCAGGTGGAAAAAAAACAAATTCCCAGGATACTTGAAAAGCCCTGATTGTTGCCTTCCCCCACCCCTCAAAAAAAAACTGGTTATAACCAAACCTTGACTCCATCATTGCTTGGAGAATAGGAAGTAGGGGTGCTATGCAACACTGAGGACACCAGAATCCAGAAAGAGCTAAACAAATGTCCATCACAGGAGGACTGCAGAAGCCAAAGGGGAGGGGGAAGGGAACCTGCCAACTCTGGTGTGGGTGGGCTTCCACAGTCGCGGCTGGCCACACATTACCTCTCAAAATTCGGAGTCTTGGAATAAAAACAACAACAACGGAACTTGTCTGTGAATGTTCCGTTTACCCAAGAAAAGAAAGGAGGTTGAAAGGAGCTGTCACTTCACCATGCCATCTTTTGCCACCTCCTTGTGCCATTCTGTGCAAATATTGCAAGTGCTCCCAATCAACAGCAAGTACGGAAACAGCCATGGTCCTCCCGTATAAAAAGGTGGGCGGTCTGGGCTTCCCACCCTCGTCTGCAACACCCCCACTTGCTTTCCAGAGACCCTCAAATGAGCCTTTACCAACTCCCAGAAGCCCCTATAACCTTGCAGGCCTGCCGCTGACTTCTGTTCCCAGCTCATTCGTGCAAAGTGGATGCCACACTTAGCTCCCCTTTATCTCTCCATCTGCAAAATAGCCCAAATAATGGGAGCCACCTGCTTCCCTCACAGGAGTGTGGTGGGAATTAATGATATCGGGCTGATGTTGACAGCTCTCCAAAGAGCTCCGTGTATTTAGAACAAGAGACTGTATGGATAACAAATCCAGTTCCTTAATCACAGGACTTTGAAGCTGCCCATATATTTTCAAAGCCAGGGGTGCGGGAACATCCGATTCCCTATTTGTTATTTGAAATGGTGCCCAAAAGAGAAGGGGACAAGACATGACAGAAAGATATGGCTGAGGCAACCCTTCTGGTGGCCAAGCATTCAACATCTGTCCGAGGGGGTGGAGTGCAGAGTGATTACAGGGCCTCAGATTGTGGGAGTCCATTATCATTAGCGAGGTGTTTCAAGCTGAGTGGACCACAAGGACAGGTCAGGCCACCGATATTTTTACTGAATGCCAGGGATCAGACCAGCCCTGCAAAACCATTCCAGGACCATGTAGAAGCCAAGGGGGCTGCCTTGCATTCTCCCCAGCATCTATCCACACCCTGCCCCACTCTAGCTCCTTATTTAAGAGTTCACAAATTGTTCCTGCCAGTTTAAGCAAAAAATGTTCTGTGAGGTAAAAGGGCCATGGTAATTAATTTTGCTCCCTTGACTGGAAGGTGAAAAGCTTTTTATTATGTAAATTATAAATGTCCTGGAGGGAAACTTTATCTCCCTCTCACCAATGAGCCCGTCAGGCTGCCTACATCAGGATTTTTTTTTAATGTTTATTAGTCTAGGGGGGCTGTTTAGGGGGTTTCGGAGCTTCTAAGTGCTGACATTTATCTATTGCTTCAAATAAACCTAGTGGCAGGGAGCCATGGTTGGACCACTAAATACGGAGGAGGGGAGGCGTTTGACTGCCCGCAGACAGGCAGACAGCAATGAGGAGCAGCCTGTGAGCCCAGGGCAGGCTGGGAGTCACCATTCTCCAGGCTGAGCCTCTACCCTTCCGTTTTCTCCTTTATCCTCTATTTTTCCCACCTGATTCCTCTCAGCCTTTTCCACAACACACTGGATATGGCTATCCCCACACCGAAAACCCAGCCTGGGGCTGAAAGGTCTTCTCCCTCCTCCTCCCCAGCTACAACTCTTTGTTTGGAACCATTCTTTTTTATGATAGGACACACACTGGAGACTGGAACTGTTTCTTCCCACAGAGAAATGAGTGTTTATACACAGCGATGCTTGGCTGGGCCGTGATGCCCAGATATGTGTGGCCAGCGGTCCTCTCCATGTTTCTGTGAGGATACATTCCGGATGAGATCTATTTACACTGAAGTCAATAGACTCTGGGTGAAGCAGAGGGTCCTCTCTAACATGGGAGGTCTCATCTAGAGCAAGGCCTGAATAGGGCAAGAGACTGACAAAAACTCTCTCTCCCTCTCTTCCTCTCTTTCCCCCCTCTCTCTCTCCCTCTCTCTCTCTTATACACACACACACACACACACACTCTCTCTCTCTCTCTCTCTCTCTCTCTCTCTATTCTCTTACTGGAAAACTCACACAAACACCAATAGCAGTTTAACCACAAACATCACCCTACTTCAGAAAGGCAAGGATTTAGCATCAAGACCCCTGCCTCACAAGCCTGGAGAAAGGGGGTGCTTAAGCCCCTCCCATTACAAAACATTACCTCCTTGCCTGTACCTCGGCAGCTGAGTGGCATGCCCTAGGCTGCCAAAGGAGAAGGAAGCAGAAGAGAAGAGACGGGTGAGAAGAAAGCAGAGGTGAAGGCGCTGTCCCAAATGGATCCTAACTGAAGACGTTTGAAGGAGAATGGCCTCCATAGGCTCATATATTTGAACCTGGTCCGCAGTTGGTAGAACTGTTTGAGAAGAAGTTTGTGGGTGTGGACTAGTTGGAGAAGGTGTGTTGCCTCAGGGAGGGCTACATTGTTTTAAGGATGTGAGCTCTCAGCTGCTTCTCCAGCACCATGCCTGCCCTCCTGTCCTGCCGTGCTCCGGTCCTTGATAGTCACGTGCTCACCCTCTGAAACTATGAGTCCCGATAAACTCTTTCTTTTTTAAGTTGCCTCGGTCATGGTGGTTTGTTTTGTTTTGTTTATGTATTTATTTATTTTATGTGTATGAGTGCTCTATCTACGTGTACACCTGCATGCCAGATGAGGGCATCAAATCACATTGTAGATGGGTGTGAGCCACCATGTAGGTGCTGGGAATTGAACTCAGGACCTCTAGAAGAGCAGACAGTGCTCTTAACCTCTGAGCCATCTCTCTAGCCCCTGGTCATGGTATTTTATCTCACTAGAGAGGTAACAAATACACCAACTTCACTACAAGTTCCGTGTTCTGTGGTTTTAGCAAAGAATCTATCTCAAGGACAGATCAATAGTACATATTAATAAGTTTCTGATCAGGATGAACTGTCCTCCGCAAGTGCTTAAGATGTAGCTATACGGTGGGGAGGAACAGGGTCTTCCTGGTGTCTCCAAGCACACATTTCAGTGAAAGGTTACAGAATTAAAGAATAACACGCATCAAAACTGGTCTGAGTTCAGGTCTACTGTGCACAGTGGGAGGATACAACCCTGTATTTCATGATTGTGTCAGGAAAAGCACCTCTGAAAGGGCTTCCTTTGAAGCGGTCAAAGAAGAACAGACTGAGCTGTGCGAGCTTCCTGGGTGTGAGCCCTTGAGTAAGCGGAAGGCATGAAGTCCAGCAACGAGGAGAGGGCCTGAGGACAGGAACCTCAAACAGAGCCAGACAATGCCACAGTTTCTCCAAGCACGGTGAGAAATAGATGAAGTATTTAATCAGAGGAATGACATGATTCGTTTTTTTTGTTTTTTTTTTAACATTATGGAGGACAGACTGGGGAGCAGAGATGCCAAGAGAAGCTAGGACCTGGCAGCTTCCTCTCTTCAGGTTGGAGAATGAACTCCTGTGCTTACCTCTCTAGCTCGTCATTTTTTGAAGAGGAAAGTCAATCATTTACCGTAAAGAGACACTCAGCTGAGATAACCCAAACATGGAGAGAATGGAGAGAGAGAAAAGCCATCTGCAGGTGAAAGGAAGCTCTGGGTTAGGTCTGGAGTTGCTGGCAACTGGGAAAGATTTAAAACGCTTCCCGGAGGTTGAGACAGGATTTTGCTCTACCTACCAAGAAAACTAGCTTAAAGGTTTCTATGATTTCTTGATTCTTATTGGTGATAGGACCATGTTTCCTCACGTGCAAAACTTCTCTGAGACTGTATGGTCTTGTGTAAAAGGTTACAAAAAGGGACAGTACTGTGATCTAACTGGTGTGAGTAGTCACGGTGGGGCTGGGCTACAGCACAGGGGGATAAGGAGAGAAAGGGGAAGAGCGAGCAGAGTGTGAGAGAGCCTGGAAACTGCTCCTTAGTTTTCTTTCTGCTGTAGTTTAGATCTAAAATGTGCCTCATCCCCCAAGCCCTCTGTGTCGAAGACTTGGTCTTATGGGAAAATGAGGGCCTGTGAAAGGAAACTGGGCCATGGGAAGGATCCTTAAAGGAATATCAGGGACCTAGGCCCTCCCTTCACTCTCTTCCTCTCTTTGCTTCCTGGACCTCGTGATTTGAGCATCTCCTGGATGGCGTTTCCTTCATGATACACTATGACAGCATGGGTCCAAAGCACAAAAGCCGAGTAACTTGGGCTAAAACCTCTGAAACCAGCCGCCACAATGAATCTTTTCCTTCCTGAGCTGACAGGCTCAGGTATCTTGTCCCAGTGATGCCAAGCTGACACATCCAGGGTACCATCTCTACTCTCACCTCCTTGCAGTCCGGTTGTAGCCACACTGCCGAGTTCTGGCAGACAGGTTGAGTGGAGGAAATGCACGAGGTTCTTAGATCAAATTCCAAGAGAAGCAGATGCTCCTCCCAGCCTCCAGGTCTGCTGTCCTGTCTAGGAAGGGGTCATGAGGCCCATGAAAAGGTGACAAGTGAGGTTGGATAAAGGGACAAAGGTGGAGTCTGGGGCTAGGGACTGAAGATAGAAGTACCCCAGGTACTATGAAGCTGTACACCAGACTGGAAGGTCTGATCCTGAAGCTATAGTGTCAGCAAGAAAGAACTGCCTTTAAGCCATGTTCTAAGACAGGTTGGGAACTTGGGAATCTCCCAGACCACAGGTTTTTGCATTGTCTCCTCTCTTTGAGCCATGGAACAAGGAGATTCTTCCCGTTACCCTGATCACAGATTGAGTCTCTGCGGTCAGTCTCGGCAGCTTACAAAGTCATTCTCTTCTGTTACGGCGACCTTAGCGCCGTCCCCTACAATTTAAAGCACACGCACATGCACACACACACACACACACACACACACACACACACGCACACACAAAATTCAAAACTCTATTTATCTAATGTTTCTTTTTAATAGCAGTTTCAACACATTTGGGAGTAGAAAATCCCAATCAGGCTTTGGAAATCTCTGCAAAAGACATTGCCAGAGAGTGGGAAACTGTGAAATCCATTGCAGAGAGTGTGATTGCCGAGAAAAGGGCCCAAGTTTTACTGTCAGCCCCACAGCTCACATCACAGTTCAGCAGCCCGAGGCATTTGCCCCAGCACACCTCCACTTCACATCTACAAAGGAAGATGAGGAAGCCCTGTGAGGTCTGTGGTCTCTTTAGAGGCTCAAGCCAAAGGAGCTGCTACAGGACATACAGCCGACGCTGCTTCCCCCTCTGGACACTTTCATCATGAGTGGGTTTCCATCTGTTCTGTAGGAGTCTCGGTTTTTAGTGACAGAGGCCTTGCTATATGCTCTCTGGCTTGCAATGCGTTAAGCAATGGGAATTTGTTCAGCTGATAGCAGCCCCTTCCCCTCCCCCCTCACTATGGCTTTCTTGTAGAGAAGACCTGAAAGGCAATGTGGCCATGGAGAGAGGGTAGATTTTGATGTCAGGTGCACTTGGCCTTGGAGTCCAGGTTCGCAGTGTATGTGAGTTTAGATGGTCACTTTGTGTAATTGGACTCGCTCTTTTAACTGTTGGGAAGGTTTGATGGTTGTGGTGGGTGCATGTGGAACTGTTAATTCAGTACTGCATTTACACAGTGGTGGCTTTTACCGTTGTGCTGTTTGCTTATTTGTTTGCTTGTTTGTTTAAGACGGGGTTTCATTATGTAGCCCTGGATGGCCCAAATCTTACTATGTAGACCAGGCTGGCCTATAATTCACAGAGATCCACCAGCCTCTGCCTCTTGAATACGGGGATTAAAACCATGTGTTTCCAGGTCAGACTTCTGTTAGTGTTGCTTTTATGATTACTACGGTTATTCTAATAACAGTATAGCTAGATCATCAAAGTTCAAACCCTAGTTTGAACATACCCAAGTTCTCTAGCATGGGGAAGATTTCATTTTTCTGTGCTTCCATTACCCCATCTGTAAATGAAGGATAACAGAAAAAATACATCCCAAGTTTGCTGTGAGAAGCAAGTACACAAAAAAAAGATGAAAGCAATCTGAACAGAGCCTGGCTCAGAATAAGGTCTATGTCTTAGCCTGCATTACTACCACAGTGAGTTACCAAACAGAAGGGGCTGAGATCCAGGCAGCAAGCAGATCCGTTTTCATGCTCTGGATGAAACTAACCAGCAGCAGGTTAGGAAGCAGACACAGAGTCAAGGCTCCCCTGTGTGTTCACAGGAAGAGGTGCTGAGTGTGGGTGTGTGGGAGCAACATAGGGGGGAAAAGACCCTTTTTCTGTTTGTACTTTCAGATAAATTTGTTCCTCTGTGCTTTTCAGTTGGATAAAACTAGGTACCCTTGACATGGGGCCACAGTACCAATAATGGGAGGCAATGGGGAACTTATGCATGAGACTTTAGTAAGTTTAAGGCTTTATGTAAAACAATAGAAAACTGTTATCTAAGATTATTATCTTTCCCCCCAGTATTTTTCTAAGTTGAAGTCCTGAGCAGAAAGCTCAAAGAACATGGGCTGGGGACTCAGCATCTTGAGCCTGGGCCATGGCCTTCCATCACCCAGCTGGCTGATTTGAGTGCCACTTTGCTCTGAGGCTTCAGCTTCCTCATCTGGGAGGTACAACGGGTTAACTGAAGGGCTCCGGGATTCCCACAGGGCTTCACAGCATAAGACCGAGTAATCTGAAGAGACACACGTGAGTAGGCAGGCAGCTCTACACAGTCCGTGAAATGGCTTTCCTGGGGGATTTTCTGTTTGTTGTTCAGTATATTAAAAAACAGTTTGCAGAAACTAAAATGAAAGCCCACCGCTCCTGTCTCCTTGTAAGGTTCCGCTATGCTGCAGTGACAGATACTCTCAAACATGGTCAGCCGTGCCCTCCCTCTCCTGGTACATAGGCTGGAAGAGCTGAGTCCATTTGGACATTGAAAAATTTCAAATCGCAGCGGGCTTTCAAAACTGCTGTTCAGAAGTCAAACGCACCGCTTGTGCCCAAAGTACATTGTCGGAAGTGTGTCACGTGACCTCTGGCTTCAGCAGGGAGGAGATAAATGGCAGGAATACCCTATGATCACTAGGACAGCCCACCTCCGAGGTCAACAGAGAATTCCTTGCCTAGTCTGGGAAATTCTTTGTTTTCCAAAGGAAAGAGAGCCCCCTCTCTGTTCAGGGGAAACACTAAGGACTCAAGGACACAAATGTAGGAGCACTCCTCGGAAACCACCCACTACGGAGGCAATTTCTCCCTGATATGTTGTGAGAAAACAATGCCAAACAAATTTGAGAAAAAAAAATCGAGAGAGCAGTGTGCCATTAGGGGTGGGGAGAGAGGGAGAGAGCGTCGGAGCTGGGGAAAGCCAGTCTTGGAGAGATGGCACCATTTTCCGCAGCTCTGGGCGCTTCCTGCTAATGACTGTGTGCAGGCAGCATGTGGGCACAGAGGGTGCCAGCAAGAACATAAAAGGCAGAGGAAGAAGGAGCAACATGTTGTATTGCCATTTCCAGGAAAGGGATGGTGTCCCCGGCAGCCTCCCACAGTGGGTGACCGGAAAACATATATATACATATATAGTATAAAATAAAAAAGCAAACACCAATAACGCCACTGAAAACCTGGGTCCTGACTACTGCGTTTCACTGCAAGCACAACCTCCCTGGAGTCCTGGCTGCAGCCCAGCCCAGCCACTTGAAGCAGCGTTGGCAGCTTGCTCTCTCTTGGCACCGGGCGTGTGTGGCAGCTGGATGGCTTGTAGTCAGTGTAGTTTTGCAGCTGGTGGTGGTAGCAATTGGCAAAAATGAACCGTCCAGATGGGCATTAAATTTTCTTTAATGCTTCTAATATGTCAAAAGAGAATAATCCCATGTCAAAGTGGCTGAGGAGAACTTTTCCTCGGAAGCTTATGGGAATTCCATGTCGACAAGATAGAGGTTGCTTTAACTACATAGCCGTGTCTTATTCCCTTACATTGGTTTAGGGTGAAATGGAATATCCTTTGGCTAAAGGAATTGGAGGGACCTCCTACCTACACCCTTTTATAGGAAGGATCTCTATAACTTGTCAACTACCAGACAACATTTAGCAGTGGGGGTATAGGATATGAACTGAGGGTCAAAAAGGAAAATAATGTCTTATTCTGGAATTTTTATGGTCTTCCAAGGGACCAGTGCCATTCAGTTAGCATTAGAAAATTAACAGTCAGTTACTAAAGGAAAGAGCACATATGTATTACCACATAGATGAAAGTGCCAGGGCGTAATATCTAGAGCATGCGTTTTTAAACTTACACATCAAACAACAACAAAAACAAATGAATCACCATTTTTAAAATGTGCTTGGGATGTGGACACGCAGTTCTTGGAAAGCCTGTACAGTTATGAAATGATGGAGAATCTCATCAGGGAAAGGCAAGAGGTCGTTTGCAACAGCAACACTAAGGACAGGAGAACCATCATGTCTTCTGTACACGGGCTCTGTCGAAGGGCAATTCCTCAGAACCTGTAAATTTAAAGTGCACATGCTCCATAAGCCAGCAAGGCCATGGCACCTGCTGCGGCAGCAGCCAGTGTTTTTGCATGTGAGGCCGGTCGGCACGCTACACGGGGACTCGTGTGCTGATAGCCCAGCAGCGCTGCTTGAAGTAGCATCCTTGGAGTCCCTAGCATTAGCACCCTCTGGAAGCCTAGGGAGTCCTGAACTAGTGAACTCAAACACGTGCAGACACGTCCCGATGGTCTATTCTAATGAGCTCCTCTGCTAACTCCTGTGCTCATTAAACCTCACGAAGCAGTGTATTATGACACTGTGCGTAATAGACATGGAGGGGGGAGGAGGAAGAAGACTTGGAGGAGGAAGGGGAGGAGGGAGCAACTTAAACATCTAGCATGAGTTATTCATACTCTAAAAGAAATTAACCAGCACGTTTTTAAAAATGGGGTAGATTCATGAAGACTCGGACAAAATATCCAAGGGCCCAGTAGACAGTAAGACATTGTTTTGTTTTCCTAAAGAGACTATGGAACATGGTCTGGGGATTACCTCAGTTCTCAGGGTATTTGCCTAACACACACAAAGCCCAGGGCTCTGTCTCCAGCACCCGTAAAACTGCTTGTGGTAGGGGCTGGAGGGATGGCTCAGAAGTTAAGAGCACTACTTGCTCTTCCAGACGTCCTCAGTTCAATTCCCAGCAACCACATGATGGCTCACAACCATCTACAACGAGATCTGGTGCCCTCTTCTGGTGTTCAGGTGTACATGCAGCCAAAACATGGTATACATAATAAAATAAATCTTTAATAAAAAAAAAAAAACTGCATGTGGCAGCACACAGCTCTGATCCCTGCACAGACAGTAGCAGGAGGTTCAAGAGATAAAAATCATCTTAGGCTACATAGTGAGTTCGAGACCAGCTTTGGCTACCTCAAAGAAATATTAGAGCTACGGCATCTACTTTTAAATGAGCACACATTTCTACATCTTGGTCTTTATGTATGAAGGTGCACAGAAGGCTGCAGAAAGTCTGCAGTGGTACCAGGTACCAGGGCTAATTCTGGGAAAACCCTAGGGTTGGGGTGGCTTGTGGCCTTTTCGTTGTCATTTGGTATGTTTGAAAACAAGGACTGGTACAAGTATTATTTATGAATACGTTTTCCGTTGTTCTTTTCTTTTCTTTTCTATTTTTGAAAAGAATAGAGGGTAAGAGGTTTGGGCTCTAGACCGCCTTCACTGGGTCATCCTGAGCAAATGCTGACTTCCCTATCCATCAGCTCCCTGGACTGGCAAACGGAGCCTGGACCAGTTAACCTGAAGTCCTTTTATTCGGCTTTATCATGATGCTAGGCTGGCTAGAGCCTTCTGAGGATGAAAGTCAAGCTTCTTCAACCTGGCCAAAGAAATAAATAGAAACATGCATGTTTGCACCTTGGAAGGACCAGAGAATAAATCACTTTCACATGCCATCTTAGGACAAATGGTCTACAGGGGCGTTCCCTGCCTTTAAATATCACTGTGGCTATGAAAAGCCACTTGTATTTTCAAAGTAAGAGTTTAGAAACCTGACTTTCTTCTTTTCAAAAAAACTAATTGCTCCACAGAAATTTCCAGAGCTTAAATTTAAGTGAATTTTCAGGTCCCTGGGTTTGGTAACATGGCATACAAATATTGATAATACAAATATGTGTCCTAGCAGAACACAATGAACCAGAAGGTGGCCACACACATAGCTAGCTTCTAACAGCCACAAGCTGTAGTGATAGTGTCACGTTTTGATTCTAATGGGAAAAATGGGGTTTCTCAAACACCCTGTTTGTTTTCAGTGTTATGTATTGCATTGTGTATGGATCCAAATGGATTTTTTAAAGCAATATATAAAGTATTGGGTAACTCTGAGGAAGTAGACACAAAAATATTGGTTAAGTAAAAATTGAAAAAAAAAAAATCTCTAGTCAGTAGTGCAAGGTCAGGCAATGTTTATTGCAAGTATTCAAGCCCAGCACTGAGCCAGGGGGCGCATCAACAACCCTGTCATTTCATAACCAGGCATTATAAGTTTGAGAGTAGAATCCAGTTTTTCTGCCCCTCTGGCCACGTCTCCTTCCTGAGTGGAAACAGAACAGAAATGCCTTTAGCACCTTGGATGCAAACGGATGGATGAGTCAGCCCAATTTTACAAGGAAATTAATTTTGAAGAGCAAAGTCAACTGCTTTCCACAAAACGAATTTAAAAGAAGACCTATGTGAAGGCCTAATGCGGAATGCCCTTTATCGGAATTTTAGAATTCTGAATATGAAATAACTTTCCATTAATTTTTTTTTTTTTTAAAGAGAAAGACTGGATTTGTAGCTGGCAGTGTGTGAAGCCATGTGTGAAGAATGGGTTTAATCCCTAGCACCGCATGAACTGGGCATGATGGTACACATTCCTGTAAACCCAGCACTCAGGATGTGGTGGCAAAAGGATCAGAAGTTCACAACCATCCTTGACTGCCAAGAGGTCAGACTGGGATACAGGAGGGTACATGAGGGCTCAACCTTCTTCTCAATAAAGAAAAAGAGCAGAACAGCCAAGTGTGGCAAGGCAGGCCTGTGAGCCCAGAGCTTGGGATGCGAAGGCAAGAGGATCTTGAGTTTTATGCCAGCCTGGTGAATATTAAGATCTAGCCTCAAACAAACAAACAAACAAAGCACGACTAGAGAGCTGATTTTTTTTTTTTTTCTCTGTGTGTGATCCCAGATCCATTTTTCTTCCTGTAGGCCCTGCTCTGAGCGCTGGCTGCTAACCTCTTCAACAGCGCCACCTTCAGGAAGAGCTGAGCTTTCCTGGTGGAAAAGATGAGAGGTAACCGTCGCTGATGTGGAGAGACCTGGCTTCCGCCTTCTTCCCCAGCCTCATCCCTGCTCTCCCTCTTTGCTGTCTTATCGATGAAGGCTACTTGACAGTCCTCATTTTAGGCTGTGCAACAGCTGTCTCTGAGTGTCATCATCTTGTCTGGTGACTTTTATCAAGCCCATACCCCTGTCCTAGGCTCTTTACTGCATCTTTTCTCCAAGAATCTCAACCATGCCATCAATTTTTAGCTGGAGCCCCAACCGTGTGCTCCAGAGAATAATAAGAAGTATGTTGGTATCCATGAGTACCGAAATAAAGGCAGAGCTTGATGAATTTCCAAGCCATCCCTAAGCCAACTCTGGCCAGACTGCATCAGGTCCTGAACAGCTTTGCCTGCCTCTCAGCAGGCTCAGACCTCCTCCTCAACCCCGCCCGAAGGGGTGATCTTCCCTGGGCCTGACCGTTCTGCTTACTCCAAAGGCATGGGGTTAAATACACGATGCTGTCTGCTCTTGGCCCGTGTGGGTTAGCGGAACTAGTGTCCCTCTCCTGGGAGTGGCAGTGTGGCTGGCCACCAGTTTGAGGATAAAGCGGCGAGTTTCCGAGCCAACGTTTCTCTGCTGGGCACTAACACACTGAACGTGCAGCGTCCAGCTGGCACACCCCGGCATATTTGAGACACAGCAGCCAAGGAGGCAAACATGATGCCCACACTGTTTGCCGTGCAGTGACCCGGGAGATCCAGGAATGTTGTGCCTTCTCCCAGCATCCATAAAATAGTAACAGGCTGATGTGTGAATGTGTGCGTGGGTGAAATTCCAGCACTGACGTCATCACTCGCTAAAGCCTGGCCACACTGGCTCCCTGATTCCCATCTTCAGGGTTTTATATTTTTCAGCTAAATACAGCTGGCTTTCCACTCTCTGGTGTGACAGCTCAGTGTCCCGTCCCCCCTACCCCCCAAGCCTCTCATACCACTGCAACAAACCCCATCTGTTTCACTTTCTTTCTTAACTTTTCCAAAATTATTTCTTTATTTTTGATACACACACACACACACGTGTGTGTGTGTGTGTGTGTGTGTGTGTGTGTGTGTGTGTGTGTGTG
>NW_026593286.1:32449820-32523626 GCF_907164565.1 Psammomys obesus | reverse complement strand
TGTGTGTGTGTGTGTGTGTGTGTGTGTGTGTGTGTGTGTGTGTGTGTACTGGCTTTAAAACATTTATTTTTTACAAAAAGAGTTGCTTTTATACAGCTATATAAAGTTCTTAATGGCTTTTGGCATCAGAATATAATGGAATTTTACAACTATGTAAAAAAGTTACCTTAGAAACAGTACTTACCTGTGTGTATAGAGTTGACTGACAAAAAAAAAAAAAATCTCTACCATCTAGGACCATAATTAGTAGATGAAATAAGCTACTCCATATTATAGGATTTCCAAAAATAAATAGAAAGCTGTAGAAACACAGGCACACACACCGGTCACTCAAAACACAGAATCATGCCTAACTGCAGGCAACTTGAAATACTGGCCAGATTTCACCTAATCATGTCTTCCTCCCTCCTCACCCTTTTCCTTCCTCCAAACCTTCCCATATGTACTGCTTTGCTCTCTTTCAAAATCATGGGCCTTCTTCATTACTAATTTTTCTATACATACACACATACACACATACACACATATCCAGCTCAGTCTGTGTAATGTTACTTGTGTGTTTCCAGGATGGACCGTTTGATATTGGATAAAGAACTGGCATGCTCTTCCCTGGGGGTGGGGGGGGAGTCTATCTCTCCTGCTCTCTGCTCTCAGCATGTCTTAGTTTGCATGTGGCTCTCCGTGTAGGGGCAAGAGCTCTTGGGCCTTTCCCTACCCTTGTTAGCATGTACATTATGTTGTCCTTATTCAGTGTTCAGGCAGTCATGTTGGTGAGATTATGATATTTTTAGGAGACACAATCTCACAGAAAGCTCCATGTTCCTCAAGTTTTCCATCAAATTTTCCTGATGCAGAGTATGAACTGCAATTACCTGTGGATATAAGGATAAATATTTAGAATGTAGTTAGGAATTATAATGGTTTAATAAATTGATGGTTGTAGGTTTTCCTCCAAGATCCATGGCTTTACTAGCCCTGGGTAACTGTTTATGTTTCCAATAAACAGGAATAATTTTCCTCTTGTTGAGTAAGTTTTAAGGACACTGAGAGAGCTGTTGGTTACTGCCAAGGTATTCGTGACACTACTGCACCCTTAGAGTTAGGTATGACATGCTAGTCATTGTTCTGATTCCTAGGAATCGTAGCTAGGTAGGACTGTTGCCTCCCTCCTTTGGTAGTTTGCATGGTGCCTTCTGGTATCATGGAAGCTAGTCCTCAGAGACATTCAAGTTAGTTCCAGCTCAGGAGCCTCTGGGCTCTGTGTGTGAAAGTAAATTTTATCTTCAGCAAAAAGGATTTACATTCCATATTTGGGAGGCAATATTCTATAATGTTTTAGGAGTCTTTTGGAAAACCCTGACCAACAACTCAAAAGAGGGCTTCTCACACCTGGTGTTAAGGTTTCTGTTAGATGGTCTTTGGCTCTTGTGGGGAACATTGTCAGCTAAGATGTTTTGAAAAATTCATTTAAACTATATATAAATATTTACAAATCAGCTTCTGAGTACTACAGGTATTTTTAGGTAGATAGTTAATAGTATGATTCCTTAAGACTTTGTAAAGAAACCTCTCTATTATTTTATCCTCTTCCCTTCTTCTTCTCTTCTCCCCCCCTGATTAAAGTCTCCTCTTTCTCATTTCCCCTTCAGAACACTGGTACTATATTTTTCCCTCTCTATTGCTCCCCCCTCAATTCTAAATGGTCCCTTTACATCTTCCTGATTTCTGTATTTACTACAGATTACGGACTCACATCTGCAGATTTGTAGCTAGGATTCTTCAATGGGAAAGACTATGTGATAATTGTTTTCCTGCGTCTCGGTATGACCTTTTCTAGCTCCTCCCATTTACCTGAAAAGTACAATATTTCATTTTCATTTACATCTGGATGGTATTTCATAGTGCATATATAGTACACTTTCATTATCTAGTCATCAGCTGAAGAACATTTACGTTGCTTCTAATTCCTAATGACTGTAAATAGAGCAGCAATGATCATGGCTGAACAATCAATCATCTGTGGAGCAGGATGTTCAATCCTTTAGGCATATGCCAATGGGTGGTATAGCTGGATAGTTTGGTAAACTTATTTTTAGCTTTTTTGCGAATTCTCCACACTGACCCCCAGAGTGTCAGAACCAACTTGCAATCCCACCAACAGTGAATAGAGGTTCCCTTTCCCAATATCTTTACCAGCGTTTGTTGTGGGTTGTTTGGTCGATCTTTGACAAAACAGGAGTAAGATGAACTATCAAAGCTGTTTTGATTTGCGTTTCTCTAATTGTTAATGATGGAGAATATTTTTTGAGATATTTCTTAGTCATTTTTTTTCTTCTTTTGAGAACTCTCTGTTCAGGCCCCAAGCCTGAATGACTTTTGAAAGGATCATTTTTTTTTAACTCTTTGATTTTTTTGGTTCTTTATATATTATGAAAATTACTCACTTTTAGGTCTTTGATCTATTTAAAATTGGTTTTTATGAAAGGTTATATAAACTGGTGTAATTTCATTCTTCTGTGTGTGGACATCCAGTTTTACCAGGACCGTTTTGTTGAAGATGCTTTCTCCTAGACAGCTTCTGTTTGGGTATCTTATCAAATATTAAATGGCTGAAGTCACGTATTCATGTTTGAGTCTTCCATTTTGTTCCATTGATCTATGTGTCTGCTTTTATGCCAGTAACACCATCTTTGTTACTATGGCTCTGTAACACAGCTTCAGATGTGGAATGATTGCCTGTCCACCATCATACTTTTTGCTCAGGATTGTTTTCACTGTCTGGGGTCTTCTGTGGTTTCATATTAATTTTAGGATAGTATTTCTATTTCTGTGATGAACAAGATAAGGATGTTGATTTGGGTTGCATTGAATCTGTAAATAGATTTTCACGTTAATTCTACCAACCCACGATCATGGGATATCTTTCTACTTTCTAGTGTCTTTATCTATTTCTTAAAAAGTTTAAAGTTTTCTTTGCAAATGTCCTTTATCTCCTTAATTAGATTTATTCCTAGATATTTTTGAGGTTATTGTGAATGAGAGTGTGTTCATTATGTTTTTCTGTCTGTTATTGCTGCATAGAAAAGCTATTTATTTGTACAAGTTGATTCTGTATAGACACATTGCTGAGTTTTTTTTTTTTCATTTCTAGATGTTTTCAGTAGAAATTTTGGGATCGCTAAAGTATAGTATTATGTTATCAGTAAACAGGGTTAGTTTGACTTTCTTTCCCTTTATTATATATATATATATATATATATCCCTTTAATTTCCTTCTCTTGCCTTATTGCTCCAGCTAGTGCTTAAAGTACGGCATTGAAAAGAAGTGAGGATAGTGGACAACCCCATCTCATTCCTGACTTCAGTGGGGTTGCTTCAAGTTTTTCTTTATTGAGGATGATGCTGCCTCTGGGTTTCTCAGAGGTAGCTTTTATAATGTTGAGGTGTGCTGCCTCTGGTCTGATATTCTGTAGGACTTTTTTTTTCTTTATTAATTACACTTTATTCACTCTGTATCCCCCCTGTGATTCTCTCCCTCCTCCCGTCCCAATCCCTCCCTTTCTCCACCCTCTGCATGCATGCCCCTCCCCAAGTCCACTGATAGGGGAGGACTTCTTTTCCTTCCTTCTGATCCTAGTCAATTAGGTCTCATCAGGAGTGGCTGCATTGTCTTCTTCTGTGGCCTGGTAATGCTGCTTCCCCCTCAGGGGGAGGTAATTAAAGAGCAGGCCAATCAGTTCATGTCAGAGACAGTCCCTGTTCCTATTACAATGGAACCCACTTGGATATTGAACTGCCATGGGCTACATCTGTGCAGGGGTCTTAGGTTATCTCCATGCATAGTCCTTGGTTGGAGTATGAGTCTCAGGAAAGACCACTGTGCTCAGATTTTCTGGTTCTGTTGCTCTCCTTGTGGAGTTCCTATCCTCTCCAGATCTTACTGTTTCCCACTTCTTTCCTAAGATTCCCTGCACTTTGCCCAAAGGTTGCCCATAAGTCTCAGCATCTACATTGATAGTCTGCAGGGCAGAGCTTTTCAGAGGTCCTCTGTGTCAGGCTCCTGACTTGTTCCCTCTTTTCTCCTTCTTCTGATGTCCAGCCTCTTTGCCTTTCTGGATAGGAATTGAGCATTTTAGCAAGAGTCCTCCCTTTTGATTAGTTTCTTTAGATGTACAGATTTTAGTAGGTTTATCCTATAATATATGTCTATATGAGTGAGTATATACCATGTGCATCTTTCTGCTTCTGGGATAGCTCACTCAGGATGATCTTTTCCAGATCCCACCATTTACCTGCAAATTTCATAATTTCCTTGTTTTTTTATTGCTGAGTAATATTCCATTGTGTAGATATACCACAATTTGTGCATCCATTCCTCCACTGAGGGGCATCTGGGCTGTTTCCAGCTTCTGGCTATTACAAATAAGGCTGCTACAAACATGGTTGAGCAAATGTCCTTATTGTGTACTTGAGAAACTTTTGGATATATGCCTAGGAGTGGTATAGCTGGATCTTGAGAAAGCGCTATTCCTAGTTGTCTGAGAAAGCGCCAGATTGCTTTCCAGAGTGGTTGTACAAGTTTACATTCCCACCAGCAGTGGAGGAGGGTTCCCCTTTCTCCACAACCTCTCCAGCATGTGTTGTCTCTTGAGTTTTTGATCTTAGCCATTCTGATGGGTGTAAGGTGAAATCTTAGGGTCATTTTGATTTGCATTTCCCTGATGGCTAATGAGGTTGAGCATTTCTTTAAGTGTTTCTCTGCCATTCAATATTCCTCTGCAGAGAATTCTGTTTAGCTCTGTTCCCCATTTTTTAATTGGATTACTTGATTTTTTTGCTGTTTAACTTCTTTAGTTCTTTATATATACTGGATATTAGCCCTCTGTCAGATATAAGGTTGGTGAAGATCCTTTCCCAATCTGTAGGCTGTCGTTTTGTTCTGAGGACAGGACTTTTATAATGAAGGCATGTTTGATTTTGTCAAATACTTTTTCTGCATTTATTGAGATGATCACGTGATTTTTGTCTTTAAGTTCCTTTATGTGGTTTATTAAATTTATTGACTTGCATATGTTGAACCACCCCTGAATTTCAGTAATAAAACCAACTTGGTTATGGTGGATAATCTTTTTAATGTGTGTCTGTATTCTGTTTGCAAGTATAATGAGCATTTTTGAGTATGTGTTCATCAGGGATATTGGTCTGTAGTTTTCTTTTCTTTTCTTTCTTTCTTTCATTCATTGTGTGTGTGTGTGTGTGTGTGTGTGTGCGCGCGCGCGCATGCCTTTACCTGGTTTTGGTGGTACAGTGATGTTTGCGTCTTAGAAGAACATTAGCAGGACTCCTGTTTCTACTTTTTTGAATAGTTAAAAAGGATTGGCTGTAGCTCTTCTTTGAAAATCTCATAGAATTCTGCTGTGAATCCATATGGTCCTGGACATTTTTAGTTAGAAGGCTCATTTCTATTTCAATCTCCTCATTTGTTATGGGTCTGCTTAGGTTCTTGACTTCTTCTGGGTTTAATTTTGGTGGCTTGTCTGAGTCTAGAAATTCATCCATTTCTTTTAGGTTTTCTAATTTAATGGAGTACAGTTTTTTAAATAATTGCCCCACAATTGGAACTTTTTTTGTGCCTGCTGTACCATTTCTTATTCATTTTGAGTCTGTTAATTTGGGTCTTCGTTTTTGGTTAGTTGGGTCAAGGGTCAGTCAATCTTGTTTATCTTCTTAAAGAACCAGTTTTTCAATTTGTTGATTCTTTGTATTGTTTCTATTTCATTATTTTCTGTTCTGATCTTTATTATTTCTTGCCATTGACTAAGTTTGGATTTGGTTTGTTCTTGTCTTTACAAATTTTTTCATTGCGTCATTGTCATTTATTTGTGCTCTTTCTGATTTTTTAAGGTAGGCACGTAGTGCTATAAATTTCTCTTGGAAGACTATTTTCACTGTGTCACAGAGGTTTTATTGTATTGTAATTTTCGTATTAATTTAGTTCCAGAAAATTTTTTATTTCTTTCTTGATTTCTTCTTTGACCCATTCATCATTCAGTAATGAGTTTTTTAGTCTCCATGAGTTTATGCGCTCATGAGAGCTTTGTTTGCTGTTGACTTTAAATTTTATTGCATTGTGGTCAGACAGGATACAAGGAGTCATTTCAGTCTTTTTGAATATGTAAAGGCTTATTTTATGTCCCAGGGTTTGTCTATATAAAAGAAGCTTCTATATACTACTAAATAGAATGTGTATTCTGGGGTTTAGGTGGAGTATACTCTGTTAAATCTATTTGATCTTTAATGTTATTTTTAATTAAATTATTATTTTTATATTAATTACAATTTATTCACTTTGTATCCCAGCTGCAGCCCCCTCCTTCATTCCTACCCAATCCCATCCTCCTTCCCTCCCTCCCTCATCTCCTTCCATGCCCCTCTTCAAGTCCACTGATAGGGGAGGTCCTCCTCCCCTTCCATTTGACCCTAGCTTATCAGGTCTCATCAGGACTGGCTGCAATGTCCTCCTCTGTGGCCTGGCAAGTCTGCTCCCCCCTCAGGGGGGGTGGTCAAAGAGCCCACCACTGAGTTCATGTCAGAGACAGTCTCTGTTCCCCTTACTAGGGTATCCAAGTGGATACTGAGCTGCCATGGGCTACAGCAAAGCAGGGGATCTAGGTTATATTCAAGAATGGTCCTTGGTTGGAGTATCAGTCTAAGAAAAGAACACTGTGCCCAGATATTTTGGTTCTGTTACTATGCTTGTGGAGCTCCTTTCCTCTCCAGGTCCCACTATCTCCCCCTTCTTTCTTATGATTCCCTGCACTCTGGCCAAAGTTTGGTTCTGAGCTTCAGCAACTGCTTTGATACACTGCTGGGTAGAGTCTTTCAGAGGCCCTGATATTTCTGATATTTCTCTATTTTTTTTTTTGTTCTGATGAATGGTCTATTGTAGAAAGTAGGGTATTAAAATTACACACTATTAATGGGTGGGTGCTTAAATCTAGTAGTATATTTTTTATGAAATGTACACAAACACTAGAATTTGATACATATGTGTTTAGGATAGTAATGTCTTCTTGGTTAACTGTTCCTTTGATTAGAATGAAATGTATCATCTCTTAAGTTTAGTTTTAGTTTGAAGTATGTTTTATAAGATATTAGGATAGTGATACTGCTTCCTTCCTGGTTCCATTTCATTGTAGTTTTATCTATCCTTTTACTCTAAGGCAGTCCTTATCTTAAAAACTGAGATGTGTTTCTTGAGGTCAACAGATGGATCTTGTTTCATGATACATACAGATAGCTTGTGTCTTTTGATTGAGGAATGGAGACTATTAATATTTAAAGTTATCATTGAAATAGATGTTTATTGTGATTATTGTGTTGTTGTTTTATGGTTTTAGTTGTGTTCCCGGTGCTACTTTATGTTTCAATGATTATGACTTCATAATTCTTTCCATAATTTCTTGGCTATGTTAATTTCTACTCACATATTTTTTTAGGTTTGGTTTGTTGATATAATTTTTTAGGCTGTTTATTTAATGGAATGTTTTTCAACTGTGATGGATAGTTTTGCTGGGTATATTAATCTAGCTTAAACATCATGGTCTTTTAGGACTCAGTATTCATTACTCCAGGATCTTCTGGCTTTCAAAGTTTCCACTGAAAAATAAGCTATTTTTCTTCTGGGTTTTCCTTTTTATGTGGCTTACATTATTTTTCTCTTGTCCTTTCAATATACTTTGTTTGGCATACCTAGTGTCTTAACTATGTTGGGCCATGAAATTTTCCTTTCTGATCTGGTCTATCTTGTTTTCTGTGTGCTTTTTGAAATGTAGGGGTATGTCTTTCCTTAGTCTGGGCAAGTTTTCTTCTATGATCTTGTTGGAGATCTGGTCTATTCCAATGCCAGTTTCCCCCCTCATCTATGCCTGTAATTCAGCCTTTAGTCTTTTGGTGATGCTACATATTTCCTTTTTGTTTCTTTCGTGTTTAAAAGTTCTATTGTGCTCTTTATCTATTTGACATAGGTCCTCTACTTAATCTTCAAGTACTGATATTCTTGATCCGTTATGCTTGCATGGCTCTCCCTTGAGGTTTTTCTTCCCAACACAGAATAGAATTCTCTACTGAACAGATGTTTTCCATGTTTAAATCTTCAGGTTGTTCTAATCTAAGACAGGACTACTGAAAACATAGAGAAAGACAGAAAGATGCAAGCAGGAGCAGAGCTGGTTCACGAGGGGGAGGAGGAAGGCAAGGAAGGAGCTAGAAGGAGGCTAAAAAGAAAGCGTTGTTATTTCTTATAGAAAGATTCCCAGAATCTCCAGTTAGCGGTGGGTACTTAAAAAATATTTAAGACATCGAGCCACTCATCTTTCCAAACCATTATAAAACTGTATGCAGCTGTACTGTAGTATATATTTAGTGCAAGTCATCCACATTGTAAACAGCTTTGTAAAATTTGTTCAAACTGTTAGTCACAGTTCCTAACACCATTTTGAGTGCCTCACAACTGCATTGAGCTCCAGTTCCAGGTGATCTGAGACACCTGAACTCCCAGGGAACCAACAAATACACACACACAGACACACATACCACACACACACACACACACACACACACACACACACACCACACCATTAAAAAAAAAAAACCTTACCAGTCATGCTTTGCTTCCTGGCTGGTGAGGTGGATGCTACTATCTGCTCCCCTCATGTTGTGCTGCCTCACTGCAGGCTAAAAGCAAAGGGGCTAATAGATCACGAACTAGAACCTTTGAAGCCATGAACCTAAATAAACCTTTTCTTTTCATAAGTTAATTATCTCAGGTATTCTGTTATGGTGATGGAAACCTAAGTATCTCATGGGTTTATAATAAGGATTGAATTCCTTCATAGCCTAATTTTCCATTCTGCTCTAATCAGTCTGATATTAGAAAAACATGGATTGATCATGTCCCCTGAATCTGTCTCTTTCCTATCTTATAGTTATACTTTCTAGACAAGATGCTACTATCACAAAAAAAAAACAAAAAAACAAAAAAAAAAAAAAACATTCAGAGATATTGAAAGCTACCTCTTACCACAGGCCAAAGAAGTTTTCCTGTTTTTCTCTTACAAGAGACTATATTACGGGGAAAAACAAACAAACAAACAAAAAAACACCTCCCACTGTGTGCCTAGGTGTGTGAAACCTGGGCTGCAGTAGTGTTTTCTGTTATGACAACTCCATAGACACAGCAGACATTTAAAGAGTCTGTGCTGAGACCATCAGGGAGCTCCTTTCCCCATCCCCCCTGCTAGTGCTCACACGTGGCCAGCTCATCTATAAAAGGGACAGGTATGGTCACAGTGAAGCCTTGTCATATCCTCCAACATCCCTCCTGGTGAGATGCCTGAGTGGCTGACTATGGACCTCCACATCTCCCACAGCTAAGCAGCATACACTCAGGAGCCAGCGCATCCTGGCTTTTTTGTTTCAAGACCATCAAGAGAGGGTTTCATGCCAAAATGTAAAAATGAACATTAAGGATGAAAAAGCAGAGAATACAGGGTTTGATTGACACTGGCATGTCATTTCGAACTGCTTGAACCCTACATACTGGATGACACCTGAGCCAACCCTAATTGACATTAGTAGATCATAAAAATGTCAATAAGGTTTCTCATTCATAACAAATTTGAGATCACCCTGAGAGGGATGCTGATCACAGAGAAGGTGCGGGTGTGAGGAGCAAGTGTACCTGTGCAGGTCAGCCTGGGCAGGGACCACACAAACCTCTATTTCCCAGCAACGGTACTGCTAACTCAAGAACATAGCACAGGTGAAAACTTCACAGTTACTCGGTACAAAATTGTGTGGTCTTGCAACAGTGTAATGTTAACAATATTCACAGAAGCTGGATAGTGTTAGAACACACTTTTAATCCCAGCATTTGGGAGGCAGAGGCAGGCAGATTTCCAAGTTCAAAGATCGGCCTAGTCTATAGAGCAAGTTCCAGGACAGCCAGGGCCACACAGAGAAACCCTGTCTTAAAAAAAACAAAAAACAAAAAACAATGTGTGTGTGTGTGTGTGTGTGTGTGTGTGTTACAGTGTGCATATATGTATATATGCATGATGTGTATATGTGTGCGTGGTGTGTATATAGTGTATCTTCTCCATGTGTGGTGTGTATACATGTATGGTGTGTGTGTATGCACGCACACACACACATCTGTGTGTAAACAAAACTTGATGGTAAGCATAAAATTTGGAATGTTTAACCTCCATGAACAAACATTTGTAAAAATTACCTTACTTCCAGGCAGGATGTAAGACAAATTGAATTCAGCCATTGACATGGCATTCTTGCATCCGTTTTTCTCCCACATGATTGGCCTTGAACTATGGCAGATTGAGGTGCATAGTGAATTTATCTTTCAGATATGCAGCCTTCAATCAAATGAACATGATTGTTGTTGAACTTTCATCACTTTGTTGCTGTCATTTGATTTAAATACACGGAAAAATCACAATGCAATGTGTAATTGTACCTTTAATATATAACTCACTAGTTCCTTTTCTGCTTAGAAAGTCAAGTATTTTCCAAAGAGGGTTAAAAATATACATCTATAAAATAATGTTTTTCAGTGTGTATGGCCTTGAACTTAATATTGGCTTCATGTATGATGATGTGTCTGCTAACTGTGCAGAATGGACAGAAAGTACTTTCAATTGTTCAATAATATGTCCTATTTAATTGCTCTTATTATTGAATAAAAGTCCCTAAAGATTTTTCACTTCCAGCAATATATTCTGACCTCCTTTCAGTGTCTAGACAATAATGACTTCCTGAAATGTTTGAGGGAAAACATAAGAAAAAGCCTTACTTATATAAAACTATAAATATTTGAGGTTATTGGGGTATGGGAAGGGGAGCGAAAACAAAACCTTATTGTGGTTTGCTACAATGCTTTGAAATCAAAATTTCACGATCAAACTCCCAACGTAAAAAGTTACATTTGACAAAGAGGACAATGTTCACATCAGAGATGAAAGTTTTGTGAGATCAAAGTGATTTTCTGTGAAGTTTACAAGGTAAAGTGATGAAGTTTTACTAAAGAAAATGATTCTCAGGAAATCAGATCTTTGCACAGCAGGCATTGTATATCCCTTGAGTAGTTTCTTTCTTCTCTCTCTCTCTTTCTCCTGGTTTTCAAGACAGGGTTTCAGCGTTTCTCTGTGTAATCCTGGCTGTTCTGGGGTCGCCTTGTAGACCAGGCTGACCTCAAGCTCACAGGAATCCACGTGCCTCTGCCCCCCTAAGTGCTGGCATGACAGGAGTGCCCCACAGTGCTTGGCTCACTTAGAAGTTTCTTAAATTTACAACTTTAGGATCTTATGGGTTTCAGTTTTCAGGTGGTCCTGGAACCCAGAGCCCAGAAGTTCCTGGAGTGAACTTTTGCTTTTGGCGTCTGGATCCTCTCAGGTGGTGACAGGCTGCTTGTCCCTCTGCAGGAGTTCTTCCAGTTGTCACGTGCACTGTGTACAATGGATAAAGTTTGTCTTTACCCATTGGTACTCAGTCCTGAAAGACAGAACATTATTAGTTCCCTTGGAGAACACTTAAAGCTGTCTGAGCCTTTGATCACTTCTGTCCTTATCAATATGAAAGGACACAGCACTCAGCCCTGTAAAGGGTACAGTATTTGAGGCTCCGTCATGAAAGCCAAGTTAAACAGGAATGGCAGGACTCTGAAGTGCTAGGACAAGCCCACGGTCGAGCAAGATTTCCTATAGATAATAAGGTGTGGTGTGGCACTAGGCTCTCCCCTGAGCTGGTTCCCATGGAAACAGTGAGACTTCTGCTGTTGCTATTTGCTGAGATGTTTGTGTTCCCTATCAGGTTGGTGCTTGCTTGGCTCCTAAGATAGAGGGTAATAACGAGAAGGAATGAATGGAGTAAGTTTGTCTTTTAGAAAAGGAGGCTTTTGTCAGACTGCCTTGGTGGACACTTTCATGGTAGCCAGAAATTAGGAGATGTTTTATGGGCTCTCTCACAAACCTCAAACTCTTATCCAGCAATCTACTGTGGCCTTAGGTTGGATGACTTTTCCTGGGGAAATGTGAACAAAAATCTATTAACCCCAAATATGGCAACAAAGGCGGACCAAAGAAAGGAGTCTACCCAAGTTGAGCGAGCCAATGATCTTATTGGGGTTACTTACAGAACATGGCTCACTCTCTGGCAGCTGTATTGTCAAAACACCCACCCAAGAATGAGTGACAACTCAGGTTGTGCAGGAGGCTCCTACAAAGAGATGTGTATCCCAGGAAGCACTGGCTGCTTATAGAGTCCCAGGGAGCAGCCCCTGAGCTGTATGCCTTTCTGGGTTCCCTTGAGTTTTGCAAGCTTTGTGGTTCTTGTGGTCCTCTCTCCCCTTCTGGAGGAAATGCTTCCATTCAGAGCAGTATGGATAACACCGTGCATCAGCTGAGACTGCTTAGTGGCTGAATGTGTGCAATTTCTTTTCCCAGCTTTCCGAGGCGCTCGTCAGAGAGCCCATCCCCTCATTCATTTTGGTTTCTGCCAGCGTGTCTGAGTGCTCATGCTTTCCTTCTCTGTCTTATAGAAAGAAAACTTGGCTGCCCGAACCCTACTATTCCTAAAGGTGAGCTTGCACTCCAAATCAGGCTCTCCCCAGTGCACTAATGTGCCATCACTGGTCTTTTGCATCTGCTGTTCCTTGGCCTCTAGAAGTCTGTGGGCTGGCCCAGTGTCTTTTTATCTCTCCACATTGCTGGCATGCTTAACAGCACCCTCTGCTTATATCTCTTTTCTCCTGGTCCTGTACTGGCTAAATTCTGAACACTCAACACAAGGCTTTCTTGAGTAGGAGAGGGTGACTCCTCCCCATGAAGAGAGGCATGGTGCATGTTCACCCCAGAGGTCAGCATGCCATAAGATCTCAGATCTACGGAGCAAATGTGGCTTAATCCACCCAAGATTCTTGTGGCAGCAAGAAAACTGAGGCTCAGTGAGGTAAGAGGAAAATGTGAGCCCAAAGCCAGAAATTTTTCAAAGTGACATTCCTTGTTGCTTCTGATGCTACGTTTTAGTATTCAAGATCTTATCAAAAAGTTTGCCTCATGGTATCCAGATCGTTTCCCTTCTTCAACGATGACATATGCCTGCTCCTCCTCATGAAACACAATTCTCCCGAGCTGCAGAGCTTTTAGTTATTCATGTATTACCCCTGCACACAGCACTTTAAAATGAATCATCCAGACGAAGACTGTTTTCTATTCTTCCTTCCATAACTGGGAAAGGAGGAATGGAGCCCTTTGACTCTTCACTCCAATATTCTAGAATAATTTCAGGCTGATACAAAGAGTATTCTTCCCATTGTCTGTTGCTTCCTCCATAGCCACATGCTAAATGGAAAAGTGATCAACTGCCCATATTTCAAATATTCATAGTGACACACTCCCTTCTACAAAGGGCACCTGATTACCAGTAAGACACACAAGGAAACACACTGATCCATGGCTCTTACTCTGCCCTAGAATCCAACCATGTTAAAGGATGGACAGTGGGGTTCTGGGTATTCAGAAAAAACAGAAGATTGCCATGCTTGTGCACAGCAAAGGCGCCCACGTCCTCTCTATCCTTCCAAAACCATGAGTCAGGGAATCTGAATGTGCAGCTATAGTGAATTTGTCCCTTAATGTGATACAGAATGGCAGGCACATTTAGTGGGGTAGTCCCCTAACATTCTACTGATATAGATGTAAAATTAGCATTTGATTACACCATTTGGTCATGCCATGTCAACTATAGGATAATAGTGCCCGTGAAGACGATGGGGCACTGTGACTCATGACATGACCCAGAACATGGGCCTGTGGGTTCCAGACAATGACTGTCCCTCCCTCTCCTTTCTTTATGAGGCACATCATTCAGGGCGAGGTGACAGTCTTTATTACGTCAAAGGAGGCTCTACACAAAAACGCCAGCAGCGTCCAGTTGAGACTCAGAGTTGAGAGCTGTGCATCAGCTGCCGATTTAAATTAATTTTGCTTCTTGAACCATGAAAAATAGTTCTTTGAACAAGAATTCATGATAAATACACATGTGTAAAAGACCTTTAATCATAATTATTTTAAATACATAAAACTCAGATTAAGGCTCTCAGCCTCATTAATTTTTTATGGTATGAAAAAGCAAAAACAAACAGTAAATGAGTAAAGTATAAGTCATAATTTAAATGTGTTATGCATGGCCACTTAGCCCATTAAATGAAGAGACTCTCCTTAAACTCTGGCAGAAGACCATTCCGGCACCACCTAGGGCCAGAGAGTAACGTTGCAATCGGCATTTGTATAAACACTAGATCTTTTAAAAAAGAAATAACTCATACAGTTAAAACAAAATTTAGAATAAGTAATGTTTCCTTCTAACACCTTAGGCTTTCTCTTTCCAAGGATTCAACTCTTTGCTGTCTGATTCCTCAAGGCAGGTAGCACACTCCCGAACCTTGGCACAAAATTAGCACTCAGTAAACATCAGCAAGTCTGAGCCCAGCCAGCCAGTGTGTTCTCTGTTTACACAGGTGAACTCACATCTCCACATTCGTGCTTTAAGTCATAGCAGGGTTTCTCTGCCCTCTCTGATGTATGTCTCTTTACCAGGGCTTCTAGTTATCACAGCCCTGTCTTGGTTGTTTATCTTGATGGATGCATGCAGCAGCATCAGTCAATGAGGTGAGTCAATGTGATGATCAACAGGACATGCGCCAGATCCAGGTATCATCACATAAAGAAAAAGAAAGAGCGTTAGCATAATCCTGCGGCAAGACTTAAATATGCACTGTCATCTCTGTCATGTAAGCGATATTCGCTTGTTGGAGGACTCTGCTATTAAGGCCGCAGTCCCCTACGTCTCCATAGCTCTCTAAGCTTGCTGCAAAATGGAGGACTCCCTTTCTCAGTTGGGCTTTCTCTTCTCTGCCTGACCTTATTTGGAGAGTATCTCTGAGCACAGATGCTTGACCTTATTTGGAGGATATCCCCACACAGAACTCTCTGCAAGCACCAAATCTCCTTCGTTCCTTCCTACCCATATGGTAATTAGGTACTGTGTTCTGACCAATTATCCCTCCCTTCCCATAACATAATTAGGTGCTGTGTTGTATTCAATCAGCCCTTTCCACCCATAATCCTAAGGAATCTTATATACATCTCCCTTGGAACAATAGAACGAGCTGCCTCTATGAAGCTGTCTCCCAGAAGTTTTCTCCACCAACCTCACAGCTGTCTGAACCCTGTTCATTGTTTCTGCTCCCTTTGTCCTTATGGGCCGGTGACCAACAACCCCCAAGGAAAGAGAGAGCCACATTCACTGCCTCCTGGTGAAAGTGAGGGTGAACATCCTTGCCATATGTGTGACCACATGCCTTAATTAATAACCCGCCATGTTCATCACATACGTTAGACAGCTCTTGTGTGCCACCTACATGTGGGGCTACTCTAACACCTGGGGAGTTTGCAGAAGTCCACTGTGTGCTCTGAGATCCACTGGCTTTCAGAAGAACAAGAAGCTGATTAGTTTAATGGGGTTATCATAAACTTTACTATCCTATAACCTAGACCACATGCTCAGAGGTAGCCCATGGCAGCTCAGTCTCCAAGTGGGTTTCCTAGTAAGGGAAAGAGGGGCTGACTCTGACATGAACTCAGTGGCTGGCTCTTTGATCACCTCCTCCTGAAGTGGGGCAGCCTTACCAGGCCACAGAAGAAGACAATGCAGCCAGTCCTGATGAGACCTGATAGGCTAGGGTCAGATGGAAGGGGAGGAGGACCTCCACTATCAGTGGACTAGGGGAGGGGAATACGGGGAGTGGGGAGGAGGATGGAACAGGGAGGAGATAAGGGAGGGAGGGCAGGATTGGGAAGAGATGAGGGACGGGGCTACAGACAGAACACAAAGTGAATAAATTGTAATAAATTTAAAAATAAATAATTTTCTTTAAAAAAAAAAAAAGAGCAACACTCATTCTCATTATTTCTCCTAGACATAGTATTTCTTTTTGTCTATTATCTTAGTTGTGATGATGAGTGAGTGATTAGGGACAGTTTCAAACTGTCTCTAATTGACTTCTTTCTGTGAAGTTCAATCTGAGGGATTCATGAGGTAGAAGGGGGGAAAATTCAGGAACCACTGAGCATCTATACTGTTATTATACATTTAAAGCATAGAAACTCCTTACAGGATGGTAAGCTCATAGACTCAGTGAATCCATTATCAGTTGAACCTAGGCCAGGAGTCCATTTACTATCATCCCTACTCTAACAAAAGACCTTTCAGCAACCACATATCATTGCTACCTATGACGCTGGATCCAGCAGTACTTCCAGGAATCTGAAGACTATCCTTCACCAGGCATAAATATTCGATAACCTTTGGATCCTTTTGGAGGAAATATGGGTGGATTGTGGCTAAATAAATGTATAAATGAATGTAGTTATATAGATCTTTCCCCTTGAAGACTTTTCCTTTGGTCCAGTGATTCTTGAGAATCAGCAGAGGTCTAGCTACTAGTGAGAGACTGAGGCATTGTGGGTTATTTTGAATATTGAATGTCCTCCATAGGCGAGCAAGTCTGAACACTTGGTCCCTATCTGAGCTGCTGTTTTAGGAGGTTGTTGAACTTTGGGACATGTGCTCAGATGGCAGAAACAGGCTGTGTAGGTGCAGGGCTTGGGAATTACAGACTGGATCCACTCTCCCTGGCTTCCATCTTGAGCCCTCTGCTTCCTTGAGTGTTACTGCAATGTATCAGCACCTCACACACCTGCTGCCATAGCCATGAGCATCACCACTGTGACTTCACCACTGCGGCCTCTGAACTGTAGGCTAGAACAAAACTTGTCCTGTTTAAATTGCTTGTATAAACTATCCTCTCATGTTGACAAGAAAAGTAGCTAATATACTCTGCTTTCTTGGCTTTAGCGAGGCCCAGGGTCCTCTAGGTGATCAGCTAAGGCTTAATCCGAGAATGACAGACTCTCCAGGATTGAGAATCCCATTTTTTTCTGAAGCTCCAACAACCTTGTTTGAGTTATGAGCAAGAATAGGACCTTTTTCCATCCTTTGTCACAGGTAGTAAGTCTATGTATGTTCCCAATGAATTCCTCTGGTATATGATATGGTAGTCCCAATATCTTTTACACTGGAAAGTCATCACACAAGGCCTTTCCATAGTTCATGGACTGTGCCTAACAACAGCCAGGCTCTGCCATCATTCGAGAGCTCACAAACCATAAGATGCCTGAGTGCATCCCTGCCACCATTTTCCCTCCCCATTCATGCTGATGAAGTTTTAACAATTCTGCTGCTGCATAAGGTCTCAGAACATGGATGAGCTCAGTGTTCTGCTGAGACCCCCGGGGCTGTCTTCCTGCCAGCTGGCCAGAGAATGATCTAGCTCCAAAACTGAATTTTCTTATCTGCTTTCTTAAACGACTCCTGATACTATGTGAGGTATTTCCCTAAGAAATATATTCTGAGATTACAATTCCTGTCTTGGAAAGAGTTCATGAGAGAACACGCAGGAATGCCATCTGTGTAGGAGACAAGCAAGTTAAGATTCAGCAGGGAAAAAAAAATTGAACATGATATTGTACAGTAAAGACAACTGGCCTCCATGGAGTTCTTGAGATGGTCAGGGATGGAGTGTCCCTTGAGGGTTGGCCTAAGTTGAAGTAAGGGAACTCATCCTAGTTTCCTTATACTGTCTAGTAATTTTTTGGAGAATAGATAAAAATGTGAGGCAACTCCATTAGGACAAGGGCAGCTCCCTAGTGGAGACTCAGCCGCTAATTCTCTATAATCCAGATTGTTAGCAGCTTTAGGAACGAGTGACTGAGTTCCAAACATGGGTAAGTAACATAACACAAAAGTGAGCTCTAAAAACATCCCTGCCATTCCTAGATCTGAAAATGAAGAGTACAATTAATTTCCTTAAACCCATTTTTCAGGCATTTTGAATTTATCCATTCAAATCTCAGTGTTCACAGATCTAAATCTTATGGTCTTTTAATGAAAACTGTTGTTGAAAACTGAACAGTGTGTCTGGCAGTTCTCCCGCTGGTTCTGGAGAAATCTCGGCCTTTCTAGCATTCCTTATAGAGATGCATCATAGCTCCTTTCTACAGGAACCCTGGAGGACTTCACCATGTGCTCTTGAAATGGTAGATGCTGATGACCTACGTGGACACATATCTTCTGTTTCACCTCGGGACAGTTTGCTCAGGCTTCAGCAAATCTCAGCACTGAGTACAATGTAGCCACTTGACACTCCTCCCCACTTTCTCCAAGCTTAAAAAAATAATTAGAAAGGGAAACAAGGAAGGGTAGACAGGAACAAAGAAATTAAATTAGCACACCTTGAGAAAGTGGCATGTTAGGATTCTGTCTTAGGTACTTTTAAATTTCTGTGAAAAAAACACCCTAACCAAGGCCATTTCTAAAAAACAGAGTTTATTGGGAGCTTACAGTTTTAGAAGGTGAGTCCATGACTAGCATGGTATGGAGCATGGCAACAGGCAGGTATGATACTAGCCTCTAGCTGAGAGCTCACATCATTATCCACAAGTAAGAGGCAGAGAGAGGACTAGCATCAAAGACATCCCCTAGTGAAACACCTTTTCCAACGAGGCCACATCCTGGGGACTAAACATTCAAACATATAAACGTCTGGGGCCCATTCTTATTCAAACCAGCATACTTAGTAGAATCTCTTCAGTGGGTCTCTTCATCTACTCCTACGACCAATGAAATAAGAATCTTTTCCATCTGATAAAGAAGCCCAGGTGGAGAGTAGATAATTTCAGTAGTAGAGTCTCCAAGTAGCCACAGCCTTTTGGAATCCCGAGAAAAGCACGAAAGCCAAAAACTGACCCTACTCAAAGAATCTAGACTTCAAAGGCATGTCTTTCACCTACTAAGACTGAGGGTACTATGTCTTAGATCTAAGAAGCACATTTTAGCCATGGTCTATAGCTGTCAGGAAAACGGACATCTCACTGCATGCAGCTTAGTGCTAACCACACTCACAGCCAACACCCCCATCCTAACACCACCTACTTACATACACCTACCACTTAAATGGGAAGTATGAAACACTCTGTCTTTGTGGCGCCAGGTGAAGCCATCAGCAGACACAAGGGAGGCTGGTCAAGGGTGTCAGTACACACACGGGGAATTCAGGCAGCTGGGGTATTTCCAGCTCTAAAGAGGCGCCAGGTCTGGCTTCCCTAACACCATCTGATTCTAATCCTCTCTGTGGAACACATCTGAAAGAGCGAACACCTACAGCCCCTAGGCAACGAGAACTCAGGAGACCAGTAGAAACAGAAAGACGGAGGCTGCCTCCTCCACACAATGAAATGCCCAAAGAATCCCAAATTAACTCTGTGGAAATCCTTTTTGGAGCTAAGCAGGACTTGAGATAAATTTCAAAAATCACACCTCAGTAGCCCTTATTCTAAATGCCTAAAGGCACCAGAAAGAAGGCTAGGTCCCTTTAAGCCATTAGGAGACACCAACTCCTTCCCGAGAGCCAGGGGGCCAGTGACTTTGGCAAGCCCATGCACCGAGGCCTACATCTTATTTTCCCAGCAAAGTGCTCATCATGCACCATATAATTCTCCAGGCTTGACAAACTTCCATTAAAGGGATGGCTACTTGAGTGGGGAATTACAAAAAAAAAAAAAAAAAAAAAAAAAAATCATAGATTTTCTAATAAATGCCTCAAACTGCCAAAAAAGTGTCTGGTTCTTGGGATTCTCCCCCCCCCCCCTGCCCAGCCCTACATGGCTGAAAAGCTGCTATACAGTTTCCTGAGATAATGACATTCTGGTGTAACAGCAAGCTCTGTGACAGGACACGGACATTCTCTGGTGGCAGTGCTCAATAATGCTCACAAATGGGGGCTCAAGGTGGTCTCTGTTCGTGGATACAAGGACTAAGTGGCTCACCACAGGGGATTCTTTTGCTGAGGGGGACTCGGTCACGTGCCTTTCTGTAAACTGCAAGAGAAGCAGCTGATGAGACCTACGAGGAATCTACACAAGTTCTTGAGTGCCGAGATTGGCAGTGGGCCCTGTTTTCCTCAGGTAAACAGCCAACTGCAATATCTACTACAAGCCTCAGATTGGTTCCACAAAGAACGACATTTACAAAAAAAAAATAAGTTGACAAAATCATCTGGGTTAAAGGCTTTATTAATCTAGTCTTAAAGTCGAATTTTAAGACTAGAAGTATGACACGGAAGCACAGCATATTAGAGAAAAGTTGTCTAGTGTGCCATGGAATCTGAACTTCCTAAATTTATCTGGCAATCATACAAGTAAGTATTTCTGCCAATTATGAAGGAAGGCCTGGCTTGTCTCATAGGGAAGCTCATCACACCTAGCGTATATAAGCCACATCCACAGCAAATGGGGCTGGGTTGGGGGTGCGCGCCTGCAATTCCAGCACTTGGAGGAGTTTGAAGAAGAAAAATTACAAGTTTGAGGCATCATGGGAAAATGGAGAAACAAAATGGAAGAATAAAAATTTTACACAGGAAACGATCCAGGGTGCAAGGTAACCCGAATGCAGCTCATCTTCATCATCACTCTCCCCAACAATCCCAGCCGAGCTCACTCTCTTACACAGCTGCTGGAGCCCTTCCTTCAGGTCTTCCATACCTTTAAAGGACAGGACCATATGAATCATATCCTGTGTTCGGGTTGTCTTGGTCCCCACAGAGATCTCATCAGCCAGACTGACCATCCTCAACCCTAAAAGAACAAAGAGAAAGGCAAGCCTTATTCTGAACATGAAGCAGAGGACAACAGTCCCAAAAGACTGAGCTGTTGGGCTTTCCTTGCCTGTAGACCTGCCAGGCTTATTTCCAGCCTCTGTCCTCTGGACTCATGTTGCTCTCCTTGAAGGGTGATGCCATATCAAGGGATCAGCATTAGCCTCTGTGGATGGAAGGTTGGGCATTAGCACTGGCAGGAGTTTGGCCAGCTTGTCAATGACAGCTGATGCTACTGGGCCTATACATAACCCCCTAGCTCTGTCACTATGCTCACTCGTGTGGCTATTGATAGAGTCGGCAGTAGAGTGGCTGATGTCAGAGGCTGACGTGGCAAATGGCATGTCTTTCTATATTGGTTATTTGGTTTCTTCCTCAAGTGACATTAATATGTTAATACAGAATAACAAGGGTCTCTTTATGCTCATTCCCATAATCCTATCATGTCTCCTGTCCCTAATTATCCAGAATTTCTCCTTCTAGGCACTTGACCAATCAGCTAAGATATGTATCATTCTGTACATATTTTTTTCCTCACACATTTTTTTTTTCTTATATGGTGCTCAAGTGTGGAAAATGTTGCTGTCAGAATCCAAATAGGTTTCTTGGGCCCAGTGTTTCCTTCTTAGTGATGGGAGGTACATTATGTAATAGTCATTGTGCTTTGGAGGATATTTGCTGAAGACCTAAAAGATTTACCAATTCTCTGAGTCCTGAATTGTTTATAAACTATATTTCTTCACTCTCCTGCTAACCAACCTAATACAACTGTCACATTAGTCTGTAGTGAGGCTGTGTGTTTTACCTCCTGGGCCCAAGATGTTGGAATAATGACTAATGAGACGACTCAAAATATATTTATTAATGTTTAAGCCATATAGCTAGACTCTTCTCTGACTAGCTCAGAACTTAAAAATTTTAATGCCACCTTCTTCACCTAGAAAAAGGGAGTCACAATTGAGGAATTACCTCTACCAGATTGGTCTCTGGGCATGTCTGTGGAGCATTTCCCTGATATGTAATTGATGAAAAATGTCTCAGCCCACTCTGGGCAGTGCCATTCCTAGGCATTTGGGTCTGGGATATGTGTGTGTGTGTGTGTGTGTGTGTATGTGTGCGAGCGCACACGCGCGTGAAAAACATATATAGCTGAGCAAGCCAGAGGGAGCAAGCCAGTGAGCTTTCTTCCATGATTTCTGTTTCAGGCTCCTACCTTGGGTTCCCCCATAATAGACTGTAACTTGTAAGAGGGAATTAACCCTTTCTTCCCCAAGTTGGGTTCATTCAATGTTTTGTCACAGCAGTAGAAAGCAAAAAGAACACTGACCAATAGCATTGGTTATCAGAGGTTGTAGAAACTCTGTAAAAAGCTTGTCTGGAACAACAGATTTTATCTACCCCTTTTATTAGCACATGATGGGGACTCTAAAGCTTTAAATTGAGATGTCATTTAGCTCAAGTCATGATTGCCAGATTGCTTGAGTTACATTTTTATATTAAAAAATACTTAACTCTACAAATCCTTTGTTTGTTTGTTTGTTTGTTTGTTTGTTTGTTTTTGAAACAGGTTTTCTCTCTGTGGCTTTGTTTGTCCTGGACTTGCTTTGTAGACCAGGCTGGCTTCAAACTCACAGTGATCTATTTGTCTCTGTCTCCCCAAGTACTAGGATTACAGGCGTGCGCCATGGTGCCTGACTTCTATAAGTCTTTTCATGTGATGGAATCTCACATTTTTTCATATATTATCCTGATTTGGGCGTGACACAGTTGCTTCAGCTTTAACACAATGTCTAACTGGATCCTGAGTAACACTAGGCTATCTCAGTCCAGTTATGATTTCTAAGACATCTCTTCCTGTGAGAGACATTTGTCCTATTTTAAAAAAAATTAAGATATGTATTTTTCACATCATTCATGTACTGTATGCTTGGTGCAAGCATGTGCAGAGACCAGAGGAAGACACTAATTTCCCATCCTATCACTCTTCTTTTTACTCCTTTGAGACAAGGTCACAAAGTTGTAGCACTCCGCCTGTCTGCCCTACCCTACCCCAGCAATGGGGCTATGGTTCTGTACAGACACTCAGCTTTTTTAGGTGGGTGCTGGGATCTCAACTCCAGTCCTCGAGCCTCTATAAAAGCATTCTTATCCGTGGAGCCATCTCCCTAGCCCCTATTTTTAATACTTCAGTGTTTATTCCTGCTGCAATTTGAGGTGACAGGCAGGGTTCGTTGGTACTTCTTGGGGGCCTCCCTTCTCTGAGAGAAAACCAAAACGGGGATGGAGGAAGAGCATGATGGTGGAAGTGGGAGAAGAGGAAGGAGGGTCAGGGAATAAATAAATAAATTAACAAATAAATAAATAACTACTTTCATGTCTTTGAATCGAGATGTGTCTTTAAGTCTCTGCCTCATCCGTCTTGCAATGTTACTATTCAAGCTGCTATTCAAGTGGCGCAAATGGCTGGAAACATTACAATTGAGAGTTCCAGAAGTCTAGAGTGGGTTTCATTGGGCTAAATCAAGGCGTTGGCGAGGCTGGGTTCCTCTATGGAGGTTTGCTCTGGAACTGAATTTGCTTCCTTTCCTGCTCAGGGCCTAAAAGCTTCCCTCTGTCCTTGGCTTATTTTCCTCGCTCCTCCTCCATTTTCACAGACAGAAACAGAAGGTTGGACTTCACACTGAACTCTCTGACCCCTTAGTCTGGCCCTACTCTGTATTTAAGGGTCCATCTGCTCACAATAGCCATACAGATGACCAAGATTAATCTCAGTGCTCTGGGGTTAGCTGACTGGCAACTTTAATTCCATCTGCAAACATAATCCCCTTCTGCCACACAAGCTAGGCTATTCAGATTGCAGAAACTAGGAAGTGGATGTCTCGGGGAGGGGGGGACATTATTTATTTGACCACACACCCACAGAAAACTTACAAAACTGAGGGCTGGGAGGTGGCTCTGTCAGTAAAGTGCTTGCCACACAAGCACGAAGACCCGAGTTCCTATCCCCAGCATCTATGTAAAAAGTAGGGTACCGGGACAAGCGCTGTCACAGTGCTGGGGTGGCAGAAAGAGTGGATCCCTGGAATTCACTGGTCAGAAAGTGTGGTCAAACTGTTGAGCTCCAGATTCGAGGAGAGACTCTGTCTCAGAAATAAAGTGCAGAATGATTTGGGGAGGCACATCGTATCACCACACACCCATACATACATGTGCACACAAATACAAACATACATACCTCTCCCTCTCTCCTCTCCCCTCTCTCTGTCCCTCATCCTCTCCCTCCCCCTCCCCCTCTCCCTCTCTCTCTCTTTCTCACTCTCTCTCTCTCTCTCTCTCTCAGAACTGGTGTCAAAAGTTTGGTCAAAGAACCAGACAGCATTGAAGCACCATTTAAAAACATTCCAAGTTTCCAAAGCCCTTGATGTCAAAGAAGATCATATAATTATTAACAATATTTTGCAGACGCCGGCTCCAAGCCAAGAAGATGGTGTCTTCAGTTGAAGCAGAGTGTGTGCATCTAACCAGTTTTAATACATTCATATTTAAATACAATAGAAAATACACAGGAAATAGAAACAAACACGGTTCTGTTTTGTTAAGAAAAGAATTTTACTTTGCATCCTTTGGCGACAGCGCAATTAATACTAAATGCAAAGTGAGGGTTGTAAGCATCATGTATTTATACTTCATACTGGAAGCTAGACAGGATAACAGCCAAACCATGAAAGGCAACGAGAACACGACTTTACAAGTCCAGCTTTACAAGGCTAAAATACCAACATGAAGAAGAAAAAAAAAAGATACATTAATATTTAAATTTATTCTTTCCTGTAGTGAAAAGGTAAACAGTTCCGATGGAACTTTCTCTGTATGTCCCTGAGGGAACAGTCTTGATGGCTTTGCCCACCTCAAGGTTGCCTGTGTGTGAGACAGAAGCTGGCACATCTGTATTATAACAGGAAGAGAAGAGGAAAGTCCAGGGAGAGGGATTGTTTTTAAGTATAAATATAAACGAGGCACAGTAAAATAAAATTCAAAGCAAATCATAAAGGGAAACGAAAATCTTCTCAACAACTTGGGAGTTACAGAGCACCCTCTCAAGTAAGCTGTAAATAAACCCCAAAGACACATAAGGAAGTACTTAAATCATAAAATTACGAAGTACCCAAGTTCTTTAGAGAAGAAAACTGATGGCTTTAAATTATTTGAGGCTATAAAAAAAAGGATGAAAACTTAAAAAGTAAATCTGTCATCCTAAAATTTTCAAACAAGAAATAGTAAATAAGCCTAAAGGAACCAGGAAGACAGATTTAATCCTAAGAGGCAAAGCTTAGTAGATAAGCTAATGCATAGACATTAGCATAAGGTTCACTCTTTGAAAAGAATTGTAACATACTTTTTAAAACTTAAAAATATTCAAAATCCTGATTAAAGATAAATGAAGGTTCACAAAAAGGAGGGGATGTATAGTAACCTCAGACATAGGATGAAAAGTGATGAGGGTTCTACAATTAACTTCATGGAAAATAAATGTTAGATGCCAGAGGAAAGAGGCAACCCACCCTGGCCAGATGTAAGTCACCAATGCTGAGCTGAGGAAGGACGAACTTGAAGATGGAGCTCACCAAAGAAGAGATTTGCAATGTCAGGACTTCAACACAGATGGCCATTTTACCCAGTCATTAAGCAGCAACCATTTTAAACTTAGGTGAGTGCAGAGTCCATCAAAAGATGAAAAGTACTAGAAGGTATTCCATTCAGCAAACACCATCTTTAACTAAAACTTAAAGAAGACGTCCATAAAACAAACAAACAAACACTAAAGGTCAGGTTATCTCACTAAGAAAATGGGTACACATACTAATTTAAAGATAAGCAAAAACTAGAATCAAAAGAAATCAAATGTCAAATATTTTATGTCTGAGAGTAGTTTGTGGACGGTGGCTTAATAATAAGAAGCCTGCACGATTCTTTTTATTAATAGGTTTGAGTTGAAAATGTAAGTATCTGACTTGCTGTACTTTAGTGTTCACTCTAATAGTAAAAATATGACAGCTGCAAGCACTATAAGAAAATAACTTACAGCGCTATAAGAAAATAACCAACAGCACAGTCTTCTACTTTAAAAAAATATCAGATACATACATTTTCCTAAACAACAAAATATTGAAAACAATTTATTTAAAAATGGCAAGTTTTATGACAGGCTTATACCCAGTGTATTTGCTGTTCATTAATGAGCCAACCTTTTTTTTTACTTTTATTAGTTACACTTTATTCACTTTGTATCCCCCCCATAAGCCCCTCCCTCCTCCCTTCCTGATCTCACTCTCCCTCCCGAGCCGACCTTTTAAGAGAAACATTAAGTATAAAGTGGAAATGAAGATATAGAGCTGGGTCTTTTCTATTGATAATACAAAAATTTACCACCCCACATCCATGCATCCCAGTATGATGGCAGGTCCATGAAATACAGCCCTTAGAAGGCAGAGGGAGGCGGATCTTGGGTTCCATTTTATACTGGGTTTCATAGTGAGCTTCAGGGAAACCTAGGCTGCATAGTGAGACCATATCTCATTCTTTTGTGTGTGTGTGTTTAAAATAATAACAACAAACAGGGGGTTAACAAAGTTTTAATGGTTCATAAGTAAAAATATAAATCTGTACATTTACTTTGCTTTGTACTTATCATAGAAATAAGTTCCTAAAATTTCTAAGGAAGACATAGCAGCCATATGAGTGGAGATTAACAACACCATGCAGATGATATAAACGGAGGCTGCAGAAGGGGACGGACATCTCAGGGTCTTGGCTCGACTACTCAACTTCATAAAAATGTCATTTATATCAAGGTGATTAGAACTCCAACAAGGATTTGTTTTTGTTTTGTTGTGTGAGGAATGAGAAGAAGACTGGATGATTTTATATTAATACTTTTCAAAGATTATGTAAAAACAATTCTGCAGCGAAATTTGAGAAGCAACAGAGAAACAATAGCCAGAAAACTATGTGCAATAGAGATGCTTGCACGAAAGGTATGTTTGTGGTAAAGAGGCCTCACAGCTGTTAATCACAGACAATGGAATGAGTATGACAGAATAGACAATTTTAAGAAGATATGCATTTCTAACAAGCACATTATTTAACCAAACAGAAAACTTGCTAATAGTAGAGAAAGTGCAAACCAAAATAACAATTCAGTTTTACTTTGCCCCCGCCAGGCTGCCAAACCCCAGGGGATTAAAACATTCCTCCTACAGCACAAAAACAGACAAGAGATACCTGTAGACACTGCTGAGAATAAAAGTTCTATGTTGCAGTCCTTTTTGGAAGCAAGATTGCAGCTTCTACCAAAATTTAAAGCACGTAAAACAGTATTTTACTCTGTAATCTCAATTTCTTGGAATCCGTCCTACAGAAGTAAAAACACAACCAGTAAGTGAAGACATGGGTATAGTGTCTGTTGAAGAAATTTATCGTGAAATACTAAGGAGCCTTAAAAAGTGTAAGCAGAAACCGGTGAATGTAAAACGATTCATGAGGATTGTCTTAGCACATAAAAACCATGCTTCTCTTTGTCCGCCTAACTATATCTGTATAGACTTGTAAGAGGATGGGAAAATGAAAAAACAGACACCATTCATTAACTACAGTCACTATGGGTTCATGAAGGGAAAGGGAGAAGGAAATAGGATGTGGAGCCAAAGGAGAAAGTGATAACAAACAAACAAAAAAAATGAGATTTCACTTAAAAATGTGAAACATGCTCAAATGGTACATTTATATAAAGTTATTCACCGGCGTGTTTATACAGAAATTTTACAGTAAAAAAATGTCGATGTCAGTCACTGGATTGTGATTGAAAAAGCATGTAACCCAATTCCAACCCAAGGGAGAGGCGCCACCACCATAAAGCAGTAGCGGTCGCTATGGAGACCTGCAAAGTATTTCTGCAGAGCTATTTGCACAGGTCCCACACGGACAATCATGGCAAATATGCTAAACAGTAAAGTTTAAAGAGAATTGGTCATTTTATGTGCTATGTTAACACGTTTAATAGTGTCGTTGTACATAATATGAATTTACGTTAAAAACCATATAATATTATGCAGTTGAGGCCGGCTAGCTTTGTTTACTTTGGGGCTGTGGTTTCCAAAGGCCTAATAGCATAAAAGCAGATTTGTGGTGCTGCAGTTCAAAATGATACTCACCTATAGGCAAACGTAATGTGCTGCCTTTTAAAAGCGTATGCGCACAGACACACGTCTGCAGAGCAGCGTATACTGTATTTGTATATACTGATTACTATCACCTTTCAAAGTGTCACTTTTATGAGTTAATTTTCATAGTGGGCTCTAAAGGAATTGGCAATGTCACCTTCTAGAAAAAGCGTGTGCAGGTCAAACAGCACACAGGGTATTTTTCATTCTGAAGTTTGTGTTTTTCCTCCGTTCAGTTCTGTGTCAAGAAAGTTACGCTGAACTTTCGTTAGACAGGAAAACGGAATTTGGGGACAGACATTGTTGTTTTGTTTTTTTGTTTGTTTGTTTTTTCCGTAGTTTATGAATTAAATGTCAGAGACGTTTGCAACGTGAAGTCCCAAAGCAGCCTCCGCACGCTCCAACAGCTGGTACCAGAGTCTGAAGTACATTTAGGACTACTTCTCTTGGCAATCTTGTTTCTAGCCAAGCAAGTTGTGTGCTTCCCTTTAAACACCCCTGTCCCAAATGTTCTTTCCCCTCTTGGAGAAGTTTCCAGACCACTTTCCGTAGAGGAGTGATTTCTGCTCTTCCTACTCTCTACAGTTACCCCAGGAACTAAAATGAGTGGTTTGCACATTGATCCCCAACTTAGCTGTGAGCCAGCTGGAGACCCCAGCCGCAGCCTGGCCACTCAGGCACCTGTCACGTGTGACCCTGCCACGACCCCTACACGCCTTCTTGCTTTTATTGATCGTTACCCACTACTGCCGTCTTTAAAAGTCTCACCCTCCACACTAATCCGTGCTTCCTGCATAACTGACTATTTCTAGAAACCTGTCTGCATGCCCTCTGGCGATTTCTTCTCTCTACAGTCAAACACATTTCTCTCTTTCCCTGTGGTCCCTGTGGACCAGCAACTTCAAATGGCTCTTTAATAACGCCACGCGGCCACACGTTATCTAGAATGAGATCTCAATCAAATCATTGTGATCATTTATTTTTTTTTAAGTTTTAAAATATCTTAGTATAGAGAGTACATAATTAATTTAATTATCAATGCCAGTTAATGTATCTTCACTTCCATTTTACTGTGTTAGAAAATTGGTAGCTCCTGATTGGTATTTAGTGGGCAAAGTGGAGAACAGACACACACATACAATTTCCAGCCAGTGCTTCTGAGATCACACAGTAACCAGCGCAGGCCTGGGAGGAGCCTGCAAGGATCCCCTGTGCTTCTGTGCCAGTACAGCTCTTGAAAGCTGACCACTGCACTTGCTCATATTTAACTGACATCTTGAATCACCCACAGGTACCTATGAATCAAAAGTTTCCCCAGAAAAGCAATAAGATGTTTTAAAATGGAAAGTATACATAGAGCTGAATCGAGGACTAACTCCTCCAATAGTCAGTGTGAGAGCACCTCAAAATGGGTGGACTGGGGGCCTTGTCTTAGAAAACAAATGCGAGAAAGTTAAACTGTGTGTGAATAATCATCATTGGTGAAAACACTTGTGATAAAACATATAGAATACAAACTAAGGGTCATGAATCAGGTAGCAGTTTGGTGCAGTTTGGAGATGGAAACCATTTATATTTCTGTCCTGTGACTCTACCACAAGACCTTACTCATTCATCAAAGCTCATGGGATCACAAAGACAAACACGACATCTAAGTTAGTTTTTAATGAAGCCATTTTCATGATTTTAAAGAAGGCAGATTAGAACTGCAATCAATGAACAAGCACTCGCAATGAAGGGAAGTTCGAATGGCTACTGAATGGACGTCTGCCCCTCCCCCCCAAGCATGCGACATTGGCATTAAGAACTTAAAACCACTTAGGCCACGGCCTAAGACTAGCTGTAATGTGAATCTGCTAAGAGAAAATTCCTATTATGTCAAGTTCTAGTTTCTTCCCCGGGCCTATTATTTTAACAGCTATTTATTACATGAGTACTTCACTTTGTTACTGTTTTTTCCTTATGCAAGGTTAGTTCAAAGTGCAGAACCAAAACTTTACAGGAACGGGCAGCGTGAGCAAGCCTTGCATTTCCAATGATCCCAACAAAAGATCGCTTTCCCACACCTTGATACACTAAGCAAGCCTGCTGCACAGTGATTCTGATGGGCCCTTCGGCAGAAATTTTAAACAATTATGAATTATGATGAGTATTCATTTTAATACAATATACTTGAGTACAGATATGAGAAAGAATTGAGACTTAGCAAGTTTTTCTTACAAATCTAGCGCTCTTTTGTAGGTGACGTTTTTAAGACTCATCAGCAGGCTGTATTTTTCTAAAGAAAACCAGAGAGCCCAAGAGGGCACACAAACTTAAAAATCAACAACTCTTACGTTGTCTCAGAAGCAAGTGTCTCCGATTTGAGGGGCGAAAGAAGTCATGGGTTAGACACCACAGGAGCTCAGATTTGACTTAACCAAAGATAGCGGTGTCTCCCTTCTGTGTGGAGAAGGCCTCTGTGAGTCCAGTCATTGACTAGTGCTCACCTGTCTCTCTGATTTTCCTGGGACAGTCAAGCCTTTGTCATTCGTTTAAGAACGTCAGTGCTCGCCACATTTGGGGAGAGTAATTATCTCTATGTTGCCATCCCCTCGGATGCCTTCACACTCTTAGGGAAGCAGCAGGAGATTCTAAGGTCTGACAACTTGACATTGCCTTCTGGCGCCTGCGTGAGGTTAGTTCAAGGTGGAGAACTAGAACTAAAATGGGTGGCAGTGAGGGAGCCCCATGGGACAGAACAAGTAGCTCACATCACTGAGCATCGGTGTTCCTCAGAGAAAGGAGAATAATACATCCCGGTCTTCGTGACTGTGAAATGCCCAGCCCAGTTTCTTGCAGGAGGTAATTGAACATGGTAGTTGCAGCTTGTGAGATGGCCCAGTACAGTGTTTGACGGAAAGTAAGAGTCGTGCTCTAAGCTGTCTTTTACCCACTGGTGCTGGACCAAACATAACAGCAGAGCACAGATAGCTTGAGACAATGTCCCCACTCTCCAGACTGCCTGTCGTCTTCAGATACAATAGGGTCTGCTGGTATCACCAATTTCTAGGCTCAAGGAGCTCTGTTTATCTGAAAAAAAAAATCTTCCTTATGCTGCTTCATGTTTTTCATGGCCCTTATCCTCACCTGAATGTGCTGCCTGCTCGCTGCTGATTGCCTGTCTCCTACCAACAGAGAGCAAGCCCCTGGAGGGAAGGGGTTGGGATAGGGGTGGGTTGTCCTGCTAAATCTTAAAGCACCACCTGGCACACTGTGCCTTTTCAATGAATATTTCTTGAATAACTTTTTTTTTTCTCAAAAGCATGAATTGTTTCTGACTCGGCAGCACTCTGGAAATATCGGAAAAGCTCACAGCCCTTCCAAATACCTTGTGACTGTCTGTGCTAATGCTCAAACTTGACAGTGAATGTTTTGAGGAATGTTTCTTGCCCACTTTCTACTTCTTTTACTTGTTAGTGTAAGTGTCCAATACCCTAATTTTGAGTTTTTAGGGATCAGTACCTCTTAGGTACTTAGTAAATGCTAAGGAGTGATGATTTTTACTATGTGGAAAAAAAAAAAACAGTATTCTTCATTTTGTCCTTGAAGACTACCTTCACACAGTCAATGGAGATCATTTATGCCTTCCAGAAGCCTGTGTTCTTACGAGAATGGAAGAGAAAATGCAGATGTGATTATAATTTTAAACTTTCAGATGGGATTTAAAAGATTTTACTGTTTAATTGTTGTCATTTGAAATATGCAGAAGTTTATTATGGTAATTAGTAATATCTGGATAATTCATGAAAAAGCAAAATCTTATCTGATAGATTTTAGAATTCTTGCTTTGAATTATTATTGCCCCCAGACTGTTAAAAAAAACTTTAAAATTAATAATCACCAAAATATGTCCATTCAATGGATATACTGTCAACTAGAGCATATTTCTCTAACAAATAGAATCGTAAAAGAAATTAAAATCTATTAACTGTATTTATAATACTCACAAATTGTGTCCCACTTAAAACTGACTGTATTGGATTGCAATTAGCTGACTATTGACCTGTATGTTGAGTGCACTTGGTTTTAACTCTAGACCAGTCATTTCTTCAAGTCAATGTCCAGATTTTAATGGATAATTGAAGATTTCAAACCATATACTCATAAGCTGATTAATTGTGATTGACAAAGTCCCTGCTGCTACAGTCTGGATCAATGTCAAATTTACTCATATTGCAAAATATGCTGGTATAGCAGTTTCCTTTTGTTAAGTACCTCCTATCCTCCTTCTACGCCTGCTCCCCCTCCTTTTCCTTCTCCTTTTCTTCCTCCTCCTCCTCCTCTTCCTCTGTCTCCCATTAAACTACTAATAAGCCTTCACCAAAAATGTCCACCTTGGTTCTGAAAACAGGAGGTTCTTTAAATGTTCAACATTCTTAGAGGGTGACCTACATGAAAACTGCTGGACCTTATTTCCTTGGACTTCACTGAACTCTATACAGTGAGTTCTAAAACTATCTTCTTGGTAGTTCTTGAGGAAGTGGCCGCCATAATAGTCCAGGAAAGAAAAACATGAATGAACCCAACATTTTACGCTACTCAGTGCTAAGTGTGGCTATGAACATAGCAGTGGAGAATTATTGATATGTCCTATGTGTGCCCACAAGCTATGCAATCTCTTCTAATGAGGAGCGTGCTATTGAATGGTTATGAAGATACACTTTCCATTCCATTTTCAATCTATCCTCATTAGCAGTAGTGGAAGATGAACCTTATTTAAGTAAAAATGAATTTCCATATTTGGAGGGAATGAATCAATTTGTACTGCAGGTGAAATTCTAGGAGATAAACACACATTTATTCTAAGTAAGTAGAAAGAACATATTACACTGTCTGGGTAGGAATACCTGAAATTTCATACTTTTGAGTGCCTTAATTCTTTTTATATTTACCAAAAAAGCCACACACCCAAAATGCTATTTTAAAATCAAAGAAATCTGTTCTGCATCTCATTTTACTATTTAATAGAGCAGCTGAAAAATGACTTAAAGATGTGGCCATATGGTGTGAAAATCCAGAATCAAGGAAAGAATGAGATACTGTAAACATGTAAAAAGCAATAAAAGGAGACGGCTCTGAGCTTGGATAATGAAAAGCTGGTGATGGGGGCTGTCTTTTATTGATCACATTTGAGGACATTGACTCACTGGTGTTTTCCAAAACAGAATTCTGCATCTCAAGTGTTTGAGAGATTCAAGGAAGTCTCTGCCTCATCCTGGAATTGTTTGCACAGAAAGCTCCATAGAATAAATTACTGAGGTTTTCAGCACAGCTCAATTAACTGAATGAAGCAGGGAGAGAAACAGCTCCAATCTGGTAGCCACAGAACCTGGCATACTTTTTGCTTGAAGAGTTTACAAGCGGATTGGGGCATTTAAACGACAGCCTGGATTTGGGAGTTACGATAACAGGAAGAGGCAGGAGGAGCTCAAACTAACACTTTGCCCCCACAGATGTCTCCATAGGAAGTGGGGTGCTTGAAACCCAAGGCATCTCACGTCTGTCTTCATGAGGAATTCTGATGTCTCCTCTACTTTCCCCCAACTTCACAGATTCGATGAGCCAGACTTTCTGTTCCTGAGGAGTTCCAAACAGTTCCTTCCTTTAACAGTGCTTCAGAAATGTAACCCAGCAAGATGCAACAATACTTCAAGTCACTTGATAAATGGGGAAATCACCCAGGCCTTCCGGAGAGTCATCCAGTACTGACCCAATGCTTAGACTCTGAACTCGTGTCTGTACGTTAATTTATCCAATAAAGGTTTTCGGGGGCCAGCAATGGACTCAGCATCTAGAACAAAACCATCTCTCTCTTCAAGAGAGCCTAGCCGGGGAAAGAAACAGACATAAAGAAACCTTAGAAACAGTTTATGAAAATGAGTGATTCGCCCCAGCCAAGCCACAGAAAGTTTTCAGCGACCTGTCACAAGAGGGTTCCTTCAGGTCCTGTTGGGTCACCAGGTACCTACTTCCGAAGAGTAAGTTTTGCTTTCGTTTTATAAGAAACATAGACGCTTTCAAGACATTTCGCTCCCTTCTGTTAAAGTCAAACGTGGCGCTTCCCACCCACCCCACAGTCCCCACAATCGCAGTGTGTGGGTGGCAGTGGGAGATGGGCGGGGGAGGGGTACTTTACTTACAGGGCAAGAAACTTAGACTGTCCTTTGGTTGCCCCAAACCACTTGGTGACAGAACAACGATAAAGCAGGAAGGATGCTGACAGTCTCAGGGTTTGCTTACACATTAACAACTGACTGTCTCCCTCAACCAAACACAATCCCACAGACACCCAGGAGCTGTGGAAGCAAAGAAAACCACAACTGAAATGCTGAAAGCCCCATGTCATAGCAACAGCATTTTCTTACAAATAGATGGCATCCTCAGTGGTGGGTGCTGAAAACACAGTGAGAGGTAGAAGGGGTCAGTCTATTGAAGGGGCCTTGCAGAAGGAGAGAGACACTTGGAACAGCTAAAATGAAATCTTGACACACCGACCTAGATCAGTGGGCCTCCTTCTGGTCCAGCATTCCCTCCTGCCTGGGAAACTTGGCTGAATTCCAACAGCAGTGCCCTCATGTGCTATACTGAAAATAAAACAAAGGACACCATTCATCACAGTTTTCAACAACTGGTTTCTTTTCTAAGCTTGAAAGAAAAACTTGGCAATCATAAAGCTGAGCTTTTTTTATTTTATTTTATTTTTATATATTTTCTTCTTGGTGTCAAAATAAACTAGAAAATAAAGACCAATGGAGAAAAAAAAAAAAGGAAAACAGAGAAAATGCTTTAGAGCTCAGTGGGCCACACACGGCCAGGCCATTCGACAGACACCAAACCATGGAATGTATCACTCTCAAGTTCTCCAGCCCGAAGAGTCAGCTCCTTTCTGCTCCTGTAAGATGTGGCTACTTAGGGAAACTCAAATAGGCTCCCAGTGTTAACTGTGCTGAATATTTACTTTAATCAAACTGACATTTCCCAGATGGTGTCATCCAGAAAACCTCATCTGAAATGAGGAGTAAAGGAGAATTCAGTTGAACATTCCAGGGAAAATTGAACACAGGTGTGTCCCCATTTTAGGACGATTTGGTTTACAAAAACACAAAACTAGGAAACCAGCACATTGGTGGCACAAATACTCCTCGCCATGGCCATCTGATACCTGCAATAGGTACCAGGAAATCCTCAGGAAGATGTGAAACACAGGACATCACACGGTGTCATCAGTTGCATGACCCTAATACTCCTGGTTGCTGGTTGCTTTCTACAGTCCCCAGACTTTCCCCTCAGCAAAGAAAGGCAACTCAGCGCTTAAGGTAAGCTGCCTCTGAGAGTTATTAGCATTTGGAAGTTAAGTCACTAAACACTCATGGATCCTGACACTGTAAATAAAATAGACAGTTTCCTTCACAGACAGCCATGCGTAAGGACAGCACGCGCTTTAGGGATTAAATAAGAGCAATGTGGACAATGAAAGAGAGGTCAGGCATGCTGGAACCTGTGGCCTAACCTGTTTGCTCGTTAGGGGACTGTTTAGAGGAAATAGCATCACCACTGCCACGGGACTCAGAGAGCAATCCACAGACTCACCAGAAAGGACACGCTGAGCCAGACGCTGGTCATGTAACTTGCAGATGGTTTGTCAAGGGAACTCCTGAACTTCCCTGACCTCAGCTGCTGCTTCTGCAGAGTGGAAACCACACCCACCTCAGAGGGATTCGGCGGGGACCGATGTGACGTGTGTGTCATGCACAACCTTGTGCACACAGGTCAGAGCTCTGTTACACCTGAAGCTTGTGCAGTTCTGAGCACCAACTTTAAGGAAAACTGTCCAAAACTATGTTTGTAAATGAACTTAAAATGAGGAAGTTATGAGAGAGTACACTTTTCTTGGGATCTATTACTTTGTGTGCACCTACCTAGTCACTTGTGTGAGATGTGTGTCCTAGGCCATGAGGATTGGCATCAAGCACTCTTACTCACTTAGCTACCTCACTGGTCCAAGAAATCACACTTAAAGCCTGAAAATGTTATCGGTACTTAAATCATCTCTCAAAATAGTAGATTACATGTGTGCGGGTTTCTACATGTATTTTGCAGTGACTCACCTTAATCATTTCCTTTCCTACTTTGTCACTGTCATTTTAAGAGACTGTGAAGCCCATTCATCTTTCCTTCGGGACTCCTGATAGACACCTGTTCTCGGTTCTTTATTGTTCTTTTTCTTTTCGGGAGATGGGAGGTGTCGCTGGGTAGCCCTCGCTGGTCTTGAACTCACAGTTATCTGCTTGGCTCTGCCTCCTGAGTGCTGGGAGTTCGCTGTGGATGTTTGAGACACAGAACTCCCAAGGCACAACTTCCCACCCTGATTATTTGTTCTTTGTGGTTTTCCCAGAGACTGGTTTGCCAAAACCAGAACTTCTGGTAAATTCTACTTCGTATGATTATCATGGAGAGCTGAATAATTCTGTGTATTTGTAACTGCAAGCCCACACCGACACAGACGTTCAGTAGCTCGGGCTCCATTGGGGCTGGGGATAGTTAGGAGCTTTCAGACTTACGCTTCTGAGCTAGGTGTTCACAGTCCCGTCCTGGCTTCATCCGTCTTTAGCCTCGTTCCCCCTGCCCTTCCTGCCCACCCCTGGTGCATTTGTGAAGAGATTTAACTCTGTTTTGAGCATCCCACCTCTGGAGGGAGCTATGAAGCATTCCTGGGATTTTTTTTTTTTTTTTTAAATGAAAAGAGCTTGTAAGAATTTAACTACACATGGAAATGACTCTGAGCTATAAAACTGTAGCCTACCGGGTCCTAATCATGGTCAGCACAACTTCCCCTTATGTGGCCCCTGAAATGTCCAGGGGCATTCCGAGAGCCACGGGCGTCACCAGTGGGGCCCCTCTCACCATGAAACCGCGAGACCGCCTCCTCTAAGGTCTTCAGGACCTCATGACAGGAGCAGCAGAGTACTGAGCGAGGCTCGGGGCTAAGCGTTGCTGCCCTGTTCACAAACCCAAGAAGCTGGTCTTCGCTGTTACTGCTCCACTCCCGTAAGACGAAAAAAACCGGGGGGGGGGGGGGCAGAGACACCTGCGGCACGCGTGTCCTCAGCCTAATGGTTGCTCTGCTCCTGCTGAAATATAGTACATGTTCGATAAACACTCGAAAATGACGTTTTATCCTCAGGGACCTTCCAGTCTAGCCAGCAAAACAAACGAGGGTAGATCAACAAACCCCTGCCGCAACCCAGCATGTCAGGGCCCAAATCTGTAATTGCTCAGAATGTGGGGAGGTGAATTGAAACCAAAATAAATGCCTAAAGTAACTGCAGGGTTAGCCAGCCAGGAGTGTGGGCGGTGCCATCCGAAACGGTCCTGGTCTTAGCTGCAGTGTTGGCCCCACCTGGTGGTGGTTTTACTGCGTGGTTTAGACACTGCTGAGTAACTTCTGAGTACCCGCGCTGACTCGGTTTTTCAGGCTAGAGGGATTGATTCCAGATTTTTCCCGGTTACGTTTATGAGCCGACTCAGGGAAATTCAGCAGGGTGATGACTGGTGCTGGGGGATTATTCTCCCGTTGGGTCTCTGCTTGAGGAGACGGGGCTCAGCGATGGAAAGTGCATTTGTCCTGCTCAGGATGCATGGATAGCCCAAACTGGGTGCCCACGGATCTTTTAAGTACCCCGGGGCAACCTCAGTACCCCGGGCCACACCTCAGGGTGTGACAGCTGCGTGAAGGAAAGATCTGGAGAAAATTTCTTCAGGAATTCTAAGGATCTTGGGAGTGGAGGAGGGGGTCCTCCTATAAAACTGCCAAAGAGGAGCACGAGAACCACTGAACGTACACATTTTAACTGTACCACGAGACACTAGGGGCAAAAGCTGACCAGGCACAGAAGGGACCTGGAGTCCTAGCTTCGGTTCCATGAGCATTGCTTAGGGTTAAGGCTGAGTTGTGGCCTTGCAGAACAGGAGCTATGACCAGAGGGAGGCTCTACTGACTCGATAGAATAAGAGAACTTGGAGAAGTTGGACTACGGTCATCTCTGTCAGGGGCTTGTTGAGAAAAACCATATGATACAGCAGCACCAGCCTTGGCTGACATTCAGCAAGACAGATTAAATAGTGATGCCAAAACATGCACTCAGGGCATCTTTTATCTTTCCTCTGGGTATTTACCTTCCTTCCATCCTTGCAAAATATTAGGGCAGACACTACGAAGGAAAACGAACATAAGTCTAAACATAAACAGAGAACAGTATTCATCACTTAGCAGAAACTCTTTATGTTTACGAGGATGATAGTTTTATGTAACAATGTGTCACTGCTAAACTACAGCAACCTTTTACTTTTTCCCAAGCAGTCCTCCTGGAGACTTGGTGCCTGTGAGGTCAGAAAACTAACTGGCTGCAGATGTGGCCATAGTAACATTAGAGGAGCCCACTGCAATTAAGTACATCACCTGCCCAGCAGAGGAAGGTGGCCAGGAAAGAAAGACAAATGACTATTACAGGACTAAAGGAACATTCCGTTTTTTTTTTTTTTATTTTTTAAAAAAGATGATAATTTGCATTTTAAGCCATAAGCTGCTATACAAATAATTAAAAACAATAAATTTAAAAATCACTGGCAAACACACCATGGTTTTCATTTTACCCACCCTTATTTCATGACAACTCTCTAAATGAAAAAGACTGTAGAGTTCAAGAGAATATGTAATTTGTTGATACAAAGACCATGAGCTAAAAGAGCAGACTACAAATGAGAAGAAAACGAGTTAGCATCAACACTAAGGCCATGGTTGTGTGTGAAACCCCATGACCTCTGCCTGCTCTACTGATAGGTTTGTTCCTGATGGATATGGTGTGGACCCAATCAGGAAACTGGAAATTGGTAAGTATTGGAGAACCAAGAAACCCAACAAACCAAAATCAGAAACAAACAATACCTCTGAAACTGCAGGGCAGTTCTTTGAAGTCAAGAGAAGAGCCAAAGAGCAGGGCTTCCCAAAGCCTAGATCAGGGGTTCTCAGCCTTCCGAATTCTGCAACATTTTAATACAGTTCCTCATGTTGTGGTGACTCGCCTCTAACCATAACATTAACTTCTTTGCCACTTCACAACTGTAGTTTGGCTGTTATGAACTGTAATGTAAATGTCCGATATGCGGGCTATCTGATATGTGACCCCAGAAGGGTCTGAGACCCACAGGATGAGAACTTCTCTCCTAGAAGCTTCAAGAACAGAGGCCTCATTATCGAGGAGCTCGGGGACCTGCTCAGATGACGGTGCTCAGCTCGTGCTGAAAGGACCATCATGAAGCTGGTTCTGAAAGTATCCACAAACAAGAAATAAACACTACGGCCAGGGTGAACACTGCCGAGACAGAAGTTACACAATATCTGGTCCCAGAGATAGAAGTTACACAAGTAAGAGAAACCCTCCCCCTCCTTCCCAGGCTGAAGCTTCCTAACTCATCCTTCGAATTCCACCACCCAACATGAAATGAAGAATGGTCCTCGACAGAATCCGGGTGCCCTATAAACCAAGAACGGAAGGGTAGGTATGGAGCTGAGAGACAACGGGTTAACAACACAGAGAAAGAGCTCTGTCCCAAAGTTAGGTCTGTTTCTCACATCTTAATTCATAACAAGCAAATTTGTCTCAAACTACTGCAATCATTAACAAAAGAGGCTGAGCGAGTAACCCAAGGGCAGTCTGACTTAGACCCAAACCATGCTTTCCAAGACGTCTGCTTACACCTTTGAGGAGTATGAGGTTGAAGTTAGTGTTGTAATTATTCTTACCTATGAAAAATGGGCTCCTTGGAAACCATGTGCAGGCTTTCGTAAACTGTAAGCATTTTTACCCCCAAGGACAACATGCTCTATGGTCTGGATGCTTATCAAACAAGTTCTGAGGCTGCTCTCTGAAGTTTCTGGGCAAGTACAAACACCAGAGTCAAATAAATGCTTTTAAAAGCAAGGCCATGGAGCACGTACCCTGTCAGTGGGATCCTCATATTCCCCCAAAGTAAACAGTAACATGAGAATATTTATATGAAACAAAACTGTATATCAAGCCTGCTTTGGCTCAGCCAGAGGGAATGATAAATTCCTTGCAGATCTCTCCCAGAGTGGTCCTTTGTTGACCACGGACGCCACTTCCAAGACGTACACAGCAACTGCAGAGCGAGGCTTTTCATTATGTCAAGAAATGAAAATATTACACCCCCTCCAGTTTGTTCTATTTCACTGTTATATTTTACTTATTCCCTCTACCTTTTGTTCAAGCCCAAATTCAGGTTAGAAACAAATGACAACTCCCTACCACATACCCACAAACAACCCATATCACCCTCATAGCCCAGGTTTTTGCTTGTCTTACCCCTCTCTTAAGAAACTAAACCCTGGGATACATGGGAGGCATTTGGAGGAAGGAAATGGAAAAGGGAAATGATGTAATTATATTGCAATCTCAAAATATAAAAGTAAAGATTTAAAAATAAAAATGCATGCATGCCGCAATACTCAAGTAAAATGTTTAAAGAAAATATGCAATAAAACTTTGAGTTTATATACTAAGATAAAACTATTATTTTTTTAAATGTTTTCAGATTTTTCAATATTGCTTTCTTATGTTTTCAGTAAACTTAAACATTCAAAAAGAAAGAGATAGCAAGAGAGAGGGAGGGACTAAAGACTGAAGTTTAAAGTTGAGTGGAACAAAAATACTGAAGGGTTGATCAAAGGTGAACTCTAATTTGGGTTTGTGCCTGTTCAGAGTTGGCACGTGCCATGGGCAAAGTCACCTGGCAGGAGCTGGAGGGGAAATGAACTATGAAGCCACATACCTAGCAATATCCACTTCAGGATAAGAAAAAACAATACTAGAGAAACACTGCACAAACTTAGTCTGTTTCTTTATACGGCCACCTGAGAAAAGGTTAACATGAATCAAGGGAAAATGTTAACTCATTTCTCATATTTTTCCATCCAATGGAATAATTCTTATTATTAACTCAAGCTCACACAGAACTGGTGATACTGTCTCTTTGTGGGCAGGCCTTCACAAGGCACAACCGGCTCAGATTCTTAAAGAACAAAGTGGGGCCATATGGAAGAATGAAGAAAGAATATGAGATGAAAGGGGAAGTAGAGAGTGGGTGAGATGAGCAGAGCATTGCAGGTTTAACATCATTAATAAATAATGACTTAGGGTTTGTATGTTGACAGGTGGAACAAAGACCAATTTTAATTAACTGTGTTTCAAACTGTTACCTAAGCTACCCATGGAGCACTAATGTCCATAACAACAGATGAAAAAAACCCAAGGAAACTGGTCTCCTGTGTGTACTTATAAACAGATATTAGAATTTTGCCAGATTTTATTTAGAAAGTATAGATTTGGCATAATTATTCAGACATTTGTTGATTTTCTTAAATTGTATGGATTATGAAATTTTTAACTGTCATAAAAAAATACTCCATATAAACCATTTTAGCATTTGGTGTCATTAATTGCTGTGAGATGATCACCACCACCCATTTCCAGAGCAGTTTTCACCTTCCAACAATGATACACACCTAATCAGATGCTTGCTTAAGCAGGCTTGCCCAAAGCCAAGCGATCTGCAACAGAGTAGTGGGAACCTGGAGTTGGACAACTGGTCAACCAATAGGTCCCTCCTACAAGCCAAATGGATCACAAAAGCACTATGTCTTCTTAGACCTCATCTGTTTCATAGTGGTTTTTAATAATGAAAAAGAACTCCAGAGTAGATTAGTAAAGGCTATTGGTAATACATTTCATTTCAATAGTATACTTTTAAAACATTTCTTTAGAACACAGATCCTCAGTCATGGTAGGCATTGCTTCCCTATCTTATAAGAAATGGAGGTACACCTACAGAGCAGGTATGAGCAACAGCCCAAACCCCAGAGAAACAATCCATTGTCCAAAGTTCTTCTCACCAGGCAATGGGAATGCCACTGAGGTAGGTCACTACTTACGAATGGTTATGACTACTTCTCAGCTCTCTGAGACTAAGAAACTGAGCCACTGGATCTAATGCAGAAGCATCTTTTCTTTCCACCATAGGAAATAAAACTCTATATGTTTGAAACCATCCATAAGTGGTCCACCATTTTCTATCTTTGCTGTGATTATATTGGAATAAAATAGAAGATATCCACAAAACCTCACCCATAGAATGAAATAAACAATCAAATTTGAGTCAAACGTAAGTTGAAAAAATAGGCTAGGTCATTGGATCCAAAAATTAGATTACATTTGACCCAACTGTGATTTTTAATTCTTTAAGATAAATGTATATTATGTGCTTTCTTTGGAGTTCACATGATCTTTCTTATTAAATTAAATTTTTGAAAATTTTAGTTTTCTGTTCTTTATATCTAGAAAATATTGTGTATTAAAACAATATAAATATTAAAGATTAACCTAGATTGCCAAAATCAACAAGCAGTTTATTTTACTTCATGAAGAGGGTACACATTATAATTTAATTTAAATAAAATCTCTTCCACTAATATCCTTTTTGTTCAAAATACTTAAGACCTTAACAATTATCATTTAAATTACCCAAAGAATAAACACTTTAACTAATACACAAAACCACCATGCCATCTTCCTTCAAAAACCACTAAAAAGTAGACAAATCTGGCTTATGAAGTTTTCTGGAATGAATAGGTTGTCTTCAGACTGACAAGCAAGGCAAGAAAGGGCAATTGCCATTTGAAAGTAAGATTTTTTTTTTTCACATTTTAGTCACTTTAATATACGGTTTTATTTGTTCTTTGAGAACTTTGTATAATATGTTTTAATCATTTTCATATACTACCCCTCCTCCTTCAAAACCTATCTCCAACTTGCCAACTTACCCAACTACCCAACTGTTGTCTTCTTCTCCTCTTTTTGATTATCTCTCTCTCTCTCTTTCACAAACACACACACACACACACACACACACACACACACACACGCACATTTGTAAGCTGTAGATTCCACAGATGTAAACCTTAGAACATAAGATATTTGTTTCTCTGAACCTGGCTTATTTCATGTAACACAGTCACCTCTATTTTGTTCCAAACTGGCATAATTTTATTCTTCTTTGTGGCTGGACAAAACACCTTTGTGCACATAAACATTTTGTTTATCCCTTCATCCACCTATAGAATGGTTACTATCCAGACAACTGTGGAAGTGCTACAATAAACACAGAAGTGCAATTACCTGTATGGCATTCTGGCCTAGCTTCCTTTGGATACATACATACATACGTGTGTGTTTATCTGTGTCTCTGTGTGTCTTTATCTGTGTCTGTGTGTCTCTGTGTGTAAATATATATATATATATATATATATATATATATATATATATATATATATATATATATATATCTGTGTGCATAGATATGTATGCATGTATACGTATACATACATAGGCATAGCTAAAGAATGTAGTAATTTATTGTTAGATTTTGGAAAACCTCCCTAATTATTTCCATTTTCCATTCTCACCAGCACTGTTTAGAGGTTCCCTTCACCCCCATACTTAGAAGAATTTGCTGTTACTTGTTTTGTTATTGTTGTTGATGATAGACAATCTGACTGGGATAAGTTTTACTCTGCACTTCCCTGATGGGTAAGGATGTTGAAATTCTTTTCAAAACTTTGTTGTGGCCATTTATATTTCTTATCTTGAGAGCTGTCTGTTTAATTTATGTGCCTATTTATTGATTAGATAGCTTGATGGGATTTTTATTTTTTTACCTCCAGTCAAATTTATGATTGACAAAGATCTTTCATTCTGTAGACTCTCTCCATCCTATCGTCTCCTTTTCTGTGAAGAAGTTTATAATTTCCCAAAATCCCATTTGTCTTTTCTTTCTATTATTTCCTGAGTTACAGCAAGCCACAATATAAGTTTTTGCCAACGCCTAGACAAGGGTTTTCTTCTAGCACTTATAGTTTCAGATCTTATATTAAGCTCTTTCGTCCGCTTTGCTTGAATTTTTTAAGGTGCACGCCTAAGTCCTGGCTTTGTTCTGCCCAGTTCATGAACCCCAAAAGACCAGGAATAAACAGACTCTGCTGTAAATACATGAGGTTCTTTTTATTGTAAATTACATGCTGTAGCTTAGGCCCACACCTCCCCACCGCAGAAGCTGTGGTGCCCAGGTTAGTTGGGTCATTTAAAAATTCTGGTCCCTCCCAGCATGCCCAAGGCAGGGGCAATTCCTGCCTGGCAAGCATCTATTGGTCAAAATGCTACATTTTTAATTGATTGGCTATAGGAAGGTTCCCAGACCATTAATGATCTGGCGACCCTCCCTAGGAGGATGGGACAGTTTCCTAGCAACTATATCTCTAGTGGGTGGGGAAAGAATGCAGTGAGGCGGCCCTTCCCCTCAGGGCATTACTGTACTTCTTTACCTACATAGTTCAGGCCTTAATTAATAATAGCTGCTAATTTTTAATCTTTTGGTCTCTCAGCTTCATTATTCCATGTGTGGATAACCAGTTTTCTCGAGACCATTTGTTGAGGAGGCTCTCTTATCTTTAAAGTATAGTTTGGGGCTTCATTATTAACAACTATGAGGTTGGAGCTTTGTGAGTTTATTTCTGGGTCCCAGGCCTCTACACTTCTTTTGTTGTTCCAGGACCATGCTGGTTCTGTTACCACGTTTCTGTCATGTGTTATAAGACAGAGCACTGTGGTAGCTATGCCACTCTTCTTTATGCTTTCGGTTGCTCTGACCATTGAGTCTTATATGCCTTCGTATAAATTTTAGGACTTTTTTCTTGTTCTGTGACTATGATTGGAATTTTGACTTGTTGAATCCGTAGATTGTTTTTGTCAGTATAGCTGTTTTGACAATATTAATTGCACTATTCCATGAGCGTGATTGATGTTTTCTCTTACAATTTCCAAGAGGCCTCAGAAACATTATATCAAGCATCTTCTCAAATCTTCCAGAATTTTTCAATATTTTCCTTTATTGCATGTCTGGCCTAATCTTTCACTCCTGAATATAAATCTACCATCAATGCTCTCTCTATGGTACAAATTCCCTCATCACTTGTCAACTTTTTTAATGTTAGCATCTATCAATTGCTGATAGATATTGCTTGACCATAGCAACTCTCTCTCTTTTTTTTTTAAAGCATTTATTTGGGGCTGGACTGCAGTATAGAGGTTTAATTCATTATCGTCATGGCAGAAAATATGGCAACACACAGGCAGACAATGGTGCTGGAAAGGTAGCTGAGAGTTTAATATCTGGATGGTCAGGTACTTGGAAGACAGAGAAAACCACTGGACCTTACTTGAGCTTCTGAAATCTCAAAACTCACCCCCCCCCCACCAGTGACACATGTTTCTCCAACAAGGGGACACCCATCCAACAAGGCCACACGTCCTAATCTTTTCAAATAATGCCACTCTCTATGAGCTTATGGGGGCCATTTTCAATCAAAACACCACAGCTTCTATGTAATACAGAGACGCATAGGGAAAATAGTCTCTGAGGATGTTGTAAGTTACTTATTGAGGGTTCTTTGAGGTCTCCACAATTATTGCATCTTCGGCACTCTGTATTGCAAAATACTTCAATTTTCTCTTCATGGGGAAAATCCACTGCTTGGATGTCCTGTAACAGGTAAGGATCTCGGCCCCACTTGACATTCTTGACATTAGCAATCTCTGTTCCATCAGTCAAGTCCCAGGGTGGCCTGGAATGTGCAACCTTCCTGAGCCTCCGGGATTATAGACTTTTGCTGCCATATTTTTAAGCCTGTTGTAGTAGCACAGTTATTTGGGCTCCAAGCATATAGTTTTATCTGTTTGGGGGGGGTGATTTTTTTGGTTTTTCTAGACAGGGCTTCTCTGTGTAGATTTGGCAGTTCTGGACTCGCTTTGTAGACCAGGCTGGCCTCGAACTCACAAAGATCCACCTGTTTCTGCCTCCCCAAGTGCTGGGATTAAAGGCGTACACCACAGCGCCTGGCAGTTTTATCTAAAAGTGTCTGGAGATAGAATATTTGAGTCTAGAAGAATTAAAAACAGTCCTATTGTTTTAAAACTATCAATATAGAAAAGAACACACACACACACACACACACACACACACACACACATACATGCACACATGAGTTACCACCACCTGACAGGCCATAGACTTAAGTTTATCTCCAAGGCCAGTTCCACAGAGCTTGGAATTTAATGCCAGACCTAAAAGTCTTGGAGACAGGACTAAATCTCTGCTCTGTGCCCACTTCTCCTCCTCAATCAGCCACCTGCCATCATTGAGTTATGTTATTATGAAATAAAACGAACCTTATTCTAGTCTTGCTTAGGGAAGGCGGGTACTGAAAAGCAACAAACAGCCTTGGAATTAAGACAAGCAAAGAGCCATCAGTGTCCCCTAATGGTGCAGGTTGGCAGAGTATGCAGCAGTGTTTTCAGGATCCATGTCCTTCCTCAGCACAGATTGCTGGAGGCCCCTCTTCACTCACCCCTCAGCTTCCTGGGGCACCACTGCCACTGCCAAGCTGAGCACTACCCTAGAGCCCAGGGACAATGTCCTGCCTTTCCCTGCCTCGGGGATCTTCAGCTCGAATTGCAGAAATGGTTCTGCTCTAATTATAGTTTTCATGATGAGATGGACAAGTTGGTTAAGTTAGCTTTGGTAGGAAGAGCTTAGATTTGCAGTTTCCTACACTGGGGAAACTTTATAGTTTCTAAAAGCGAAGTTGCCCAGAGACTGATGGGATACAGAGATAGCCTCATCATCAGCATGAAATTCCTGAGCTATTGTTTGAGCTTTTTTTTTTTTTTTACCGAATTCCTTCATTCCTGCTTTCTCACACGTTGTTCATGATGTTAGCATGTACCAAAGAAGTGCCTCCTGGCTTCACTGTGCTCCAGGCCACAGGAGCTTTGTCACTTTGTTGCCTAACTACTCACAGACTATTAGAAATATTACTGAAAATCAGCACAGTTCAGCTTTTCCCACACCATGTCCATGATGAAACATCTCAACTCCCAAGGCATGTCCTCTTCCTACTGGCAACTCTATAAGATAAATTGGGTTACAGGATTTCACTATAATGTCGATTTCATAAAGATTATAAAAAAAATTTCTAATAGCCAATACATCTCTTTTACATAGTCCCATATACCAACCTCTTACTCTTAGAGAACTCTATCAGTTTAACATTTTGCAAAGTACCACTGAAATTTCGTCAATGATATTCATTAACAACAACAAAAAAAAAAAATCCAAGCAAGGTTTTTCTCCTTTTCCCTTGATCAAGCGATGTGCTATATAGTACCATTTCCTGAGAACATATATACACAACCTTTTCTGACTCAAGAAGTTGTGACATCTTTAGCAGTGTTCCAGCAAGTAGGTGGATCACAGTCAGGCTTGAGACTATGGTAAGCACATCTCCCTTTATGTACATGGTCTATAGTCCTTCAGAGTTGGGCTTTGCTACTTCATGTCTTTGAAAGGACCAGTCAGATTCACATATTCACAAATCCTTCACCAGCTTGGAGCAATGTCACATGAGCCACGTGACTCCCCTCTCCCTACTTTTCCTGAATCTATGCAGCAAATTTTAAGGCACCTCTAACACAGTATCTAATATCTGTTCTGCTTATGGTAGACTCCCCACAATTTACCTGCCATTCCTGTTAGTTAATGGATGTGCTGCCTAAGAAAGATCACTGAACTAAGAATAAGGAGGCTTCTAGGAGTCTTGGGGATGACCCTAGCTGAGACACTTAGCAGCTGGACATACAGAGCCTGAAGCTGTTACTTCCTGTAGCCAGGCGGGACTTCCAGGTTGGTTGGAGGCACCAACCTAAAACCTTCACACAATTGTATCTTGCCTACAAGAAGTGTCGGGATTAAGATGGAGCAGAAATTGAGGGAACAGCCAACCAATGACTGGCATAACCTGAAACCCACCCCATGAGGGAAAGCCAACCCCTGTCGCTATTAATGATATTCTGTTATGCTTGCAGGCAAGAGCCCAGCATAACTGTCTTCTGAGAGGCTACATCCAGCAGCTGATGGAAACAGATGCAGACTCACAGCCAAACAATAGGCAGAGCTCAGGGAGTCTTGTAGAAGAGTGGGAGGAAGGATTGAGGAAGCCGGAAGGATTAAGGACATCACAAGAAGACCTACAAAGTAAACTATTCTGGGCCTATGGGGGCACAGAGAGACTGAACCACTACCCAAAGGGTATGCGTGGGCTGGATCTAGATCCCCTACACATATGTAGCCAATACACAGCTTGGTCAGCATGTGGGTCTCCTAACAACAGGAGTAGGGGCTGTCTCTGACTCTGTTGCCTGCCTTTGGATCCCTTTCACTTAGCTGGGCTGCCTTGCCTGGTTTCAGTGGGAGAGTACACACTTAGTTCTGATGTGACTTGACCTGTGAGGGTGAATTGGTACCGCTTGGAGGTATCCCTTTCTCTGAGAAGAAGGAGAGGGGGGAGGAGGCTGGAGTCAAGATGTAAAGTAACTAAATATGTAAATATAGACTAAACATATAAATAGATGAAAATAAAATTCCAAAATAAAACAAAATAAAAAAGAACAACCATGAGTCAGTCCCACAAAGAATGCATGTATTCTTGTGCAAGACCAGTGATCTGAGTTTTGTGTAAATAGTTACAGGCTACACAATGCCTATGACTTTAGCAAAGACTGGAAGATGCCAGGAGTTAACTGACCAGCCAGGTGAGCCAACACAGGGAGATTCTGGTTCAGCAAAGACTCTGTGGTAGAAGAAGACTCCTTTATCCAACTCTGACCTCCACATATGCATACAGTTATGCATGTGTAGGCACATAGACAGTCAGGCACACAGGCCAAACATACAACCTACGTGTGTTTGGTGTCACAATACTGATTTACAAAAAAAAAACCAAAACAAACAAACAAAAAAAACCCTTGAACAACTTAATCATTTCTTGGAAAAATAAACATCAAAAGCATTTCATATGCTCTTTTGAATCCAATAAGAGGCAAATGGCTAAACTGAGAATTTTTTTTTCACACACACCCTTGATGTGCACATCTTATGAATTTAATTTGCACACTTTCTTTTATTGTCGCCGTGCGCGCACTGAATGCAGAGGCTCCCAGTGAACCTGGGAAGTCTCTGACAGAATCAGGGTGCTGGCATTTTTGTAGGAAGGGTTAAGAGACCTATTTCCCTCAGGGAGAATGGGGGAGAACAAGAGAGAGAGAGTAAAGAAAATGTCTCTTTCTGTCTACATCCATGCTTTTTCAATTTCCTCCATGTCACCTTTCCAAGTCCAAGCACATATGAACCTAGTAATACGGATCAGCCCCTGGCCTTATCTTCATGCTGAATTTGATTTTTTATGTTAATTTAAGCCTCCAAGAAGGTATTTTAAATGAGAGCGATAATCCCTGCAAATTGTATTTCTAGTTAGATGTCATATAATTAAAGTAATGCTGTTTTTTTGCTCTAAAGTTAGAAACCTGATGTGAAGGTTTGATTCTCAGTTTGCGGTTTCGCTGTCCTCCTGCCTCCCGCAGATTGGCACTCTGGGCTCTCATGGCGGTACGAACCCCCTCACTTCGAGGCTGAAATTCCAATTTTATTCCAACACAACTGTCACAGCGCCCTGAAGTGAGCTAAAAACAAGGGGGGGAACACTCTGGTATGATTTCACTTTCCATGTGTTCTTTAATGAAAAAAAAATTATCATTCTAAATATTGGTATTTACTCATAGTTAAATACTCTATTTTATCAAAAAGAAAAAGAAACTGAGATGCGGTTGCTATTATTTCACAGGGAATGTAACAGGCCTGATGTTTCCCTGACAATTCTGTTATTTTCTTCTGCAGAAACACTGTATTTACCATATATTGTATGGCTGGTGCTTCGGATACTGTGGAGACCTTATGTTGAACTGATGTAGATGTTAGCCCTTTGTGCCAGATTGTTTAAGCAGAGGAAAAAAAAATAAAAACCCAAACGTACTTAATTAACATCTGATGTGTAGCTTTTGCAAACACAAACGCAATATTTGTGTTTGAGCACTGACAGTGATGACTGTGAGATATGCTGTTAATGTCTGGTTTAAAGATGCTTGTGGTGGGAGCGCGTGTACGGTAACACGAATGTGGAAATGCACCCAGACAAAACAATGGAGGAGAGCACAGTAGAGTGAAAAGGCAGCCGTTGGAGGAAACGGGTAGTTTTCCCCCTTTAGATGAAAATGAAAAAAATAAAAACAAAAAAATCTTAGCAATAGCTTCAGACACCATCATTTTCAGTCAGTGGTAAGAGTCTACAGATTTCACTCCAGAAGCTGGGGCTTCGTTTCAGGGGCTCAGGAGTTGCTTGAATGTCTTCATAAATGCTACTTATTAAATTAAGCCCTTCTTCAGTGGCTAGTATATTATGACAGATGCTGGTGGAGAAGCCCGAACTCGTGTTTTACAATATGTGACATTTTTATATCTAAGGCGAGAACTTCAGATTTGTGGATTAGATTACAGTTTGAATAAATAGTATCTCTTCAACCAATGCAACTCCCTCATCAAACGCTTTGGGGAAAGCATCTGAAAAGCTGAGGAATATGCCAAAAACCTTGCAAGTTGTTGATACGAAAACACTAGTAAGGTTAAAATGAAGTGAAACCTTGCCTAAATGTGGTCTTTACATCAGATTAGCAAGCAGAGTGAAGCCCCGGGTTGGGGCCTTGGGTTTCAAAATGCAAACGGTTGTTACACTAAAAGCAATTAGCTATCATTACATACGATGCTTTAATTTTTTTTAGAACATGTACCGGAAGGAAACCACGGATGAAAGCAACATCTGACGACAAGAGCCATAAAATACACATAATTGCTAAGTTGGATGCTTCCATAGCAGTAGGGAAGCCGGACTTTCATCCATGTAGCTGAGTCCACAGAAAGAAAATCTAAATGAGAGACACTGGACAGAGTGTTGGAAGGATTCTCTCGGGTCCAAGTCCAAATTCTACCTCCATAAAGCAAATGCATGTGCTCAACCATCCTTTTGCAAAATGATTTTGACACTGTCCATCTGTAGAAGGAGCCATGGAGCCCAGTCTTCAGACTTAACCTTTCACACCAGGAGTTTCAAAAGGCTGCTATAAAAGTGGCTACACATTAACATCGTGAAACAAGCCCAGCCAGCCCGGATGAAGGGACCATCAGGTGACCTGCCTACTGCTAGTACAATCGTGCCCTTCCAGAGTTAACGGGAAGTTGTGGTCCCCCGTGTCAGTTACAGGGCACATCTGTGGCTGCAGGCTGGCTTACATCCCAACATCCCAGGTAGACTCACTAGCAAGCACTATAAATTACTACTCGTAGGCTCCCTAAAGCAAGGCCCACTGCTAAACCGCAAACTAGTTTTCAAAGGCCAGGTAAAATATTTGCTGGGGCGTGTATTGGGTGGATCTATGTCCAGAAACATGCCTAGTGACTCGTTTCTTGTTTACAATGGAAAGAAGTGAGCAAGGGCACCTCTCAGCGAGTCAAGCAGGTGACTAAAAAAAAAAAAAAAAAAAAAAACACCTCATTTCAAGGCATGCCAATCACCCACATCCAGGATTCCTAAGGCATCATTCAAAATGACAGCATAAAGAATTCTCTGCTTTTAAAACAGTTATGTTTAAATTATCATATAAATGTTTGCATACATATGCATCTATATAGTACTTACTTATAGGTTGAAAAGTGTCAGCTCTTACTCTTGGCTCTTATTTATGTTCTCCAGGAGCTGGCCAACTGCAAACTTCCAGAAAGAATTTGACTGCGACACTTTTAGGCATTTGACACTCAAGTAGGGTGCTAAGCATCTCTGAGATCCCTCCCCCTTTTTATTTTCTTTGTTTCTGTTTATAATAGTCTTCCAGAACGTCAAAACAGAAGCTTGTTCCCTTATATGTTCTGCTTCCTCTTGGAACTGTGTAAATTAATTTACTACCGGAGTCTTGATAACCGTCAGTTAGCAATCGTTTCTATCCAATCTTTCTGGGAAAAGTTAGAGGAACAGCAACAATATGTTTTTCTGGTCTGGGAGGAAAATGGAAAAAAATCAGTTGTTAAACACTGATATAACGAAGATGTTTAGGAAAGTATAAATAGCACCATTAAGCTAAAAAGGAGAAGGGTACTATTGGCAGCCAAATTCATTGCAAAGTTGTACTTCTACCTGAATGAAAGCAGTATTATGAATTCACTTCAATGTTATTACTTTGAAAAATGAACACAACTCATTCATTTATAGATACAATGCTAAGAAAGAATGTATAGTGGCCTAAGGTTCAATTAAGAGTGTAACATTCAAGTTAACCTCTGACTTGAGAGTTAATTAATTATTAACTGACAATTATCTCTTTTAGAAGTGTGTTTTCTGCATGTAGCATCTGTTGAACCCTAGCTGATGAGGGACTGATGGTCAGCTCCCTAAGTCTAACATTTTGCTATTTCTACATCTCTTCCACAAAGTAAGGTTTCTACTTGTGGCAGGCCTGTGCTCCAGAAGAATGGTACCTGGCAAGGCATGCGTTTCTTCGCTCCTCTTATTATCATTCTTCCTTCAGATCTAATTTGAATGCCTGCACTGGAGCTTAGCTGAGAACAGTCACCTTGACAATCACCCTTCAAGGACAAAAGAAACACAAGACTAACTTAGACTCGAAATTCTAATCTTTTCTCTAACTTCGAAAGAAAATAAGTTGGAATATTAAAGAAGAATATTTTCCTAGCATGGAATGAATGAAATACAAGTTTTTGTATTTATGTTATTGAGAGCATACTTAGTTATACTATTTTGTTCTTCAACCTTGACATTGGCTGTTGCCTTTCCTAAACCTCTTGGCTACCTTACATGTGGCTTTTTTCCAACACTGCCTTTGTGATAAGGCCTAATTTGGATTGTGCCATTTAAGCCATTACTTACCTACAGCCCAGGTCTCACTATGTGAACTACATTGGTCTCCAACTCAGAGATCCTCCTGCCTCTGAGGATCTCTGGGAGCCCGGGGCACACCGCACACAGCCTATGGCAGCTCAACACTTCCTGGGTGCTAAAAGCCGAGGAGTGGCATCACCATCGTGACCCGGGCTTCCCAACACCAATCATTAACCATGAAAATACCTAACAAGATGGATGATAGCAAATACGGTAGCAAACTTTCTTAATTGAGATTGATTTATCCCAAATGTCCCTAAGGTATGAGTAGTTGACATATAAAACCACAACAACCAATAATAAAAACGTTGGCATGAACTGCTGATGATAGACAAATATGTGTTATTATAGCTCAAGAATTACAGTAGTTGTTTCATGTAGTTTTGTTTTGTTTTTTCTTTTCTTTTTTTGTGTTTTATTTTCAGATAGAGTCTTACTCTACAACTCCTAGTTGCCTTTTACTGGCAGCAATTCTCCACCATACCCAGAAAACCCAGAATACTTAATGACCTTGTGCTGTTCCTTTTTCTTTGGAGTACAGCATTTATGATTTTCTATCATCCTAATTGATTGATTGATAGATTAATATATTGATTAAGTTTGTTATTTATTGTGTGTCTCCTCCCTCCTCTCTCCACAAGGTAAGCCACTAGAAAGAATACAAATTCTATTTTGCCCACTGAGGATACTACCCGGCAGCTAATTTAATAAATATTTGTTGCATTAATTAATTATCTATAAATTCTCTCCACATTAGATTATGTTTTCTACATTCAAAAATTCTTCATACACAGACATCTGCTATAGTTTTGTGATTAATTTCTACGTAGCAAACATTTCCATTGTTTCCAATATTTGCTTATCTGTCATCTGTGTTCCAAGTGATGATCTGATAGACATGTGGACAGATCAGTGCCTGTCAGCTGAGGAGAGTTGGGGTGGGAGAGGTGGTCTCCCCCAGGATGAGCACACCAGACAGTCAGTTTGGTGTCCAGTTGTCCAATGCCAAAACAGCCATCCTTGAAAGCAGACGGACAAATGCTGTGTGTTGAAACTTTTCCTGGGGAGATGCCACACACACGTCGACTCCCTCCAGACTGAGACCCCAGGACAGAACAAGGTACAGATATCCCCAAAGTCCGATGTGGTGAACCAATGAGTTCACTTATAGGAGCAGAAATGACTCAGAGATAGCTGCAATACAGCCACACCAGCACGTGTGATGGCTCACAAACTCGGGAGCCCGGGGCACACCGCACACAGCCTACGGCAGCTCAACACATCCGAGAGGGTCCTTTCCAAGTGGCTCTTGTCTTAAACCTCGTCCAGGCAGCTCAGCTGGCTCCTGCTTTTTATTGGCAGCTGGCCTGTGGTCTCAGGGTGTTTGCAGCTTGGCTGGTAGAGTGACTCTCCCCAGCTTGACATGCACATTCCTACCTGGAGTGAGCGATGTCACTGAGTTCCGGTTATCTGGTTATCAGGTTATCTGGTTATCTGTTGGGGGGGGGGGGTTGTAGTGGAGATGCCGACTGAGCTATCTTTACATGTCCAAAAGGCATTCTTTTTACTATGTTCCTTACACTTTGGCAGTACCGATGTTTTAACTGCATCCTCACCAGCATTAAATTTTATCCTCACAGTATCATGTGGAGATATTTTGTGATGATTCTAGCATCTTAAAAGTTTCAACTTGAGGTTCTTTGACTTTTGATGAAATTATGAATATAAATCACTGACCTCTGTCTAGAATACAAGTAGAAAAAAAATCAGACCTTCCCACAATCTATCCATTTCGCATCTGACAGTATGAAATTGGCAGTGATGAAGTTAGATTATCCCAAGCCCAGATAATTAATTACAAGACTAGAAACAATGGTCAATTTCGTTTAAGTCATTGAGCAGGAGATTTGCTCTTGGTAGATAAGAGTGCTGATGCTTTCATTTGGTCAAATGTGTTTTTTGTTCAAATGTGTTTTTTCATATCAAGTTGAACATCCTCTTGAACATTGGCCTGTTTCTCCTGATAGCACAACAAAGCTTCAAGTTAAGCAGCTCAGAGGTTTGGTCCCCTCTGATGAAGCCCTCACGCCAGCCTGCCTCCTATGGTGTCTTGTCCATCAGACAGAGCCTCCTGCCCACCAGCCACAGAGTCGATCACATTTGATTTATGATCTCTATGGTCCTAAAATTAGTAACCAGGAAATGTATTTCTGACAACTTAATCATAAAACTAATACTTCTTTTTTTGTTAGGAAAAAAAATAATGAAGATATATGTCCAACTGGTACAGAGCAATCCCTTTCTTTTCTCTATATAGTAAGTGCAAAGTTCCTATGCTAACATTTTCACAAATCTACATTCCACAAGAAAGAAAAACTGACCTTTAGTAGCATAATGGGTATGTTTCAGAAATTATTACAACTTTGTGGTATTCTGAGGGCCACACTATGGTGGTACTCATTTTGTAGACTCAGGAATTGTTGCTCCATGGGAGTAAGGAACTCTCACAATCAGCCACACAGCCATAGCGGAGCTAGGGGAGCCTCAGAACCAGGGTGCCATTATCAAAGCACAGTTCTGGGCTGATTAACCAAAGGCCCAGCATAAATGATTCCGGGTTATGCAGAACCAACCTGTATGAAATGCATTTCTTCTGCTCATCTGCCTCTGGTTCCTGAGTATCAGTTTTGGTTTTTGGTTTTGGGGATGGAGGTTGTTTTGGTTTGGTTTGGGTTTGGGTTTCTTAGCAACTACTAAGATGCTACTGACCACTAAAATGTGACCTAATATAGTTGATTTGAGAGCCTTTCCAAAGCCATTTGAAAGCTAAGAGTAAGACTGAGCTTTTCTAGCTTCTCGGAGATAACTGATAAAGATCAGTAAGACAGTAGGCTGAAGACTGAAAACCGATCTTCCACGTGAGAGTGAAGCGTTCTGGAATCTGCTCACTACATTCTTCTCTGTAGCCTAACATATGTACAGCTAAACGCACTGGCTTCAAATGATCCCACAGTGCTGAGTTCTCTCCACTCTATTAGTTTAAGGAAAAAAAAAAAAAAAAAAACCTCTAGTATTCTATTCAGAAAAATTCTTGAAGCTGGCCGTGGTGGAGCACGCCTGAAATCCCAGAACTCTGGGGAGGCAGAGCCAGGTGGATCTCTGTGAGTTCAAGGCCAGCCTAGTCTACAAAGAGAGTCCAATACAGCCAAGGCTACACAGAGAAACCCTGTCTCACAAAAATTAAAAAAAAAAAAAAAGGAAAATGCATAAGCTTGTTCATAGTTTATTTTTTTAAACAAATCACTGTATTTTTATGGCAGGAGAGAATGAACTCAAATGTTTTTTTAATTAAATTAGATATTTAAATAGTGAATGACTAATGTGTTCAGTAGAGGCAAAATAAACTATGATTAATTGTCACTTATGCAGTAGAGAAAATGAACGTAAGATTTAGACAAAAGCCCATTTTCACAGAGTGTAAGTAAGAGGGGCTGGCCTTTCAGTGCTCCTAAGGCAATTCTAGAGGAAGACAAAGGTAGGTGGGATCCAGGGAGAGGAGGGGCTTTTTCCTGGTGTTTGTCTTTTCTGTTCAAGAAGCCAATTTCTCAGCACTGTTTTGCTTCTTCTGGCTCTATTACTGGTTGTACTCTCCAGCTTGGCTACCCTGGATGTCCAAAACATCATTCTAACAATCCAAAGGAACCTCTGCCTATGTCACTACTCATTGCATCCCAACGTATCTCCATCAGAAACTCGTGGCTCTCCTGGCAGAGATGGGACCATCAGTATGGTCCCCAGTGCCACTTCCTTCAACCATTCTGGCTGCAAGTAGTTACGCTATGGGGCCTGTTACATTCCTTCCATGTTACACACACACACACACACACACACACACACACACAGGCACACAGGCACACACGCACACACACTAAATATGATGAAAGCCTCTAGGCTCCCTGGCTAGCTCACCGGAGTCTAGTCAAGAGCTAGGAAGAGAACTTCACCAGTAAAAAGGAGCCACTACCCAAAAACTCCCTGGCCATTAGGAAAGCCTGACCAAAGGAGGAGAGCTTTGGATGATATTGTTAAGTCTGAAGCACAAAACAGGAGAAGGGATAAAACATGGCTGAGCCCTTGCCTTACAAGCGTGAGGCCCTGGACTCAATGCCCAACACCAGGAAAATAGCAAAGAAACAGAGCAGACTGAATGCTGGACACAAATCTCTTACTTTGCATCTTTTGGCCGAGTTAACTCCCAGCTCAAGCTCAAGAGCACTAACACCCCGGTCTGTGAACCCGGCCAGCTGCTGCTTGGTTGCCTGGACAAGACAGACTTCTCCAGCAGCTCAGATTCCTGAGGAGAAACACGACGCAGCCAGCTGCCAGCTCCGTGCAGGCCCAGCTGCTCAGCAAAGCCTGAAGCAGAAGGAAATTTTAAGAAATTCGGATCAAAATCAGGCCCACTGAAGTAAGGTGCGCAACTGTGGTTGTGGAGGTCAAGCCGACTGAACAGCAGCCTCCTAAGTGGACCCCTAAGGGGGTCAAGTTCACCTAGTTGTCCAGCCACCCTCACCACAGCATCATTGCAGAAATCAAAGTCTGAGCACAGTCCATTTTCTTTTTCCTGAAGCTAGTCTCAAAATAAAAGTTTGCCTTGATCTAGGGAGACGGTTTGGTGGGTAAATGCGCTTGCCAGGCAAATCTGACAGGCTGAGTTCAAACCCTCAGAACCCCCAGAGAGCAGGAAGCATGGCTTAGGGACACTGAGGTAGGAGAGCCGAGCAAAGCTCAGAGCTAGTGAGCCCAGCTTATACAGTGGTGAAGAGATAGCCTCAGGCAAGGCAAAAAGTGACATCCACACGCATGCTGGACACACACGTGCGCACCTCCCCCCAAGAACGTGCATCACACGCACACAGATAAGTAAACAAACTTTTGCCTTGGGTTCCTAACACATTATAAATCTGACTGAAGAAGAGAAAAATGCATCGTTTATGGTTAATAAAATTTATGGTTTAAATTTTAAACAATTTTTATAGCAGCCCAATTTAGATATGTTGTTTGCAGACACTAAAGCTTAAGAGTAAGGGCTTTATCTACGCTGTTCAATACAAAAATGCCTAGCTACACATGATACTTAATTTTAACTTTCAAGATGTCAAGAGCAGATAATAGGTGAATATGACCAAAATATATTATATACGTTAGTGAAAATGTCAATATTAAGCACATTGTCATATACGGTAGTGACATGCTAAAAATAAAAGTAAAATTAAAAATTAAGCTTTTCAGTATCACTCAGTAGCCACATTTCCCATGTCTGGTGATCACATATGGCTGCAATCTCCACATTGGACAGCACAGGCAGACAGAGTTTCCATTACCACAGAAAGCTGCTGGACAGCTTTGGCCAGAAGAAGAAAACAGGCCTACTTCTTAAGCATAATCAAAGGCTACTTCAAAGGACAGACCATCTTACGTGTACTCTGAGATTTTTAATATTAGATCTTTGGTACCTGGCTTTGTCTTCCCAAGGCAGATTCCAGAACTGCTTCAGGTAAGCCCTGCTTTGGTTATGACATCTTCTTACAGCAAGGATCCCCAGTCACAGCATGAGTCTTTCTGTGAGATATAGGTCTTCCGGGACTGTTGGTACAGGTCCGGGGCAGGAGGAGTGTGGGACTCCATTTTTGAAGGCACTTTCGAGGTTGTTGCTTTGTTGTTGTTTTCTTGAGACCAGCCTCACTGGGTAGCCGTGGCTGGTCTGAAACTCCTTATGTAGACCAGGCTGGCCTGGAACACACAGAGAGCTGCCTGTCTCTGCCTCGCAGTGCTGGGATTAAGGGAACACACCACCATGCACGGTCCTATCACTCTTCATTCCAGTTTTATGTTCTGGCTCTTTACGTGTCTTAAAAACTTGTCTCCCATGCTGCAAGCATTTTAAACATTAATGTATTAATTTTGAACATAAAAAAGAACTGCATCTCTTACTGCTGCTGGCTGACAGTGAGACAGGATGCCCAAACATGCTAAGCACAGAAAAAGCTTCTAACCTGCAATGTTAGGGTTCCTGTCTGCCTACTTGTTTTAACGAAGGCTGTCATGTCGGTGATGGGGCGAAGCACGGAGCATCCTAAGAAAAGACTCTGTTCTGATGAGACGTCATGGGAAAGACTCATTCTCTGAGCCGGCCTGCACTCCAGCATTGGAAGCCAGTGATATCGTAGGCTCTGTGGAGCTAAGAAAATCTTCAAGTCTTATTTTAGCTGAAGTGATTTCTGCTTATTTAGCACTATTTTAAGATCCTAACGAGTCATAGCTCCTAGGGAAGGCATTGAGAATAGATGCCAGGGACACAGTCAAATGAGGTTAAGGAATTACAAAATAATGTTTTAGCAAGTAACTAAATTGCCCGTAAAATCTGGGATGGCTTCAGGAACGAGGATGCAAGAAAAAAAGGAAGAACACTAGGAGGGTCATAGAGTTCAGATGTCAGATATAGGATTGGTGAATATCCCTTCCCAGTGTGTAGGCTCTTGTTTTGTTCTGACAACAGTGTCCTTCGCTTTACAGAAATTTTTCAGTTTCATGAGGTCCCATTTATTGATTGCTGGTCTTAGAGCCTGTGCTGTTGATGTTTTGTTCAGGAAGTTGTCTCCTGTTCCAATGAGGTCAAGACTCTTCCCCATTTTTTCTTCTAACAGATTTAGTGTCTCTGGTTTTCCAGAGGTCTAATATGCAAAATATATAAAGAACTCAAAAAAATTAAACACCAACAAGCCAAATAACCTAATTTTAAAATGGGGTACAGAGCTAATCAGAGAATTCTCAACAGAAGAATAACGAATGTCAGAGAAACACTTAAAGAAATGCTCAATGTCCTTAGTAATCAGGGAAACGCAAATCAAAATGACTCTGAGATTCCATCTTACATCTGTCAGGATGGCAAAGATCAAAAACTCAAGTGACAACACATGCTGGAGAGGATGTGGAAAAAGGGGAACCCTCCTCCATTGCTGGTGGGAGTGCAACCTTGTACAACCACTTTGAAAATCAATTTGATGCTTTCTCAGGAAATTGGGAATAGTGCTACCTCAATACTCAAGCTGTTCCACTCTTGGGCATATACCCAAAAGATGCTCTACCATACAACAAGAACATTTACTCAACTATGTTCATTGCAACTTTATTCAGAATAGCCAGAATCTGGAAACAACCTAGGTGTTCCTCAATTGAAGAATGGATACAGAAATTGTGGTACATTTACACGATGGAATACTACTCAGCAATTAAAACAAGGAAATCATGAAATTTGCAGGCAAATGGATAGAATTAGAAAAGATTGTCCTGAATGAGGTAACCCAGAATTAGAAAGACATTCATGGTATATAAGCATGATATTAGCCATAATAATATAGGATAAACATACTAAAATCTACAAACCTAAAGAAGCTAAACAACAAGGAGGACCCTAAGGAGGATGCTTAATTCTCATTCAGGAGGCAAACAGGACAAACACCAGAAGAGGAAGAAGAGAGGGAACAGGATGGGAGCCTACCATAGATGTCCTCTGAAAGACTTCACCCAGCAGGGAATGGAAGCAGATGCTGAGACTCAGCCAAACTTTAGGCAGAGCACAGGAAGTCTTCTGGAAGAAGGGGGGATAAAAAGACCCAGAGGGGCAGGAGCTTCACAAGGAGACCAACAAAGCCAACAACATTTGGCTCCAACACAAATTTCTAGCACATCTTCCAGGCAGCATCTCTTCCTGAAGCTTGACTTCTGAACTCTGCATTTTTACACATCTTAGAATGCCTGCCAAGGGATGTCCTTGGGACCTGGTTTCTAAGGGAAAATGCACCAGATGTTTAAAGAAGCAACCCTTGACTGTCGGAAGTTGGGGGCTGAAGGTCAGAGGCTCATTTTCGTTAGTGGAAATAACATGTGCACCCAATATCGAATCAAAGAGCATTTCTGCTCCTCGATAGACATTTGGACTCTTGATAAATGCATTGCCATCTCCGAATTTCAACTTCTCTGTGAAATGTAAAAGAAGATCTTCCTCTAACACACCAACAGGTCTATGTCCACTGGTTCTTTGAGAGCATCATACATATAGACAATCAATGTATTTTGATCATAGTCATCTTCCCTCCCCACCTTCAACTCCTGCATTTCTCTGACACAATCTTCCTAACTTTGTCCTTTTCTTTTTTTTTAAGACCCCCTGATTCTACCTTGTGCTGCCCAAATATTCACAGGTGTGGATCCACCCACCAGAGCATAGTCAGCCTATGAATTTTAACATAAAACACAATTAATAAATGTGGAAGTGATGATTAGGAAAAATCAACATCTTGCAGACAGTAAAAATCAAATTATTGTAGACAAAGATTCCCATTGAGCAAAACTCTAAAGTCAACTGGGAACTGACCAATAGCCAAAGGCAGTTCAGTTGGCACCATCAGCAATGAAGTAAGCAGGCCTGGTGCAATTTAGATGCAGTTCAGTATGGAGCAAGTCTACCTTTGTGAAATAAGGCACCGACCGCCATGCTTGTGAAATCAGAGCTGGGTTCAATACAACGGAGAGTTGACTATCTTTAATGGGAAACCACAGGGCAGACTCTCCACCATTTGCTCGAGCTTGGTGAGCTAGCATGGACAGTCCCCCAAGGAAGTCAAAGTCACGTGGATCAGTGGAAGAGCAAGGCTGTTGATATTGTCAAACAAGAAGGAAAACATTGGAATCCCCTTGCTCAGGAACAGTTTGGTGCTGAGCACAGAGCAGTCCCAAAACAGGTAAAACAAAACTGCTGCTTCCTAAATCGCTTCTTGTTGAAGGACCAACGGCTTGAGTTCTTGCATCCTTGACAAAGTTATTCCACTGCTCTTATCAGTGGTTCTGATATTTCTGTTTTCGCCTTTCTGAGAAGGCGGACTTGATACTGTGGGTCTTGAACCTTCCTAGTGGCTGTTTTTCTTGACCAAAACAATGATTTCTAGCAACTTTTATGCGTTTGTATTAAGCACTTTCAAAAGACATTGATGTATGCGGTGACATTCCTCTTTACAGAAAAACCAATGCAGTGGGTTTTTCCTGATACGCTGAGAACCCCAGCCTTCATATCGCCACACAAAGACCTTTTCTAAGTCTAGAGCAGATATAGCTCTGACGGAGATGCAGGATTAGCATATGCAATAATACAGGCGCATTGAAAGACAGTTTAAAGAATCTGCTTAATTAAATGTACCTGCCTGCCGTGTACTAGCACACGCTTCCTGTCACAGAACGATGTAGTGATATTGTCTTCCCTTCTGCTTTTGATTCTCTCGGGAGCAATTTAGGAGTACTAATATAAATGGAATCGAAATTCAACTGTTAGGCAGAATTTTATTTCCGCAACTCAAGGAACATAATTCATCAGCTTAGTTTTTGTTACACTTTTAATTGCAGCCAAAATGCACAACTTAGAAAAAAGAAAAACCCTCGTCTGTCACTCTTTCCTCTGAAAAGTTAACTTCTCTTTCCGCCCCACCTCTTGCATGAGTTTGTGTTTTATCATTATTATTCTTCAGCCAGAATGCTGGTGATAGCTCAAAAAAGTATCAGATCTTTTCGTAAGCACATACTCACCAAGAACGCATCTTCCAAACCACCCCTAGCACCTCGGGCTCAAATTAAGAAGAGGGAGAGGGGGAAAAAAGCACAAAATTCTAAAAATTAAGCTGGTGCTAGACTTGAAATCTTATATTCACTCTCTGCTTTTAGCATAGCTCTCTTAATATAGCCAAGGGGCTGTTTGTTCATTGATTTTTTTTTAATTTGTGTAAATTTTTTAATGAAAGGGGGGTATTTATTTTTATCAGAAATGACAAAAAAAAAATCCCTCAGATGGTAAAACAGATAGCCCTAAGAGGTTTACCTCAATCCATACACATACCTAAAATAAAGCTGGCCAGTTAATCTTGTTAAGTTACGTTTAGAGGAGCAGCACTTGAAAAATACAGCGTAGCAGCGATGCTGAGCCGCGCAGCCCTAATTAAGTGCAGACTAGGAAAAATTATTCTTAGTTTAGTCTGTGGAATGATGGGGGGCTTGGAAATTTCTCTCTTTGCAATTCAAAATTGTTTTAAAGATAGAATATTTCTTTTCCAATGTCTTCATTAAACAGAGCTGTTAGGAATTGTCTCCCAACCATTCCCAAGGAGTACAAAGCTTAAGCAGTATTCACCCCATATGCTCAGCTTTGAAGTGTGAAGCTGTGACCATCCCGAGCCTCTTACACCACCATCAAAGCCATCTCATTACGCCCAGCGCCGAGAGTTAAGGCGCGGGGCCGTACCCGCTCCAACACAAACACTGCATTAACAAAGCAACCGCAATGTTCCTCCCCCACATGGCTAGGACTTGAAGAAATTCTTACCATATGTACACATGCACGAGATACAAAAATTGACTGTGCTAGAACATCATTGAGAAGTACATTAAACATGCTGACTGGAACTGGATGTCACTCTAAGGGACTGGGGAGAAAAAAATAAAATGCAGCTGATTTTATGATGAAAGAGCAGAAACGTTAGGCTGAAAGATGAGATAAAGTGCGTTTTGACTGACACATTCAGGTGGCCGGGCTTTCTGTGAGGCTGGGGAGTAACACTCGTTACCCATCACTGGAGGCTACTGTATACTCTGCTATGGTTCATTTCAAAAGAACAAGCAGGCTTACAAGTAGCGATGGGAAGATAATGGCATATATGATTCTCAGTGTACAGGCCTTCCTGAGAAAAGGAGATTTTCTTTGAATCTCTGAAGTTGTCCATTTATGGTTGGCATGAAAATAAATGATAGAGTGCAACAAAAAGGCAATGTGCCATTGGTTACAGAAATCGGGTCATAATAATCAATTGATTCTCATGTAAGAAACAACTGCTAGGTTTTGGGTGTTTTAAAAATCTTTAGACCAAACAGTTTTATTTCTAGGTATCTGTTTTAGAAATATCCTTGCTTTTGTGCACAAAAGCCAGTTAAAGAGTCATCCTCACTGTACATTAGGTCCTAGGAGAAATGGGCAACAATCTGAATGTTTACAAATAGAGAAACAGATACAATATGTACTCTGGTAGCTAGACAACAGATAACAGGGACAGGCTATGTGGACATATAACACCATAGATGGACATAATTCTGTGACATTTTCTTGGGTGAACGCCTTCAGTGTGGGTGCCCCCAATATGATCATAGACAGGCAACCCACTGGACTAGCAGGACACAGCGTGTTCTCCGTATTGATAAGTTCTACTCCCATGGTGTCAGCCGACCATGGGTTAAAAATACTTATTAAAAACTGCACCCTTACTGAGGATGTGCAGGCCCCTTGTTGTTTTGCCTGCACAAAATACTTTTAGGCATCATTTTTAGGCTCTTCCAAGAAGGTATAACTGAGTATAACTGAGGATCTGCTTAGGTGTGGACACTATGCACAGGAGACTGTTATCGCCAGGGGCCTGAAACCAATCTGCAGGGGACAGCAAGGGGACACTGTGCACACATATCTAAGTAAAAGCATAGCGAATGCTGGTCTTGAACATCTCACGCCATATCAAAAGCTGCCAGATGACGTAGGTGGCCAAGAATACTAGTGGTTGGAGATGAAGTTTAACCTTTCACCTTAAGTCGTTCAATCTTTGAAAAAGAATTGAGAAAAAATCCGAGGCAAGGTCTAATGAATGTTTGTGGGGATCCTTTGTCTTGTCATCACCTTCACAGGAAACCACCAGCAACTTCTTGTTTCTAGGTGTAGTTTCTAGCATATAATGAAAAGAGTGAATCTATCTTCTGTCTTAAACAGAAGAATGGCATACCTCCAAACTCCTCATAGAGACATAGACACTCACCAAAGTGCACTGCACATTGGATGCTACATTCACACATGCATATATACATGAATGCATTACACAGTTATACATGCATGTATTACATGCCATGCTATGTATACAATATGTAAAATAAAATGGCTGTATTCCAAAGAGCTTAGTATTAATTTGTAGGACACGTGCAGACACAGCCTTCTGTATCTGAAGACTGGGACCTTCCTGGGTGAACTCTAACACAGTAGTCCTAGTGACTTGCTTTACTCTCTCCGGTGCTCTCTGGTTGCCCCGTGTGCACATTTGATGGCCCCAGAGAAAGATGTTCCGCCACTCTCTCCCTGGTGACACTAGAACTCATGGTGAGAAATGGGAACAAAACAGGCACACCGGTAACGTTCAGATGTTCACACGACCTGTTTATCTTCACAGCATTTCTCTAAGACAGATTCTAAATATCACTGTGCAAATGAAGAGAAGTTGAACTTTTGGAATTGAAAACACTTCCGATCTTCGGAGCTCTGGAGGTTTGCTAACAACTTCTCATGAGATTCCCTGAGGTGCCTCATTTTGAAACTTGATGCATAAATCAGAGATGAGGAACCTGCTGTCATTACAGTGGAAAAGGGTAGCCTGAGCTCCAGTTGGAAAGGGGTAGCCTGAGCCCCAACTGCTCAGCAGTTCACTCACAGGACACAGAGAGTCTACACAAATGACAGACAGCAAAAGACTATGCAGCAGAGACCACGGTTCTGATTTCTCACAGCCAGCTTACAAGATGATACTATTCTTCTGTTTCATAGAAGAAAACACTGAGAAGCCCGAAAAAAAGACATTAAAATAAACTTCCAAAAATGATCTGGCAAATAAGGGATTTGAACTCGAGTTTTTTAGCCCATGAATTCTTATTTTGGCCTCTTCGCCATTTGCCTTCCCTGACTAGCTGCCCAGCATGATGTCATTGGTTAGTTGATGCTTGTCACAGACTCACACAGAGATACGCATGCATATGAAATGCTGGGTAACATGGTGTTAACCCTGCCAATTCCAGATACTCCTCATCCTGAGAAGAGCCTCGTGTTCTTTGTGGGGGCAAGTGAAAAAGCTGAAGCTACCCACAAAGAATAGTTGATATGAAACATGGTAAAATCTTGAGGATTGCCAAGAATCATTGGCTAGAAACTTGTGCAGACTCATTTGATGCTATTGTACCGTCGTAAGTCATAGCCAACACATTTGCCCCAAACTAACCCTCATCACTTTTTCCTACATAGCTTTCCAGCAAACTGTAAGCAAGCAGAAGTATTAAAGAAATATATGGAAGTTTACAAATATTAGGTTAAATCAAATCTTCCCTTCCTTTCTGACCCAAATTGCAGGAATCCTGCTGGCCCTGCTGCTACTAGGGACCACAATTCAGCTAATAAGTTCCAACCATTGAGCTCTGCAATCCTAACTGCCTCTCTTTCCTGGGTTTCACAGCACCGTGGGCCAGTTCTTCCAGATTGTTACAGAACAACCATGTAATTGCTTGAATAAAGAACATCCCCAACATTCTGTAGTATTTGAACCCTTGGTCTCCCAAATGGAGGTGCTCTCTGGTCGTTTAGGAAGTGTAACCTTGTTGGAGAAAGGAGGTCACTTGAGGTGGGCTTTGGCAGTTTAAAGTTCCACACCACTTTCTCTTCTCTCTTTTGAAGATGTGAACTCTTGGCCTCCTGCTCCTGCTTGTCATGCCTACAGCTCGCTGCCATTCCCCCCAACAAGATGGACTCTTACCTTACTGGACTGGGAAACCAGATAAACTCTTCCTTGAGTTGCCTTTGGTCATGAATTCTATGTAGCATTCTACCTAGCACAAGCGACCCAGCTACAGTAGTAAAGTCTTCAATACAAGTCCACCCCCAACATCAACGAAGAGCTGGCCACCTCTCTGTCTTATCTGTGCTTTCCCTCCAATGGCAAACAAATGGTTTTCATGAGTTGTTTGTGTGTTTGGCTCCCAAGCCATTCCATCCAACTTCAGACAGGCTCGTGCTCCTTCACCCACTGAAGCCTGAGCCTCTCTTTCTCAGAGCCCCTCCCCTCTTCAGGTCATAGTGGAGTAGGTAAACCTTGAGCCCAATATAACTGGTGTTCTCATTTAAAAACATGCGAAATTGGAGCACAGACAATATTTAGGGAGAGTGCCATCGAGCATGAAGTAGAAATATGCAAGTCCAAATAGAAAACACCGTTTAAGTCACCTGGCCTAAGGTACTTTGTTACCACAACCACATTAACTGAATGCAGTATCCTACCTCCTTTCCCACTTTCACTGCCTAGAGAGAGTTTGGAAGAGAAATTGGGTATGCATAGGCCTGTCCTTGCTGCTTCTTCCTTCTTAGGTGAGCGCTGTCCAGCCCATCTTCCTTGCCAAAGAGATATGCAGCATTAAACCTCTGCAATTTGGGTCTTTCTTTGGGTCTCTCTCTCTCTCTCTCTCTCTCTCTCTCTCACGTGAGAAAGAGAGAGATCTCTGGTTAGGTAAGACAAGCCATCAGTGTTAGTCTCACTAGTAGTTAGTTAAGGCAGTATCTCCACTCCTTCTCTGCCTTTCTTTCTAGGGAACAGATTCAAAATGTTTTGCTCTCCTTTCAAAACCAGCATTAATATCACTTTCTTGGGAGCAAGAAGGAGACACATCCTCCTGTCTCTGTTCTTTTTTGAATTCTGTTGCTATAACCTATGTACTATGCCTCACAAAGGCCTCTGCTGTCAGAGATTCAAACATGAACAGCAACCATCACTCCCTCATTCTCATTAGGATAACCTACAGCCAATTCAAATTAACAGATAACTCAGATGGTTACACATTGACTGTGGAGGATCAGCAAGCAAAATTAACATCCTGAGGTATCTTACTACATATTCCTGATTAGTTAAAATCAGAAGTTTGTGTGTGCAGACAACAGAGTCATGCAGCAAAAACATCCACTCTTGTGTGTGAAAAATGGTGAGTAAATGAGGTGTGGAAAACGTACAGAAAGCACAGTGCTCCGTGCAATCATGTGGAGAAGCTACACATAGTTGACAGATGCCAGGGATTCAGGCTGGATACCAGAAATATTAAGTGGGAAGTTGGATTATAGGAGAGTAGTCCTATAAATTTACCTCTTATTTAAAATTAGACAGATTCATAAAATGAGCCAAATGATTAAAAATCATCTTGGTAAAGACGGGAGCATGAGTTCATATTGCCTATTTTCACTTCTACTAGAAACACCAAAGAAAAGCTGCTGAAGAGAACTGGCTTGAGTCACCTCTACTCTGATAGATCTGGAAGCTTCATTTGGGGAGAAAAGTCAAGGTGAAGCTCAAATCAGGAAGACGTGTGACAGAGAAAGATAAAGTGGAAGAACCTATATTTCCATCTTATGCAGTGAAAAATTAATAAACAATGCCTAAAACTGAAAGAAAAAAACAAGAAGTGACAATACATAAGTGTAGTCGTTACTTTTCTCTCTCTACGATAAAAAACTACAGTGACCAAGAGCAACCTGGGAGAGAAAAAGTTTATTCCGGCTTATGGTTCCAAGAATATAAGAGCCTGGGATGTCAGCAAGGCCCAGCAACAAGTTACAATCAGCGCAGCGGGAGCAGGAAGCTGAGGGGTCATGTCCTCAACCACAAACGTGGAGGAGAGAACAAGAGCTGGAAGTAGGGCAAGGCTGTGAACACTCAGAGAAAAAGTCCAATGACCTGCTTCCTCCAGCAGGGCTGGAGCTCCCCAAACCAGACCACCAACTGGAGACCCGGTGCCTAGATGCCTGAGCCTGTGGGGGCGGGGCAGCATTTCGCACTTAAACCACCACAATAAGCATGATGTTTATGTCGCGGGAATTCTAGGCTAACGTAATAAACAGTACAAGAGCTGAAAAGTACCGGCTTTGAGAAAAGGAATCTGAGAGAACGGTGTGATAGAGGTAAGGCATTGCCTAATGATTTCTTGGCGTAAACCCTACACAACATTTGGCTTTCGACAACATACACCACTTTGATACGAAGAAAATGCAGGAGAGACGGAAGGAAAAAGAATGGCAGAAAGGAGCAGAGAGAGAAGTGTTTCAAGATTCAAAAGAGAGAAGAGAGAAAGAGAGATGGCCTAATAGATTAAAATACTGAAATAAATCTGCTAGCTTTAAATAAGCATGGGCTAGGAATACATGCCTCTGGAGCTCTAAATTCTAAGTCCAACAGCCAAATGATAGCTCTGTCTACGCTCTGCTCTCCCACAGTCTCCACCACCCTCCATTCTATGCCTTTCTCTAGCCTCTGTCATTCCTTATTTCCCATCATGCTCTCTTCTCCACTATTCCATGTTCTCTACCATCCCTATTCTCTCTCATTTTCTGCTCTCTGTTGTCCTCTGTTCTCTGCCATTCTCTTTCCTATCATCCTCCGTGATCTCCATTCTCCATCGTGAAGGCCAGATAATCTTTCTCAAGTCACAGCCAACGATACTATTTCCAAAAGTTTCTATTGCCTTTAAGATAAGATTTGAACTCTAAAGGCAAACTGAAGATTCATAATCTCACCTCTTGAGCCTCACTTTTTGAGTTTCCTGGGAATGCTTTTTCCATCCTAGCCCATCACTAAGTTCTAGTCAACCATGCTGTCGTCCTTAGCACATCCTTCTGTTTAAGCTGCCTCACATTTGCATTGCTTTCTCCTTTAATCGAAAAGTTTTACAACTAAAATCATACGCAAGCACATGCACAAAAACTTAACAAATAAGGTAGACAGCATTTATAAATACAATGAACACAAATTGTGGACTCACTAAAAGAACCTCTTTCGTAAGATATAAGTGAGCTCAAAACTGTTAGAAATTTTTGCATATAGTGTGCTCATGAATTACATGTATCAGTGTCAACTATGTTTTCACGTTGCCGAAAAATTCTACATTGTCCTTCATCCCAAGGAAACTTAAATATATTATCTGAAAGTTAGTTTTCCTGGAAAGGGGTGACTCTATGAAAAACATCCCTTTACTGTTCCGAAAATACTGGGATTCTATGCTGTGAATATTTCCGCCTCATAAGGATGCCTGAGCATGCTGTTGCAAAAAAAAAAAAGTCTTTAAAAATTTTTGGATGATATTAGCTGAACAGCTGTGTAGAAAGGAGAATGTAAAAATAAAAACTGCATGTTGGAGCATCAAAATAGTAACTATGTACAGTATATGACTGTTTTTAATCAGATGAAGATTGAAGCTATTACGTTTCAAATCAAATGTTATAAATTAGTTCAAGAATGCAGCTGAGCTCTCATTTAATTAGAAATGTCCATGTTTAAATCATGAGGCACAGTAGCTGCCAGTGAGCAAAAGGGCAAAGGATGGAAGAGAGGCCGCACTCAGTCCCTCTGGTCCTCAACTGTCTCCTGAACAGGAGGAACATCTGCGCTGGACAATTCTTGATGTCAGGAAGAACTCCATGTACTAGCTGATTTCAGAGTTAATGTAATTATCCACAATTGTTTTGAAGACAATTAACATCATCATTATTATGGTTTGGACAGTTTCTGAGCTTCTGGGTTTTGTGTGGAAACCCTTTGTGCTGAGGGTAAACTCTTTCCTGCATCAGAGGTAAGGCAAATTTGAGGACTGGATTTCCTTGGGAAATGACCCCTCAGCTGTCAGGTCACATGAAGTCTTGTTTCCTATCTCTAGTGATTGGTGTAGCTCAGCTACAGTCCAAATCTACACCCCAAACGTTAGTAAATTAACTACTAAAGAAGAGCGGGGCTACATCATAGGAGAATTTTTGAGGCCATCTAAGGAAGAATGCAATTATCCCGAGAAGGCCTTTCCCCCAAAGGCTATGAGCCTCTGCTCTGTAATTAACCACAGCTAGACAGTCCTGGTAAAAGCTCTTTCTTTTCTCCCAATTTGCCTCATTCGAAAACACCTCAAGTGACGTAACTCAAACTTTCCGAATTAAACTTACCCCTGAGGTTGAAGTCATGCACGTGACAGATCACCTCTACCGAAAGGCTTAGACTCGGCGCATAAGGAAAAGAATTCAGAGCAAAGGGGGATAGAAGTTAACCTCTGAGTGGTTTTCAACCTCATCATTACCTCTGCTCTAGAAAATGGGACACAGATGGGCAATGCAAGCCGCCATTCTGCCTGCAAGAGGCCAAGGGGCTCACAAAACCTACCGTTGTTACGTCTCTATCTGTTAGATCAAAATTATTCGTGAAAAATTTCTAGATGCCATAGGTTCAGATTGGAAGGGTGAGTTCCAAGGACACCATGTCCCGGTGTGAAGCCCGCACCTGTTGTTAGTACACTGCCTCAAGCCTGACCTTGCCCAGGGAGCTGAGCAGTGACCTGTGATTAGCCGGTCACAGGCCATTTGCATTTGTAAAAACTGTGTGTCCTGAACTGCTTTTACTTCTGGCCACGGCTTCACACTCTTCCACCCCAAGCCAGAGAGCAGCTAAACGGGGATTAGGTTGATTGCTCTCTGGCAGGAGTGAAGTCCTTCTCAAGGCTGTGAAGTAGTCAAGAAAACCTCTCTCTGCTCAGGCAGCCAAAACAGAGCTACCCAGGGTCCAATTGTAAACGGTCATTTTGTTTTCTCTCGTAATCTGAACGGAAAATTATTTTTTTTTATCCAAAATAATTTAATAAAAAAAATATTCAACATTTCCTCGCAGGCTACTTGCCTATAGCCAAGCAGTTCTCCAAGGCTTTTCCTACCCAAAGTAAAGGAGTTGTGCAATATTTACTGCTCTTAAACAGTTTATTTACTTTTCTTTTTACAGTTGGTTACTTTATTTTTTCAATATTCTCCTGTTAATCTGATACGATTATACTAGCTATTTTTAAATGCTTTAGAAGTAGGCATTTTATACTAAAATGTTTCACAATCCATGTTTTTTAAACTTATTTTTAATACTTGTTTTAGTCTTGTATTTATTTACTCATCAGATTTTTTTTTTTTTTTTTTTTTTTTTTTTTTTTTTTTTTTTTTTTTTTTACTGAAGTTCTATGTGTAAGTACCACTTACAGACACCGAAGAGTTTTATGGTGTTTCTCCACTGACAGGCTAGTATACGATTTTTGCAGCTGAAACAAAAGTTGACCTCTAATCTCTACCCTATTAACCTGTTAAGTCATCACCTCTCAGGGCCTCATTCTTCACACAGACATTCCTTTTCAAAGAAGATAATCTGCCAAATTGAGATCTTCAAGTTAACTCGAAGATATTTTTGGTCCCTTACCTCCCACCCAAAAAAAAAAAAATAAGCTAATATAGGTTTTTACCTTCAAACTCAAGGTGTCCTATCAAGCTTCACGATGTCCCCAGTAGAACAGGGAGCCCGTTTAATTTTAACCTGTGGTCCAATTAATGCTGCCAATAAATGCATGACTCTAGGGTTACCCAGGGAAGTGCCAACCCCCAAGGAAAAATGATTCTCCTCTCCTAGAAGCCATAGCTGCCCATGGCTCCTCAGTTAGGGGTGGAACTGTAATTTTTAACTGTGTTGATCTTGTGGAGGTATCCACAGTTTCTGTGCATTTATGTGTGCAACAGACATGAAAACCTGAGTGTCTGGAATGGATTACCTCCTTGTAGGATTACCTACTGGTCATCGAGACTCCAAAGAACCCAAAACAGTCCAGGGTTTTGTCATTGCTCATGGTCACCCACCATACCTAAATTATTAAGCATCATTGTTGAAAACATCACACATGTTAGTTACAGCACATACAGAAATCAATCTTGAACTAGTCAGAAAACTCTCTTCCTACTGGCTAACTCTTAGAGTTTTAGAAAGTGCTATTCAGGGTACTAAAGGGGAGAATTTATCAAAAGATTCACCCAGATGGAAGCCTTGTGAGCTACAATTATGACTGACCTGCCAAGATATGCCTGTAGGTGAAATAGTGGCATAAATGGTATAAGGGTAACCAACCACTTTCTAATTGGATTCAAGGCCTACTTCACGGGAGGAAATCTATCCTTAGGATAGTAAATGTGACCAAGAAGGCATGATTGGGGAGTTCATAGGCCCCAGAGGGGAACCAACTACTTTTTTATCTTGCTAAGTAGACATATCAAATATCTAAATACTTATCTGTGTACCTGTAAATTAGTTCAGCCCTCAGACTTCATCAGAGAAGGTAGACAGTGGTCAACAGTACAGAGAATAAGTGTTGGTGAAGTGCTTAGCCAGAGATAGGCCATGTATATCACACCTGCCCCCTCTGCCTCCGAGACCATGCAGGAAGATGGAAATATTATAAGACCCGAAGATCAGAAAGAATTAGACTGAAATAGTGTTTTCCAGAACCGCTGCAGTCATGAACACATGGCAGCTGTGGTTGCCTATGTAAGACCTCCACATATCAAGCCAGACAACAGTCTAGCATGGAAGGGGTGGGGTTCATGAGATCCTGCCCCTAGCTCAAGAGCTATTGACAGCTGACGACTTCTTTGGCAGGAGGAGTCGGTTTTCTTTCAGGGTGTGGACTCCTGGAGGTTGTCCATGCCCTACATCCATGAGAGTACGGACAACACCTGGTAGACTTGGTGGCTTCAAAGTAAAACAGAACACAGAACTTGGGGGCGTGGGCAAGCTGGAGAGTGCATGGGCAGCTAGAGAGTGTGAGGGCAGATGGGGAATGCGTGGAGAGCTGGAGAGAGCGTGGACAGGTGGAGAGTGTGGGCAGGTGGAGAGTATAGGGGCAGCTGGAGAATGTGTGGACAGATGGAGAGTGTGGGCAGCTGAGACTGTGTGGACAGG
>NW_026593286.1:32341335-32449720 GCF_907164565.1 Psammomys obesus | reverse complement strand
TGTGGACAGGTGGAGAGTGTGTGGACAGGTGGAGAGTGTGTGGACAGGTGGAGAGTGTGTGGGCAGCTGAGACTGTGTGGACAGGTGGAGAGTGTGGGCAGGTAGAGAGTGTGGGGGCAGCTGAGACTGTGTGGACAGGTGGAGAGTGTGTGGACAGGTGGAGAGTGTGGGGACAGGTGGAGAGTGTGGGGGCAGCTGGAGAGTGTGGACAGATGGAAAGTGTGGGGGCAGCTGGAGAGTGTGGACAGGTGGAGAGTGTATGGACAGGTGGAGAGTGTGGGGGCAGCTGAGAGTGTGGGGGCAGCTGGAGAGTGTGGGCAGCTGGAGAGAGCGTGGGCAGCTGGAGAGAGCGTGGGCAGTTGGAGAGAGTGTGGGCAGCTGGAGAGAGCGTGGGCAGCTGGAGAGAGCGTGGGCAGCTGGAGAGAGCGTGGGCAGCTGGAGAATGCATCTTGAAAGCTTAGGGAAAGTAAGGGAGTAAATATGATCAAAACACATTGCATGTGTGTATGGGTTACTCAATAATTAGTAAAAATTTATTTTTAAAAAATATCCCAAAAACACAAGGAATTTCTTTCCTGAGGTGGAAATGTAACACTTAGTTTCTCCTCTTATAACTGTTGAATTTGTAAGAAAGAGCTCTAGGTTGTGACTTTGGAAAGTGACAGCAAGCAGGAGGTGCAGGGATGCCCTCTTCCTAAGGCATGTGTAGGTACAGGTAGAGGTGGTCAGAGGGCTCGGCTCAGATGTACGCATTAGATGTCTCTAAGAGACCTTAGGGAATTGTTACTGAACTCACCAAAGTTCTCTTAACTTAGTCTAAGGTAAGCCTGTCTGTTATTCAATGGTTCGACTGTATCGCTCAAGCTGACTGGGGTATTCTAGGACCATTGTCTCATAATGTGGTTGGCTGACAGGAGGATCATAAGTTCCAGGCCAACCTGGCCTACATAGTATGGTCCTGTCTCAAAAAATCCAAAACAACAACAACAACAACAAAAAAGTGTTACTTTACACTTTGTGTTTTAGCAGTCTCCTTGTTCTTGCCAATATTGTCCTTCCAAAAACCAGAAATCAAACTTCTCTGAACAAGGTCTGAATTCTTAAAAAACAAAACAAAACAAACAAACAAAAAAAATAAAACAAAACAAAAACTCTAGGGGAAGGCAATTAGTGCATACCACAGGAGGTCTGGGATAAACACACCTGTCCATCTGAAGGTGGACTATGCCATCTTCCTTGGAGGGCCGCCGGCAGCTAGAAGTTAACAGCTTCCAGCTTTGCTACCTTCTGACTCACTTGACTGTGGAACCTGGAGGAGAAAGCTGCTATGCCCTGCTGTGGCAGTCATACATAAACCCAAAGTTATTTTTGAAGTTTACAAGCCTGGTCCAGGCTCCTTAAAAGTCCCCCTTAATCCTACAAAAGCAAATTCAAAGGGAAGGGCTAAAGGGTTTGGGTGGTAATTAAGCCGTCAGTGTTGCTGGTGTGCCTCTGTCCCCTGGCAACTTAACAACAGATCTTTTCAGGGCTGGAGGAAAAAGAAGCTGGAGCCAGGAACTGCAGAGCTTACAGCGGCCATACACTATTAATATTGCCAGTGTGAGGAGATAAACATAAGTCACTTGCTCCCAGTCAAACGAGCATCTAAGGAGCTCTTATAACCAGCCTCCTGTACTGAAGACCTGTTAGGCCCGTCAAGTATACCCACTTTGCCTAATTAGGGAAAAAAAAAAAAAAAGATTTATTTCATCCGCTTAAACATACATTCTTTTTCAGTGTTTGTAAAGCAGGCTCACTTTCTTAGCTTGTGGCACAGACCCTGCCTGCACCTTTCAAACTACAAAAGATGAAACAAGAGCAAAAGCGATTTCCTCCTTTACCCGAGTTTCTCAACACATTCTAGCTCCTGGGAGAAAAAAAAAAGAAATGTAATTCTTTTTTTTTTTTTTTTTGCTTAAATCATCTGAAAAGCTTTTATTCACAGTTTCATGTGATTCAATAGGCTCACATGCTCAAAGGATGAAGCTCGGTCTCCTGCAATTTCTTAAGCACACGTGGAGGAAGGAGAATGAGTGCTGGCAGGAGAAGCTGTCCCTCCGAATCCCAGCGGAAGTAAATTGTTTGGTGTTTGTAATGGAGTATAATAGCTATAATTCCTTTTGAGCAGCTGCCACTAATAAGCCGATAAAAACTGAGTTGAGACCCAGGAATCCATCACTGTGTGTCTTCCACCGATGCCTCTGCAAGGTCATTCAATCACAGACAGGTAGCCCAACCGCATTAGATGCCCTGTGTCTGAGGCGGAGCCCAAGCAGCTCTTCTACGAAGAGCAGGCGACAGAGGCGCTGCGTGGTGACTCTGAAGGGGTCCTTTCTTTTCTTTTCTTTTCTTTTCTTTTCTTTTCTTTTCTTTTCTTTTCTTTTCTTTGGTTTTTCAAGAAGGGGTTTCTCTGTGTAGTCTTGGCTCTCCTGGAACTCACTCTTTAGATCAGGCTGGGTGTGTTTCTTTTTTTAAAAAAAAAAAAATTAGTAATTGGTGGGAATTTCACAAATATTTCCAAGTTGGAAGACAGCAAACTAAATGTGCTTCTAGTTAGAGGTGGGTTGGGGTGAAATTTTCTTTCACATGAAAGCCATAAAAAGTGACAATCAGAAATTAAGATATACTGCTTGGGTGATTTAAGGCGGACACCCTAATGGTCACCTAGGGACGCAGCGCTGCTGACTTGGCGACGAAGTGTTTCTCCTTAAATGATTTTAGGTCTGCAGATATCCTGTGCTTTATGTGCTTGACTATAAAAGCAAATGATATTTAAACTAGGTGTCACCACAGGGACGCTTTGTGGAGGGGGACAAACGCATAGGACCATTTCTCGGTATTTCTGGCCAAGGGAGGAAGGAGGCTTGAGTCCCACTCTCTACTGAATTACCAGGTGACCCTGTGCACATCATTTCAATGTAATTGCCCGATAGTCCTTGCACAGAGAAGTGCAGGAGCAGTAATACCGTCATGATAGCATGGGGTGCGCTGGCAAGAGTGCTTTGCAAACGGCTTAGCATTTGGAAAGCTTACTCTTCCTTTAACTTTCTGAATAAAGACTATCATGGTGCTTGTTCTATTAATGATCAAGTAAGTGGCCCATGAAGGGACTAGTACATTCTTGGGTAAATAGAATCTCCACAGGAGCCTAATTTTACCTTGAACAATCTGCGTCTCAGAGATTCGCTCATACACCCATGTGCGAAGTTGCACATCTAAGCTAACACAGGCACCAGAAAAGACCAGGCACGCACCGTGCCCCCTAGGTCTGCTGCTGAGGGAGCTGTGATGGCGCAGGACCAGGAAGCGCTTCAGGAGGAGTGTCTATAGACGCGGTGTACAGGTTGGCCACAGCACTGTCTCCAAGAGCTGCTTTGCTGTGCTCTCAACAATGTCTTCTCTGCTGGCTTCCGAAGTGTTGGGGGAGCAGGCGGCCAAAGGGAGCCCCAAACTAGGGGCGAAGAAGGAATAAAAGGAAAACAATTCTTTATGGTGGTCTCTGTAGTTTAGTATTGTTTTGGTGTTTTGTTAACCGTGAGAACCCTGTCTTCCTGGAGAGCAAAGAGGTCATGACCTGAACTTGAGGGACTCTTGAGTCCCTAGGGAAGACCTACAGGAAGAGCTGTGAGATTAGCTGGAGCAATATTCCGGCTGTGCACTGCATGCAGGGATGCAGTGACAACACTGGAAAATGCCTGGCAAGACACTCCACCCAACTGCGAAGCAAGCGAGGCTTTCTTGTAGAAGCGTGTTTTTCCACTCTGGGCATGGCCTTCCTCAGCTTAGCTTATCCTGCCCTCCAGACCTCTACTTAACAAGTAGACAGGATCATTTTATTAAACTAAGTTCTTGGGGAAATACAGAAAAGCTTGCAGAGGGAGGCTATATATAATATGTTGATTTTTCAATTTAAAAAACAAAACAAAATCTCCCGTTACATATAAATAAATAAATCTCCATAGAGCATGATCCAAGTGAGTCCTAAGGAAGCTGTTCGATCAGCTAAGCTCATCTTTGTCCTTCAAAATCAGCTCAGAATAAATCCTTTCCTGATACTCCTTCTTGAACCAAGAGATATAAATTCTCATATTTGTTACTCAATAATGCCAAAAATATGACTTGCTCTTTTGTCACAAATGTATTACCCACACACACTTTTGGGAGGCTACATTGGTCCCTTTGAGAGCACCAGGTAACATTCGGCAACCCATCACCCATGACTCAAGCCACATAATCATCTAAAAGAACCAAAGTTATCTCAAAACACGGGAAACTAGCTCAGGATTGGGCCATCACGGTATAGGCCTTTTTAAAGATCACAACAGAAAGTGAACATGGTCCTGGTGAAATCGGTTCACAAACGTTTAGAGAGAGTCGTTGTGTCGGAGGAAGTTCTCCCAGTGGAGGGCACTGAGGTGACTCAGACTAAAATGTTCGCTGAGCTCGCTAAGGTGGGATGCCTCGCTCTGCAGGAGCACGCTGGCCGCTGTGCCTCCACCACCGCCTGCTGCAGCTAGCTTCAGGTTCACAGGCAGGCTTTCCATTGTCCCATCATGGAAAATTCAGCAAAATATGATCACTGGGGTTTTTTTGTAGACATTAATAACGTCATAGTAAAAGCGACGCAGAACCTCTCTTTTCTGTGTAAACAAACAAACAAAAAAAATTGATTACACAAGGGGTGTGGGTGTCTCCTGGTTTTCATTTGTTTTCAGTGTGTTTCTGTAGCTTAATTGTGTCATCAGGCACTTTCCCAATGTAATTGTGCTTTTTTAACAAATGGTGTTTATGGCAACCCTAACAGTGCGAAAGAAAGGATTGGTTTCATCCTCTCGTTCCACGTTCTGATTCCCCACGGACAAGCTAAATCACACAAAGACTGGTTAGAGGAATCCACCTTCCCAGCAAAAGCTGACACAGCCTTTGCTCTTAGAAGGTAACCTAAAGCAAGGCCCCATCCTTCTTGTTGATTTGGGACAGGAGGATCCCACATCGCTAACCCATCCAGTCACCGTGCTTGGATGACTTCAGGTGATAGACCAAAAACCTGGAGTGGGTAGCCAGTCAGTGCTGAGGACGGGGGCGCGGTCACAGGCTTCTCAGCCTCCCATGCTCCCAGGTTGCAGGAACTCTTGGCGACTGAGTTCCCAAGGGCTCAGTCTGCCAGGGCTGAGCAGGCATCAGGGCTGCTCTGCCCCTTCCCAGGCAGGGATTTACAATCTCCAGAGGGGGCTTTACCGTTTGGCGCTGCTCCAGCAGGGGGCGCTGCCCGGACCGCGGTGAACTGATTGCACACATCCTCATTTGGTCCATTTCCCAAGAATATGGAGGATGCCTACACGTTTCTCTCTCCACCCCCTCAGGCCAGCCAACCTTGAGAACACATATCCAAAACAAAACAAAACAAAAAAAAAAAAAAAAAAACAAAAAAAAAACTCAGGGCCTGTTTTTGGTTGTTGTTGTTGTTGTTGTTTTCTTCCTTTTAACGTAACAGGGATTTAATGTCACCATTTTTATCTAGTTTCACTCCTGAAGTGAAATAATCACTAAATAACTACTTTGACTGAATAAATTAATTTTTAAATCTATTTTTAATTTTCTAATTATAATTTTTAAACACGGTTCGGAGGAAATTAACATTTATGTGGACATTTGGTTTCTAGCCTAATGTGGCATAAAAATAAGTAACATAATGAGTGTTAAAAAAAAATCAGGTTCACGATGCTTCTCACATCATCATCATTGTACTTAGATGTCACAACAGTATTATGTGCCATTATGTCAGAACCAGCCTCCTCCATCTCCGAGTGTTGGCAGGTAGGAGGGCTGTTGGCAAGAGGAGGTGTTAACCTCAGGATCCTGGACCCATTCCAAGGCTGGTAATTACGTTCTGCCAGCCAAAATTCATCCCATAATTTTAATTGGATGAATCCTTTCTAGCCTACTGCTATGCCTGTCAAACTGTTGCCACGTTTCACCCCAGAGGTGTCTGTGTTTTAGTCACAAGAATCAGTCCCTTTGAGGTTGACTTATCAGTTTAAATCCCCAAAGTGTTCTGGGGTGCTATGGCATTAAATCTATACTTAGGTGTTTGTAATATATATATATGAATCTGCACAGAAATGCATGAATAGGTACATATCCATCTCAGTGTTTAAAGATCAATTCTAACCTCAGCACGCCTTAGGCTTGGTTGCTCTTGAGCCAGAATTTTGTCCTTTGCTTTCCTGGTCTGTTTTGTTGAGGACTTTTGCTACTTGTAACTTTAGTTTCCATTTTTCCAAAAAGTTTTGCAGTGTCAAAAGTTTCTTCCATGATAGAGCCAGTATTTGAGACCCTGCGAGTCCCTCGGAACAGCGGTTGAGGGGTCATTGGAAGAACACATATTTCCAACAGTCTTAGGAACCGAGTCACCACTTAGTAGCAAAATCACAGTTTAAAGTAGTGAAAAAGAAAATTTATGGTTGAGGGTTCCCAAGACCATCAGAAACATGTGTTTTCTGACACAACAGAAGATGGCTTCCTGCATCCTCTCGCCCTCTTGGTAAAGATCTCTCTTACAGGAAGGACCCCTGGAGCGTGAAGCAAAACAATATTCTGGAGGTAAATCTTCACATCACCCCTTCCAAAGGCCAATGAAGGGGAAGCGGACCCAGGCAGGGTTCTTTGGAGAGCTGTCCTCCCTGCTTGCACTCTTACCACTCACCATGGAGACGGGTCCTTGAGAAGGTCAGCAGTAAAAACATGAAGGCACGGGTGTTGTTATGAGGCTCTTCACAGGCGATCTTGCTCATTTCCCTACTTTCAGGTGCTCTGTGCTCCTGTAGTCTCTTCCCCCCACCCCAACTTTAGTATCCTTTGGAAGGATGTTTCCTACTTCTTGAGTCTTAGCTTCTATTGCCAAGTCCGCCTGCTGGCCATCGTGCTTTGTCTTGTGACTTGGAACAAACCAGCCCTGGAATAGAGGACAACTGAGACACCCATGCCTTCCACCGCCTGCTCTTTCCTCCTGCCGGTTCTGTGTTAGACGCTTAGATGGAGGACATGCTCTGCGTCCTCCCTTTTACAAGTGGGCAAAGCTCAGATCCTGTAAGAGCCTTTCCTGGCCTGTGTGAGCTGAAGAGGGTAAAGGGGAGACAGCCTCAGCGGTGGCTCCAAGGATCGACCTGAGGCCAGGGCCACATCTAGGGTGATGTGGGTTTTCTGTTCTGCTTAAACTTTCAAATATTTTAAAGGACAATTTAGCTGGTCCTGTGTCATAGTCCCTTTTTTGTTGCTGTAATAAAATACAAAGGCCACTTGAGGGGAAAGAGCTTTGTTTGGCTCTTAATTGCAGGAAAGTCAGAGCAGCAGGGTTGGGTGAGCTGGCCCCATGGCATGCAGCTAGGAAGAGAGCAGCGGATCGACACATGCCTGCCAGTGCTGCGATATTTTATATAGTCCGGGGTCTCCTGCTCAGGCAGTGCTCCCAACTACCATTAGGATGGGTCTTCCAGGCTCAGTTAATGTAGTCAAGACAACCCCACACACATCTTCTCAAAAGACAGCCTCCCCAGTATCAAGTTGACAACGCCCGCTCTGCAACTATTTTCTAATTTGCTATTGTTTGCAGAGCTGGAGAAAAACCATGTGGACAGTTTCCCTCTGCAAGACGAAAATTCAGTTCCTCGTGTCACCTTTGTCTTTGGAACTTTTGCTTTCACCTCTGTTTGTTTGTGCTCATTTGTATCTCATCCTGACTTTCTTGCCTCGTCATGGAATGAGAGATTTTGTTGCCTTCTCTTGGTGAGACTGTTCTAGGATGTTAAGCGAAAAACTGTCTCTAAAGCGCATTTTAAGCTGTTTGCGTCATGTCGTGTTATGGACTGTGCATCCTATTAGTCATTACCTACATAGCCAATGGATTTCATCTCACGTCATTTCTTCATAGGAGTTACTTTTGTTTCATGAGTGTGAGTGTTTGCCTGCACACACGTATGTGCCCCGCTTCCGTGGATGGTGCCAGTGGAGGCCAGAAGAGGGAATCAGGCTGGAGAAACGAGGCAGTAGTTAAGCATACTTGCTGCTCTTGGAAAGGACCCGAGTTCAGTTCCCAGCACTGACACCCAGTAGCCCACAGCTGCCTGTAACTCTAGTTCCCAGGGATCTAACACCCCTTTGTAGACTCTTCAGGGGCTCATACACCATAAAAAGAAAATCTTAAGAAAAGATTCTTGATGTCCACAGTGATGTTACAGCTGATAACAGAAACGTGCCTGTCACCTACATATCAGCATCTGGATTCGTTAAATGGCTTCTAATCACTTCAGTCTTAACAGAATGAGAGAACCGGCGTGAAATGCCCGGAATTAACTATTTCACAATAATATTCTAAACATGTGGAAGGTTTTGCTTCTTTGTTTGTAGTTTTTACGTATTGGGGCTTTTTGGTCATCTGAGCTCTTTGTCATGAAGACTGGCATAGCAGAATGGCAGTGCGGTCATTAGCTGACATTAGAACCACTTAAGCATCTGACTCATTAAGAGCCATCAAATCGCACGTAGTAGCTGAAAGTGCACAAGTCGGTGATCCACCAGCCTCTTAATTCATTTCTTGCCCATTTATGCTTCCCAGTGTTGCATAGGATGCAGAGATTATCATACAACTTATAAATAAACGAAAAAAAATTTCCGCACTTTCTCTCCAGAGCTGTGTTTTCATTGCTCTCAGTTACAATACTGATGAAAACACTCAGAATTTCTGACAATTTAACTTAAGGAACTAGATTGTTTCCAAGGCTGTTACAATCCCACGGTGCATCACTATATATTCAGAAAACTACACACTCTTCGACCTCCCTCTCCTGAGGGAGGAGCAGCCTTGCTAGGCCACAGAAGAGGACATTGCAGCCCGTCCTGAAGAGACCTGATAAGCTAGGGTCAGATGGAAGGGGAGGAGGTCCTCCCCTATCAGTGGACTTGGAAAGGGGCAGGGAGGAGATGAGGGAGGGACGGTGGGATTGGGAGAGAATGAGGGAGGGGGCTACAGCTGGGATACAAAATAAATAACCTGTGATTAATATAAAAAATTAAAAAATAATAAAAAATTTTTTAAAAAAACTACACAAAGTGCAAAAATAAGCTGATCCCTCAGTAATAGGAAGAGCTGTTACTCTGTGCAGTGCTATCACTGAGGACTTACCTGAAAGGCCCGGCAGTGAGTTGGGGCAGTGCAGGCTCTGACTGGGAGCAGGCCAGCAGCAACACTTGCACCTCCGAACTTGCAGGCTCCTCTGTGTTATTGCTGTCACCTTTATTCAAGCATCATTGGGCGTCCCGGGACGTATGCAAATGAACGTCAACTCTATCGACGGCAAGGAGGTGAAGTCCTGTCCGCATGAGGATCAGGAACAGAAGCGGAAATGGAGGCCTAGTGTTCTCTACCTCCTGATCTTAATGCGTGGCCAGGGGTGTCCATGCTTGCAAAGAAATGCTTTCTGGAGAGTGTCAGCGCGGCCGCTCCTGGGCAGATTTCCAAGCTCTGACTGCAAGACAGTCAGACAGAAAGCTTAATGGCTTTCCTGCTGGTTTGTCCTTTACTGTACAGTTCAGCAGGTGAAGGGCTTTAGATTTTCTAAATGTGCTCTTTTACCACATGTAAGTTTTTAGGAAGAGGTAGAACAGAGGAATTTTTGGTGCTGCTGTTTATAATGTTTTCTTCATCGTTCCTTGTGCCTCGGTCATTACACACTCTTTTGGCTTGAAAGTCTAACTTATGGATACTTTTTTTTTCTTCTCATTTGTTTGTTTTGAGGCTAGCTCTCACTAGGTAGCCCAAATTGGCCTTGAACTCAAGATCCTCCTGTCTCAGCCCCTATTTCCCATCTTGTGCTTACTTACAGGCCTGGATCATAAGGACCAGCTTGTGGGAGACATTTGAATGAAAACATTCCTCGGCATTCAGGACAAAAGGAATGTGTCAAGTTCATCTGGAGTTTCCTCAAGTGCCTTTGAAATTATGTCTCACCTGGAAGGAGGTAGGGACGAGGGAATCGGGGCCTCTGGGGCACACATGGAAAGTCCCTTTCAGGTTGTCTAAGGCTCCTCCCTGAACTCCAAGGCGTCTTGTCAAACTAGGAATCAGTTCAACTACCTTTCTCAGGCTTGAAAACCTTTTCATAATCACAGCACTCTTACTTTTGAAGATAGGTCTGTATTTGAAAGGGGCCACATGCTATGTGATCTCAGAACACACGCACTACGGAATATAACTTTATAAGTTATTGTAAGGACCTTACTAGTTGATATGAAGGAAAATAAATATAAATCTAGAATAGTCCATCGAAGATTTTAATTAATACACAAAGAAAAGTGGTCTCAGAAACCAGAAGGATGAAAACATGGGGGAGGGGGAAGAAGGAGTCAAAAATCTGCAATCAAACAGAGCGGACAATTATAGCTCAGACATCAGGCAAGGAAGAAAGTGGTTTAGTTACTGTGTCATTAACTAGCTGGAAAGACTGTGACAGCCCTGCCCTGCCCAATGCCTCTGTCACTTTTAACCCTAGTATTTTTATTCCTCTATTTTGGGCAAAAGGATGCCAGCATTCCTTGTGGGTGATTTTGGGAGTTTCTGTATTGATTTTAGATATGGTCTGTTTTCATTTTATGCACTCCACCCAAATTTTTTTTCTTATTTTTATCACAAGTTACACCATTTGATCTATGATCATAAATTCTGAATGTCACAAAATTTTTCCCAGTGTTTTCAGCCATGCACATTTTAAAACCTCGTTTAAATATAAAAATACTTAATGATAATAAATTTTGTGAGACAGAAACAAATACATTAAATAGTTATTTAATTGTCACTGATTTTATTAAAAATTTACAATTATTCTTCAGGTTTTGTTTATTACTAATTTATTATTTAGTATTAGAAAGATACAACTTACTTCTCTACAATAATGCTTTTGAAGTATATTAAAATTATAAAACATATTTTAAATTAAATTTAGCTTAGATTGTCTAAAGCGTTGATAAAAAGTAGAAGAAACCAATGAGGTTGAGTTAAAGATATTTTAAGCTTTATTCAGAGGCCTGGAGAGACGGCTTAGTGGTCTCTTCCAGAGGACCCGGGTTCGATGCCCCCAACAGAGCAGTTCACAGCTGTTGCAATTCCAGTTCCGAGGGTTCTGATCCCCTCTTCTGATCTCTGAGGACACCAGGCATGCGCATGGTACACAAACAACATACATGCACATTGAACAAACAACAAAATGTTTCAAAAAGGAATTTATTTGACGGGACAACCTCACCTAATTACTTACATACTCAGCAATAAAGCAATTGGGAGACTGCATTTCACAGAGTAACTAAACATACTTCTAATATTCTTCTGAAGTATGTCCAGGCTCAGAACAAAAACACCATTGCTTGAAGAGACACGTGCAATATTACTATGCACTTCCGTATGTGGAGAGGTGTGCTGTGTATGTTTGTGTTTGCGTGCCTGAGGCTAATGCCTCGGCAGTCTTCTTCATTTGCTCTCCACCTTCCACACTGGGGCCAGGTCCCCTGCTGAACCCCAGGCTCCCATTCTTCCCAGTCTGGCGAGTCAGCCTGCTCGGGGATGCATGGTCTCTGCCTCCTGCCGCAGGGATCACAGGCTTTGACACCATGCCCACATGACTTTTACATGGATTCTGAGGGTCAGAACTCCAGTCCTCACGGTTGTGGGGCAAGCTGAACCATCTCCCCAGCCCCTGTTACTGTGATGAAAGTGGATATCACGATATATTTTTTTGCCAATAAAAAGCTAATTTCTGACAGGGATGACAGGGTACACATGTAATTCCAGCACTCTGGGGTTGAGGCAGAGGCAGGAGGATTATTGCAAATTTAAGAGCACTCTGCTCTAAACTTTCCAGCCAGGGGAATATAGTAACACCCTGCCTCAAAAACTTTTTTTCTTTTTTTTTTGTTTTAACTTTTAACTTTATTTATTTGGTTGTTCACTTTACATTCCCATTGTAGTCCTCATCTTCTTCTCCTCCTGGTCCCTCTTCCCTCTCCCCTTTCCCAATCCTTCAGGAAAGGGGGTCTCGCCCACTAAGCCACCCCAGCATTTTAAGATGTCTGGCAAGGCAGCCCCACCAGGAGGAAGTGATCGAAAAGCAAACACCAGAGTCCATGTCAGAGTCAGCCCCTATTTCCCTCACTAGGACACCCATATGAGGACTGAGATGCCCATCAGCTACATCTGTGTAGGGGCCTAGGTCCAGTCCATGCCTGGTCCTTTGTTGGTGCTTCAGTCTCCACAGGCCTCTCCGGACCCAGATCAGTTGGCTCTGTTGGTATTCTTGTGGCACTCCTGTCCCCTCTGGGTTCTTCTATTCTTCTCCCAAACTCTTCCACAAGGCTCCCTGTGCTCTGCCCAGTCTTTGGCTATGAGTCTCAGCATCTGTTTCGATCCTTTGCTAGGTGGAGTCTCTCAGAAGACAGCTATGCTAGGCTAAGCTATTTCTTTATGACACATTTTTTACTAATAATTATATCAATTTAATGTATTATGTTTCTCTAATAGATCGACTTTGCAATTACAAAGCAATTTAAAATTAAAAGAAACATCTGACATGGATTCCTCAAACATGTTAAGTGTGTGAAGCCAGAGCCAGTAAGCGAATTGTCGTGTGTCTCAAGTTATTTTTTTTTATTTTATTTTAAATTTAAAATGTCTAGAAGAGGAAATCCAAGGCCCTCCAAGAGTAGTCCCCTATTCTATTCTTTCAGTTTCCGTCTGTCCTAGCTAGGGTTACTACTGCTATAACGAGACAGCACAACCAAAAGCAACTTGGGGAGGAAAGGGTTTATTGGGCTTACACTTCCATTTTGCTGCAGGAACTAAGCAGGGCAGGACCCTGGAGGCAGGAGCAGAGGCAGAGACCACGGAGAGCTGCTGCTTCCTGGCTCACTTCTTAGGGCTTGCTCAGCCTGCTTTCTTATTGAGCCCAGGACCACCACCCTGTAATAGTGTGGACGCCAGGAATAATTTCGCTACTGCTGTGAATCATGCTATGAAGAGCTGATACACAGGATAATCTGCCACCCTTGTCAACCGCCTCAAAGGGGCTGCCACCCACAGGTTGAGAACCACTGCTCTGAGGTGCCTCACGCCTGTGTCAAGTTAACAGAAAACTAGGCAGCACACAGTGGGGTTTTTTTCCAGCTCTCCTCACTGATTTCGTATCTTTACAGCACAAGCTCACCACATACCTTTGACTATCGTGTGCCTCTGCTGCTGTTTGCTCAACATTTCATCCTATGACTTCACCCTGCCCCATATGCAGTCCCCCACTAAGGCAGTCTTTCTAAATTCTACTAGGTTCCTCAACGTGATTTCTTATATGGCTTCCCTGTTCCCAGAATTCCTACACTTAGGAAAGAGGACCGATCACACCCTGTTATATTATTTCACATTCAACCATTTCTCCCGACAGACTGAATAACAGTGAGACGATTTTTACCTTACTGTTAGTACGTAATCCAGTTCTTGAATCACAGTGACACTTTGAAAAACTTGTTGGACATGCAAATAATAAATTAATAGAGTAAAAAGAAGGTAACTGCGTGAATAAGTGAACGCGAGGATGAATAAATGAACCAACAAAGCCAGAAATGAAGGTGTGAGGTCCCTCGGTCTTAGTGCTTTTTGAAAGATTTTTATGTGTATGAATGTTTGCCTGCATATATGTCTGTATAACACATATATTCTCCATATATTTAGGAGATCAGAAGAGAGCGTTAGGTCCCCAGAGCGGTTGTGAGCTATCCGGTAGGTTCTGGAAACTGAACCCTTGTCTTCTGCATGGCTCTTGCTCATGAGCCATCTCTCCAGCCCCGAGCCTTGCCATTATTAACACACTGGTGTGTGTGGGATAATCACTTATCAGTGTCAGCACCATTTCTCACTTCTCCCCACTAGGTTGCAACTCCCTCACTCTCCCAGCTGACTGTAACAATCAAAACTATCTCCCGACATCAGTAAATATTCCCAGAGGCGCTACAACTCCTAAAGTAGGTGGCTAGATGCACAGATTGGGATAGATAATATGAATTCGACATGTGTCTGCTTCTGTCCAGCTCTTTTTCCTTTATAATTTAGCCTTGCAAACATTTGAATCCAACTCTTGGTTTTCTCACAAACTATTCTTAAAACATGCGGCCAAAATAAAATTAATAGAAGAATAATGAAACAGATGTTTAAAAGTAGCGTAGGGAGTAAAGGTAGGCCAGTTTATAAAAACTCACCTAGTTCACCAAGGCCATTTAAAAACATGGCTGGTCTGTAGGCAGTTATTACGTGATACTTATTTGACCCTGTCTAAAATGAATTCCTCCTAGCTTCTTTTTAAATTCTTTTCTAAATGCCACTTCATAGCGCCATCTTGTGGATCTTACAGGAATTTACTAATTTCTGATTAAAATTGTTCTATTTTTTTTCCAGAAAATGAATATAGGAGAATAGAGAAACTATGTTTTTGAAAAATAAATTTTTCTTCTTGAAATGTCCTTCTAAACAATGAATTAGGGACACAGTGAAATTTGACCTCAAGTTTGGACTTCAGCCAAGATTCAGCCTTTGGCTTCTAGTACACTTTCCTTTGGCCTGTGGAAAGTCAAATAACCACATACCTCCGTCAGCAGAATCACGTCACACTGTGTGAATTACCTACCGATGCGTAAAGCGAGTGAGGCGAGGGTGTTCTGACAGGAAAGCTCATCCTGATGTACTTTTTGATACTTGAACAATGGTTGTGAATATACAGCTAGAACAGAATGAAAATGCCCTAGTGTGCTGGAAGAGCTGGTGAAGATGGTGGGATTTCATAATGGGAAGAAGACAACAAAAGCCCCTGAACTGTCAAATTCATCGCCAGGGAATAGACTGACAATAGCGCTTTCCACAAGGAGCACCACCCCCATGTTCTGGCCACATGGTGGACTCGTCAGTGTGATACAGTCTTTAAGTGCTTCTTCCATCTGTGTGGTGGAAAGCAGCTCCAGAAAGCATATCTCCTCACTGAGAGTGCTTACAGTGTTATCCGGTCCTGTTTGGGTCTCTCTGCCTCTGTCAGAAGACAACCACAGCTGTGAATAACTCTCTTTGAAATCCCACAGGGACGTCCCTGGTTGGGCCAGTGTTGTAGAGTGGAAGGAACTTCAAACCGGGCACCGAGGACAAGTGTTTCTGTCGCAGCCTGTCACCATGCGTGTACCAGGGACAAATGGCTCCACCTTTCTGCAGTTCAGCTCCCTTATCTTTAACAGCATGGAGGAGGGGCTCTAAGCTCTTCAACACTTAATAGATTAAGATTCTATGAACTGCACTCTCAGGCAGGAGCACAGCCTAACTTCAGTATGTGAATTCTGTAATTTGGCACCAATGGATGGTTTTAGCGGTGTGTCTGACATAGTCTAGGGACCTAACAACACAGTCCTGCCCTTCCTTCGTGATCAAAAGTAGAAGACTTATCTGTTAACGTTTTTAACTTTCCTAATACGATTTTTTTTTCTCCCACGTACACCACATCAGGAAATGTTCATTTTGCTTGCAAATGTTTTCTGAAAGTATATGGGGGCACTTTCTGGTTCTGCTCTTTCCAAATCAAGGCTCAAATTCTCTGGAGCTTTTATAATGTAAAGACTGTAATAAGTGTCCATAGCGGTTACATCATTTTGATGATTCTGGAGGCCATATTTATTTGTATTTTCTGAAGGTTTTGGTTTAGATAGGCAGTTTCCTTTTAGCAGGATTATTTTTTGGCGTCAGGAAATAACATTAGCTTCATGTCTATGCTTCAGCTGGCCCTGATGTAGAAGTCATCCTTGGGAAGACTCCATGCTTTCTCGGGCTTTCTTTCCAACTTCTCTTATTTTGACTGTATTTAATTACATAATATACTAAGGGCCTCGGAACTTTCTTTTGAACAGCTGATTGGCCACTTACACACAAAAAAGCCTCCTCAGCCCAGTAACTGAGTACTTTGAATGGACCACACATCTCCTGTTCTTAGAACTGTAGCTGCCATTTCTGAATCTGATAAGCTTAACAAAGGGAAGTTAAAAAATGTTGCAAACCACAAGTGGATTCCCTTGTGCTGTCCTGCGTCAGACAAGTATTTGCAATGAAAAGCGTGTTCAGCGGTCAGTGGAACTGAGAGCAAATGAGTGGGTGGATTTCTTGAACAGGTGGATGCACACAGAGTTGTCTTTGAGAGCATCAAAAAGATCCAGGCACGGGCCTTCTCTAACAGGAGAGATGGTGGTGCTTCCACCGGCTGCTAAGCTCACGATTAACCTCAACCTCCCACCTCAGGGAACGCGATGCTGACTCCGTCAAACTGCAGTTCCATGTGTCCTGAGTCGAACATCAGCCAATAAATCTCAGCTTGTCAAGTTGTTAAGCTTAACCTCTGGACATACCATAATAAACGCTGGAAATGTTGGAGATGACATAAACTTGTGATAATTAAACATGAAGTTATACTATCAGGCACTTTGATAGAAATGGTCAGGAAACTTTTGGAAATTTGATTTTATACCATTAGGATATCTTTATTAGTTTTATCGGAGGCATAAATTTTAGTTTCTGTCATCGATTGATGATAATTTTGTTTCTATTTAACATTGCATGGGAAGGCTTTTCACATCATTGTGATTTTTCTCTTAAACATACATACAATGTTAATTTTATCTTATTTAAAAATTAAGCCTATCTAAATTACTAATCTACTTTTAAAGTTTACTGAAGATACACTTTTAAAAACCATTTCCTGGGCAAAATATTGAAAAGATACAATGCCTTCTGAACTCCCCATTCTGTCCCTTCTCTGTCCCCTCTTTCCTTTAATCCATGCTTCGTTTGGAAGAAGGCATTGCCAATGTTTCTGAAAACTATTTTTGCTTGAAAATTTCAGGGTGGAATAGTTGTTTCAGATGAAGGAAACTGTATTTGCAATTATAGCTTATACAGCAAAGAAAACCAAAAATTCGCTTTGGCATCTATTTGACTCAAGGTCAAAATTAGATTTCCTCTTCCTTACAACATTCAAATCTGAAACCCCCTCTTTCTGTTAGTAGACAGATTTCAGGTTGGTGGCGTCAGCTGCAAACTGTAAAATATGCTGCCTGAATTCTAGGGTTAAAGTATAATTTTAAGTAAGGAGCTAATTTAATTTTGACCTTATCTTTAAAGTTATTTTTCATCTTGGAACTGATGACTTTTTTTATATACTTTAATTCAATAAAAACAGTGGTTTTCAAAAATGTCAGACTAACAGGATTATAAGTTGAAATCCTTCATTTTCACATCAGGCTGGTGAGGAGTCTCGGAGTCATGATGTTAGCAACTGCAAAGTAAGGTATTGGGGTCTATTATGCCACAGAGCCCATTGGGTGAAAATGTATTTGAAGAGAGATAATTCCTGCCATTTTCCCTGCATGTGAAAATGTCGTTTTATAAAAAAGGCTTTCATGGAAAACGTCCAGAAATCAGTCTTAAGCTGGCCCCTGAGTGAAAGAGCTCTCATCACTATTTGAATGCGTCCCCTCACTCACTGCGGCATTTCACTACCCATTGAGAATTCCAACTCATTTCACATTAGTTACTTAATATGTTAGGCTAATGTTTATTTATGAAGTCACAGATCACTGAGCTGAAGAGGATCTGAAAAAAAAAAAAAAACCCTCTGAAGAGCAAAGGCAGTAATGTGTCCCAAAGTAAGGAAATAGATGTCTGGAGAAAAAGAAAACCCTAGAAGAGATGCTCAGCCAGAATCTAAGCTCGACGTGACGTGATCAGTCAATGAGAGTCACATAGGCATTATGAACCGGCAATTCTGCCAGGTGGTGGGAGAGCCACACAGAACTATTTTCAGCAGAAGGGTAGCAGCAGCTGTGTTATTGAGGTGTAGCTGCTCACTTTTCCCAACACTTTCTTTGATCCTTGTCTGAGGGAAAAGATGTTATGTTTATAAAGAATATTCATGGAACCCTAGCTTTACCCCAAGATCATCAAAAGACCTGCTATCGTTGATACTGTGTCAAGGTCTATCAGAAATCATTGCGAAATGTCAAAAGTATTATTTCGTTAAATGAACAATTTTCTGGTTTTTTTTTTTTAATAATATATACTTATAAAGAAGGGTTTCTTAATCAGATTATATACAGTAGGCAATGCAATCATTCAGTGTACTTTTTATTGAGGAACTCTCAAGGGAAAAAACAGAAACAGCCACATAATAACCCCAGGTGCCTATCTTCAGAAATTACTGATGCATATGGCCGATTTTATTTCATCTGGACACAGGTATGTTTTGCCTTTCCCATCCACTCTGCTCTTCAAAGTATGTCCTCAAAAGGAAGCTCAGCTGCCACATTCCACCCATAAATTTCAGAGGATATTTGTGAAATAAACATCTCTGATCTTTGCATGACTTGTGTCTGCTCTGGAAAAGTTAGGCTACCCAAACAGTCCCTGTCAAACAGCCATTTTATCCTGGAGAACCTCTGGTCACGGCCCAGACCCTATTTTACATCTACACCCCTAATTCTAATCCACGGTTCTGTGGTGTCTCCTGCAGTTTATTCGTGAGTAACTAACTTGAGGACTTGGTTTGCCAGCTGCCCAGGGAATCACTGGTCTTCTATTCACCCATTGTTTTAGAAATGGCAGTTTAATGTTGAGTAAGATAGACAGGTAGCCTGCCCACTCTCCTGGAGCCCCCAGCTTGCTGGCTGAGCTTGGGATCGATGACGTGGAAAACTACCTCTTCGTTACCTCTTCGTATGGAGATTTTTGTTCTTGATTCCACCTTTCCCCACCAACCCAAACTCTGTGTCTTCACCAAAAGATGTATAGTACTGAACAAAAAAATACATAATAGCGCATTTTTTAAATCCACATGTACATGGTAGCTAATGAGCCTCATGTATCTCTCTTGCCACCTCACTTTGCCAAATCACACTCTCAATGGTATTGACTCCTCCAGGTGTGTCTGAGAAAACACAAAAGACCACAGTTTTATCCCCAAAGAAAGTATTAATAGAAAACATGACAACCAGCCATCCAAACACACAACACCGAGGTCGTAGTTTCTGAGTCAAATGACACTGGGAACACGCACAGCTCTATGTACAGCTACTGTATATATTTAGTAACTATCGTGTATTATATTTTTACATATTATCTTAAAATACATGATTGTATGAGATTAGCTTCCCTCTACTTCAGTCTCCAATTTAAAAACTGATGTTTAGAACTATAAAAAGATAATCATTGTTTTGCAGCACTGAGTACTAATTCAAATTTTTTTTGAAAGCCATCTGTAGCAATTTAAGCTTCAGATGCTTCGAAATTGACTCTTCTTGATACTTGATTGAAATAAACTCAATATTTAAGTCATACACTATATACCATTAATGGAAAAAATGTAAAACAATACGTTGTTTTCAAGAAGTATGAAGGGGTTTTTTTTTGTACTTTAAATTAAACTGTTTTAGCTGTTTATTTCCCCAATCAAAAACTTAAATTACAATGTCCTATAATATAAAATATTTTGTGTCATTGCTTTGTTGGCAGTTGAGAATATAAGTGGTTTCTAATTTTAAAGATTCAAAGATTTAATAGCTAGATGAATTATGTTTTAAAATTCCCATTAACTTATTTTCAAATGAGGAAAACCCACAACTCTGAGAAACTGATTATTATGGGGGAAAGGCCTTGATTTGTAATTGTACCCAAATATGAAAGCCTACATTTTGTAAGCATAAAAATTACATTCTCTTCAAAAGATTTGCAAATTCTCATAGGCACATAACTTAGAGAATGAGAAGATTGTAATTTGAAAAATTACAGATTTCATTGTTTTTTGATGTGTGAAACCTATAAACAAATATCAAGAGATTGTATTGCAAAACTGAAAATCTCTTGTTTAGTTTTGTAAGGGACGGTGCCCTATGTGGCTTACACAACCCTAACTTAAAAGAAAAATGCAGAGTAATGCAAAAGACACCCTAATCACTGCATCTAATTACAAAGAAGTCAGCTACAATTGTAAGGAGCCTTGGGCGGGTGTGCGGTCTAGTGGTCAGAGCATGGGATTTCAAGTCAGTAGTCTACATTTCTATTTTAAACACCACTTTCAAATTTCTCCATGACTTTAAGCATGCCATTAACTTTATTTTTAAATAAGGATCTGAGGTCTGTTGTTGATAATTACAAAGCTGTTCTAAAAATCCTCTAACATGGCCGTCCAGCTAATAAAAAAAACGAAAGCAGAAAAGAAGGGACAGGTGAGTTCCTGAGTTCTTAGAGACTAAAAAGAAAACTTTCCACGACTCAGGAAAAGTAAAAATAAAAAAAAGTCAGTGTGTTTTTGTAAGCATTGGCCTGTAGGTAGGAGCTCTGCCTCAGCCCTGCGCCATCAGCAGCTGAGAGCATTGGCAGTCAGCTCCCTGGTCTGATGACTTCAATAGCTTCCCCCAGAATTGCTCCTTTGTCTTTGAGGGACAGCCCTCCACAGGAGCCAAAGCTGCTCCTCCTGTACCGATTGTTGTTGATACTCTGTGGAACTGGTACTCTAAGGCCACACTGCCTGCTTTGCATTTTGCCTGCTTTGCATTTTGCTTACGAGTTCTGTTTTTTAGGTGTCCGTCCAAGTGTAGTCAGGCAAGTGACCACATTTGTTTTCTGCATTTTTAGGGATCCATGTAGAAACTGATTCAAACTCTAACACTTCTATAAATCAGTTAGCACAGGAGTATTCACTGGGAATGATTAACATTTGAACCTGGGAAATATGATCCCCCCCCCCCCCACTCTTTTGTATTCTTCCCTCCTTTGGATGTTTGAAGGTGAGAATATTCTTGTCTGGATTTTAGTCCTAATTCAGCCAGGGTGTGCTGTATTGTTGAAATGGAGTTAACAAATTAAGAGCCAAAGAGCAAAGTCAGGAATAGGGTGGGCTATTACTACAGTAAGCAACAAGGCTACTCAGGTTTAGCCCACGTTTAACCTGACCAAGAACCTTCAGAACCTACTCTATTGCACAGTTTGCAGTAAAAAGGTGTCCTTTGAAAACACCAATTTATCAAGCTAACGCTCCGTAAAGGGAAACAGAGGCCGCGGAGGGTAAAGTGAAACGGCTTAAAGACATCTCCTGTTTTGTTTTCTGATTGGAAATGCAGCCCAGGACGCCTTGCACAAGCTATGGAATGGTCCAAATCTCAGGCGGGAAATCAGAGCTAAAGGATCCGATCCCAGCAGGGTCAGTTTGGCCTCTGGCTTTGCGTGGGAGGAAAACCAGAAATGGAGCTTTCGCTGACTCGCCCTGTGTGGAAGATGACGACCGGATCCCTGCGTGGTGCTTCCGGGGCCAACGGTGAGCACCTCTGGATTCCCAGGAGGGTTAAATGTAATGTAATCAGTTTTTAAAACTTGAAGATAGGTTTATTTTTCTTCAAAATTCTGAACATGAGGGTAAACGTAGGTATTTAGTCAGCATACAGAGATTCACTCTTGCATGCAGTTCACTAAAAATCACTTCTAAATTTCCTGCCTGGACTTGTTCCCTCAAAAACATTGACAAAGAAGAGAACTTTCTTGAACCTTGTTTTCTTACCGTTAATGAGACGCTGAATCCCCCATTTTGGTTGAGCATATCCTCTCTTCCTCACCCCTGAAAATGCAATGGAAACAAAAACACTCACCGCAGAAGGGAACACAGGAAGTCATTTAAAATGTGGGAATAAATAGGATGGTCGTATTTTAGAAAGGGGGCGGGGCAAGGTTCCTGATGATTTATCTCTTCCACGTTCCTACTCCAATGGTAAGCCATAACCCAGACCTAGTTCAGCTGACACTTGAGAGTTGGTGAGTTCCCCCCTCCTGCCCTTGCCCTGGCTGCAGACAGGAACACAACTCGCTTGTGAGGCCCCAGTCCTAGATCTATAGACAGGACCATGCAGCTCAGTTCAAGAGGGTCCCAAAGCTGACTGGAATGTTCTCCTTCTGCTTCCTCCATGTACTCCTCATCCTCAAGGTGTGCATTCTAAGACTGACATATCAAAACTGTCTCTTGAAGCTTATCACGGAGCCAGAAACAGTTAATTTAGTAATGGACCTCTGTTATCATTTGTAACTTTAATGTCAAACAATTCTTTCTTTTTTAAGTCATTTGTTTATTTATTTTTATGTGCATGTCTTTTGTTATTGTTTTGGTTTGGGTGAGTGTGTCAGATGCTCTGGAACTGGAGTTACAGCTGTGAGCTGCCAGGTGGGTACTGGGAATTGAACCCCGGTCCTCTGGAAGAGCAGCCAGCGCTCTTCACTGTTGAGCCATCTTTCTAGCCCCATCTTTGAACAATTCTTAGGCTACACTGTTAATCACAAAACAGACCTTTAATAACTGAGAAGCTACAAAAAATGGTGACATACCCACTAATTGCCATTAAAATATTTTGTCATTACACATGCTTTAAAATGATGCCACATACAGCTTTATGAACTCCCACAAATCATTAATATTAAATATTAACATCACTTTTAGTGAAAGGAAGTGCTGTTTAGGATTAGTCTCAACAGTGAGAGATATAAAACCTCAAATTACAGAGCTTGCCTAGGTTAAGAACTTTTTTTTTTTTTGTCTTATGAAATACGGAGAGTAGCAGCTAGCTGGGCACAATACCACATGCCTGCAATGCCAGCACTGTGGCAATAGCAGCCAGAGGAGGGCAAGCTCTGGGCGCAAATAGGCTGCATGGCCAGATCCTGTCTGAAAACAAAGCAAATTCAGAAGGTAGTTCAGCGCTGGTTGGAGGCTCGTTTTACTGCACACAGTGTTTTACTTGCAGCCAGGCGTCGAGTGACTGCTCTGGGCACAACTTTGTTTTCATAGTCAGGTAAAGGAGGGGGCACACCTCACCAGGGGCGCCATGCTCCAGGCTTTATGACCAGTACGTGACCCCACTTCTGTAATACAGTTAACATGTTCATAACTTTTAATTCTTTTGTCATTTTATTCTTGATTTTACATTTCCTACTACAACACGGTAATTTTGGGAAAAGATAAAGTTGTAACTTTCATGGTGATATAAAAAAGGAACACATGTTAAAGATCTGATTTTACTTATCATATAAAGGACTCAGGCAGATGTTTTCACTGGTTCAAAGAAGAAGCCAAACAGCAGAAATTTCAGAGTAGAGAAGTGTGGAGACGAATTACAAATCAAAGAAAATAGCTTTGTTGGAAGGGGAGGAAAAAAATTAATGCAAGGTAACGTAAAAATTACATATCTAGCAGTTACCAGCTAACAGAGTTGTGAACTATTTCAAAGTCTTTGAAGAGGTTTAGAAGCTGAACCTCAGCAGGGGGTACAATGAAGGCTGAAGTTTTCCACCAAGGCAGATTTTCTCTACAGTCTTCACCCTTTCGGCAAAAAGTAATCTCAAGAAACATTTTCCTTGATCACAAAATCAGATTAGATTGGTCTCATTATATTTGGCTTGAGATAGCGTACATAGGCGTAGTGAAGTTGTTGGATTTCTATATGGGCCTTTGTGTGTATGTGTGTGTGTGAGAGAGAGAGAAACAGACAGACAGAGACACAGAGAGAGAGAGAGATGTGTGTACAGCGTGTGGATGAATGTGAATGTGGACACATGTGCACAGAGCAGATGTGGAGATCAGAGGACAACGTTGGATGTCAATGCTTTCTTCCCCCTTGTTTGAAACAGGGTTTTGTTTTTGTTTTTGTTTTTTGTCACTGACTTCTGTGTATACCACACCCACAGTCCTACGAGCCACCTCTTCAGCTTGTTTTCCTCTTAATCTGTCTCTAGTCAGTTCATTTTGCAGGGCCCCAAACAATGAACACATACTAAGTGAAGGAAAACAAAAATATCCAATAAAAATTTTTAAAGGATTAGGCAGGGAAGACACCATTTATTAGTGTTTTAGTCATAATTTTCAAGAGTGTAGCCTACAGATTTTTATGGGTTATAAATGACTTCTGAGAAGAGACAGGATTTTCTTTATATATCTGGGAAAGGTCATATCCAACCATCAGCAACATTCCAGACAAAAGCTATAAGCACCCATCAGTTCATTCTGGCTTCCTCCATTAATTCTTGATTCACTGCATTTCAGGTTAGCGGTTTCTCAATTCCATCAGCGTCCTAATGAGAGCTTTAGAAATCCTGATTCAGCATGTCAGTATAATGTTCTGATTTATGAGACAACTTAAAAATTGTCGAAGCAAAGCCACAAGAGGTCTGTATCCAAAAATACCTGGAATACTCCTTTCCCGTGGGATGTAAGATAGTCCTTGTTGGAGATGAAGCCTACAATTGACTATAGAACTTTCCGGAACCCATTGTAGGGAAATGTGCTGTGTATTTTTTTTTTTTTTGTCAACTTGACGCAAACTGAAGTCATCTAAGAAGAAGGAATCTCAAGTGAGAAGATGCCCCTGACAGGCTTGACTGGCCTCTAGTCAAGCCTGGGAGCCTTTCCTTGATTGATGATCAGTGTGAGTGGGGTCATTCTACAGGGTGCAGCGCCATTGAGAGCAAGACAGTAAGCAGGTTTCCCCCATGGCCTCAGGTTCAGTTCCTGCCTGCTGGTTCCTGCCTTACATTTCTGCCCTGACTTCCTTCATATTAGACTGTGGCTATCACCTGATATAAACCATTCCCTCTCCAGGTTGTTCAATCACTGTGTTTGTCACAGAAATAGAAAGCAAAACAATGTAACAAGTAGAAATCTATAAAGGGCAGAAGACTTAAAATACTGATTATTTCTAAAAACCAAAGATCGGATGAGCATTCATTACAAAAATAGTGCAATTGAAAAAGTTATTTGCTTTGTAGGATGTAAAACTAAGTAAGTCAATCTAACAATGTTTTAGGCAAAATTATAAACATAATGACTTCATTAAAAAAGACTGAACATTATGTTTAACTTGTAAATTGGATGAGCATAAATTCTTACCAAGAAAAATATGACATAAGACTAATTCGCAGACATAATATAACATGAATATACCCAAATATATGAAGAATATGACAAGAATATATAAGAATGTAAAGCTGTTTAGGAAGCCTGGCATATATCTTAAACATCATAAACATATTAGTGAAAGTTTACGGCTAAGTAATAGGAATTGTGTGTGTGTGTGTGTGTGTATGTGTGTGAGAGATAGTTTTTTACAAGACTACACTTGTAAAACATTAATTCAAATTAAAGATGGAACTGAGTTACAAGTTTAAAAATAAGTGAAACCATGGCTGATTACCTATCCTCTGACTGACAGCTGGTGCTGTGACGGATGACAGCCTAAACTATGTAATTCCCAGCAAAGCAGTAGCCAGATCCTAGAGTTGACAGCAGCATGACACGAACTCTAGGAACTTCTCATAAAGGAACTTACGAAGTGTTTGTATTAATTGTGGACACTGACATCTCTGCTGTTTTGACAACTGTTGACCCAACTTGCTGACAGACACATGACAAACGAACAGAGATATTTCTAGTACCTCTGCTACAAGATGAAAGAACAAATCTGATTTTTCTAGCTGGTTTTTTGAGGATTCTTTGAGAGTATCTCAGAGGCGGTTCCTATGTCTCAGTATCTTAGAGGTGAAAAATAAAATGTATAGCAAGCTGTATTTTAGATGCTTTCACATTTTGAGTTCCATTGTGAGAATGTAGAACTTAATAATCAGAAGGTTTTACCTTTTAAGATAGAAACCCAGCCATTAGTGCCTCAGAGATGATGCATGTTTGCCTCCTTTTTTTATAGTGACAGCGATATGTTTAAAAAGGGAATAAGCAGGAACCTGAACTCTGATTTCAGGGACAAAGTTTTATTTTCTGAAAAACCCAAAGCATAATAAGCATAACTAAGCTTACAAGGAATGGAGAAGACCTATGCCGTCCTTTGCTTGCTAAACAGGCAACCAGAGCCCAAGCTCTCTAAAGCTACTGCTTTGAGACTTATTTACATATAGTAGTTAAACATTTCAACCAAAGTCACTTTTGTATCACAGGGACTGGGGTGGGGAAGGGAAGGGGAGGGAAGGGAAGAAGATTGGAGGGGAGGGAACGGGAGGAGAGCGGAGGTGACAAGTATGAAGGCTGCACATCAGCACTTCACATTTCTCAAGTCCTCAAACACAGGCAAGGCAATGCTGTGCAGCTCGGCTCCGTACAACTTTTCCCCCTCCTTTTCCCTCTCCCCTTCTTCCTTCCTTTATTTTATTTTATTTTATTTTATTTTATTTTATTTTATTTTATTTTATTCTATTTTATTTTATTTTACTTTTGAGATAGAGCTTCACGTACTTCATGAGTTTATACTCATTATGTAGCTAAGGATAACAATGGATTCCTGATTCTTCTGCCTCTACCTGTGAGGCACTGGAATTATGTGTCTCTCCTTACGGAGCTATGGGTCTTTTTGAGATGGCAAGGCCCCAGTTCATTACCTCTATCCGACTTATAAAAACGAGCAGAAAAACATAATCTTTTTGTTGCAATTATTTTTATTCCTTCTTTGGTAATTTCATAGATAATTATAATGTATTAATTTTTTTTTTTTCCTAATCCATCAGTCTCACATTTTCCCTGCAACTCTTCCCACTTCTGCCCCACCCCCACATTCACATCCTCCTTTCATGGCCCAAAGGAGCCTGCACCTTAACAGGAACCACTTCTCAAAGAAAAAAAGCTGAATCTTTGCACCCCAGCAGCTGTCAGCTGCGGGGCTCCTCCGCTGGGAGTAAGTTCGCCAAGCCCTTCTCTCATCTATGCTGGGGTTGAAAAACTTTTATTAATTTGTTTTATATCCTGATCACAGCTTCTCCTTCTCCTCCTCCCAGTCCCTCCCTCTCACCCTCCCTTCCCTCCCTCTCTCCCTTTCTCCTCAGAAGAGGCTCAGAAACAAGGAGGCCACCCCTGGACCGTCAACCCACCTCAGCATTTCAAGTTATAGTAGAACCAGGCACATCCTCTCCTGCTGTGGCTAGGCAAGGCAGCCCAGTTAGGGGGAAAAGACCCAAAGAGGCCACAGAGCCTGTGACAGCTCCCACTCCTGTTGTTAGAAGTCTCACGGAAGACCAAGCTTCACAACTGTTACTTATGTGACAAGGGCCTAGGTCTGACCCAGGCATGATCTCTGTTGGTGGCTCAGTCTCTATGTGCCCAGGTTAGGTGATTCTGTAGGTCTTCTTGTGGTGTCCTTGACCTCTCTGGCTCCTTGAATCCTTCCTCCGCCTCTTCCATGGAGCTCCCCAAGCTCTGCCCAATGTTTGGCTGTGGGTCTCTGCATCGGTTTCCATCAGTTGTTGGGTAAAGCGTCACAGAGGACAGCTATGCTAGGCTCCTGTCTGCAGATAAAGCAGAGCATCATTAATAGTGGCAAGAGTGTGTTCCCTCTCATGGCATGCGTCTCGTGCTGGCCCAGTCATTTGTTGGTCCTTCCCTCATTTTCTGCTCCATCTTTACCCCTGCATATCTTGTTGGTAGGACAAATTGTAGATCTAAGGCTTTGTGGCCAGTTCAGGCCCCATATCCTCCACTGCTAGGAGTCTTAGTTATGGTCGCCCTCATAGCTTCCTGGGAGTTTCCATTGTCCTAGGTTTCCAGCTCATCCCAGAGATGCCCCCGACTCCCATTCCAGTTCTCTCTCCAACCCTGTACTCTCTCCCTCTGTCCTCTGCTGCACCTGATCTTTCCTGCTGAAATTCTGACAGGTTCGGTCTTGCATATGTCTTGTGCAAGTAACCACAGCAACTGAATTCATGTGTGACCTCCCTGATGTGTCCAGCAGACACCATTTTGCAGCATTTCCAACTCTGGCTCTTGTAATCTTTCCATCCCCCGCCCCTCCTGCAGTGTTCCCTGAACCCTATGGGGAAAGAGAGTAAAGATACAATAATTAATAGTTCAGTGTTCAAGTCATCTAAGTCTCACAGTGTGTGGTATCACTTTCAGGCAAGGGTGTCTGAGAAGGTGGCAGCAGGTTGTAATTACTGGTTTTTGTTTTCCTATTATCACAAAAACCACACTTGAGATACTGGTGTTTGATTCCAGTCTGTCTTAGATGTCAGCAATTAGTCGTGGCTACGTTTAAACTCATGATGCTCATATGTCAGCCTCCTGAATACAAGTCCAGTGACGGGCTCTCCCCCATATGCCCTGCTCTGCCAACATGTTTTAATAATGTCAACGTTCAAATGCATAACAGAAGAGGGTATCAGAAACAACAAACACCTCATGTATGTATCCAAAAGAAATCCAGCACATTGCAATATTAGTTCAACTTCATTATTTTCTGGAATTTTAGGAATATCAAATCAAGACTGAAATGTACTGATAAGTGAGGTAGAATAAGGCATCTTCCAGAGACACTGTAATTTATTTTAATTTGAATAATTCAGAGGTAGAAAACATTACAACTTCACTCAAAGGTCACAGGTCTTTCTGACCTTGGAGACAGACACACAGACACAAGTATAACTTACAGTCTCAGTTGTATGCACCTGAAGTAGGCATAACAAAGTAAGAACACTCACCAGTCTATAGCAACGGGTCACTCTCTTCTCCCTGAGTGCAAACAATCAATTTGAACTTAAAATGGACAAATAGGAAAGACCAATAAGCCAGATATTTTACCATTTCTCCCTCAATAGATATTTACAGAGATCACCCACTCTGACTATAAAACCCGGATCCCCACTGGGGAATAGCTAAATTGGCGACACATAAAACCAAAACCAAAGTCAGCCTAGAGCAAAATATAAATGACAATAACAGAGCTCTTCATCAATTTGGATTTACCCCTAACAACCAAGAAAAGATGTGCCGTGCTGTAACACAGCCCTGCCGTACACTTCCTTGGCAACCACACCTGCCGTACACTTCCTTGGCAACCACGCTTATTTGGCTCTAGTGAGTGGGAAAACCATCACATCTCTCCATTTTATTTCCAGAACTGTAAAGGATCATTTTCAGCAAAATATAAACATTGTGGCTGTAACAGCAACAACAATAACAAGAATTCTTATTTTGTCAGATAAAAATGAAACCATATCAAAATCATACTGTATAAAGTGATAGGCATTATAGTTTTTTTTAAAGTCAAATACACATTCAAAAGAATTAAGGAATAATGAAATGAATTAAAAATGAATACAGAATTGGGGGTTGTGGTGGGCAATGGAGAAAAAGGCACTTATACAGGTTTATAAACAACAATCATCAACACTTTATAAAGAGTTCTAGAACATCTCAAAGATAATAAGTAGGTTTAAAACCTGATACTGTCCTTAGAGGGTATACTAGGGAAAAATTCAAAAAGTTCTTTTTCTTTCTTTCTTTCTTCCTTTCTTTCTTTCTTTCTTTCTTTCTTTCTTTCTTTCTTTCTTTCTTCCTTTCTTTCTTTCTTTCTTTTTCTTTTTTTTTTTACTGAAATATGTTCTTTCTGTAATTTGTCTGTTTTTTTTTTCACTCTAAACATATATTTATAATCAAAATGCCAAAATAAATTTTCCTTTCCTACTTTCAAGGCATATTCAGAATGTATCAATATGTACCACTAGATCTGGAATGCTTTATGATTTAAAATATAAATTTATAGAAGATTCTACATAAATGTGTTTCAAATATAAAAGTCTTGAATAAGAATTTATTATTTTATGTTTTATTCTATAATTCCATTCTGCTATGATTGATATATATGTTTAGAGTATATTCTATTTACAGAATCCTGTTCGTACATTGTATTACATTATAGGATATACATAGAACCGTGGTAGTTTATTTAATAAAACTTCAAAACCAAACAGGATAAGACCAGGTGTGTTAAACAAGCCAGGCATTTTAGACAAGACAGCTGTGTTAGACAAGCTACGTGTGATAATCCAGACAGGTGTGCTAGGCAAGCCAGGCATTCTAACCAAACCAAATGTGCTAGGCAAGCCTGGGAAAGAGCTAGAAGGCAAAGTAGCAAAGGTTACACAGAGAACAGATCACAGAGTGGGAGAACTGAATGTCAAATGCAGGAGAGGAAATTACAAGGGGTTCTGGAATTTGTATCTTGCCTAATTATTCCCTGAGAATCCATGTGGGGAAAAAAATCTGCTGAAGGCAAGAGCAAAGCAGAATTTCTGAAGGGAAGAGCACAGAACCCAGAGCCTAAAGGGCAATTTGTAGTTGGAGATTTTTCTTTTAAGGCAGCAAATGCCCACACGAGGATTCAGTTAAAGGAAATTCAATTACAGAGGCGCTGGGGATGACTTAAGGCTTCTCATTCACTCAGATGCCAGGATGAAAGGCTGACTTTCAGCAATAGGCCGAGTTTAAACTTTAAACACACATGTGTGAGAGAACATCCCCTGACTGCTAATGCTAACAAAATAGGATGTGGTGTTTTAAAATAAGCATATTTAACAAAAAGTTAATAGGAAGTTAATAAAAATTAATAGAAAGTATTAGTATTTGAATTGCTGCATTGAAAAGTACATCAAATTATGATCTGAACATTTCTGTGATTTTGCTTGTTTTGTTTTGTGTGAGACAGGCTTTCTCTATGTTCTCAGACTCAGAGATCCGCCTGCCCCTGCCTCTCAAGTGCTGGGATTAAAGGTGAGCGCCACGACCACACAGCTGGACCGTTTAAATTACTACTGCATACCACGGTGCCCTGAAACCTAGTAGCTAAAACACTTTATTATGAGTGATCTTCAAGTCAGAATAGCAGAGCCTGACTGGGTGAACCTCCTTCCCTCCATGGCTTTAAATGAAGCAGTGTAGTCTTTGGCCGGCCTCCGGCCTGGCGGGGCTAGGTCCGTGGCAATGCAGTCTATCTTCTGAGGTCCTCAGGTGCCAGCTTAGGAGGATGAGCTCAGCAGAGCCCTCTCTGCTGCTCTCTTCTGCAAGACAGGCAAAGTCCTTGACTGTTGCTCAGGATCCCGAATGGGACCTATTTTACCGGCCAGACAGAAGGCTAGAAATGTCTCCAAAATTCCAGAACATTCTTCCCTCTATGCTGCTGGACAAACAAGTAAAGTCCAGTTTCGACTCCAGGATTGAGGACTTGGACCTCACAGCTCAATGAGAGGATTTGAAAAGACGGGTAGCTGTCCTTTATTCGGCACAGCTTGCTTCTGATTTGTGGTATGCTTACAGTGACCTTCTATAATTTAGTTCCCCAGGAAATCAGACATTGATAGCAGCTTTCAAATTTCACATTTTCCAAATTTTAATTTTTTATTATTTATTTCTCTCTGTGTATGTGTGCAAATATGACCAAGAAGGTGAGAAAGGTACTAGCTTCTTGAAGCTGGAATCCCAGGCAGTTGTGAACTGCCAGATGCGGGTGCTGAGAACTGAACTCAAGTCTTCTACAAGAACAGTATGTGCTCTTAACCCCTGAGCATTTCTCCAGCCCCCCCCCCAAAAAAAATTTTTTTATGTAAATATTTTTAAAACTTAATTGCCTAACCGAGGAAAATAAAAGACAGTCCTACCTATGTTGAAGCTAATCTCTTGGACGATTTGCTTTGATCCTTCAAACTGGCTGGAAACAATGCCTACACCTTGTTTTTCACCTGCCTCACCAGTCTCAATTTCAGATTTTCAGCATCGCCTCCCTAGATGGGAAAGTGCAGAGGTCACCTAGGAATGTCAGCACCAAGGTTGTGCAGGAGACAGAACTGCAGGCCAACAGCTGTCAACTAGCAAAAGGTTTCCACTCTCCAAGCAACCAGCAGTTATTGGCAAGGGGTGGGAACACAGGCTGTTTCAGCAGTGCACATATGAACTGATAGCTTAAATGTGGGTGTGTCTGGGAGAATGCACAATCCAGGGAAGAGGTTTGGACGACTCACTGAGGAGTGATGAAGAGCTACATACTAATGGGATTTGAACTGGCTTTAAAAAGCCAGTGTTATTGTTTGCAACGTGAGCCTGTGGGCAAAAATTCCCATTGCTCTCAACTGCAGCATCAAATAATAGTTTATAATTTTCTTACTCTCCTTTGGTTAAAACTCTTCTATCTGGAGACCATGACTAATGCTACAAACTTCTAAACTGTTACCATTATCAAGCCCCACTCTCGTTCTCAATCACTGACCCAGCTTCTTTCTTCACAGAAATCCTCAATTTCCTGTCCACCTGTTCTCCAAAGTTACTTGTGCTTGAATTCATGCTTCCTCATTAGCACATGCTGTCTCTTTTTAGCTCTAGATCAATACTTGCATTGAAGTTAAACTCCATAAGGAACGAAGCTAAGAATAACTGGAGGAAGGCAATCTGACTTCAGAAGCAAAGCCAATGTTCTGTTCCCTCCTCAGGTTGCATAAATCAGTCACCTTTTAAGTAGAAAAGTCAGGTACTACTTCTTCAGAAAGGTACAACTTAAGACCTGAAAAAAGTAAGGCATTAGCCAAAGAAAGAGTAGAAGAAAGAGTGAATTAGGCAGAGAAAGAAAAAAAAAATCCCTGAAATTGTGATAGCTGGAAGGTACTGAAAAAAAATTAGAGACCACTCTGCCTGGAGTGGAAATGGGAAAAGGTGATATTGAAAGATAGACAAGCCTATAGGTCATATAATACAGTGAGATTTATAGGTAGCCAGAATGTGGGGAAAGGATAGAGTAGTTGAGGAAGATTGGGGGAAAACAAAGATATTCATTTTTTGACATATTGATTGAGAGACAGAGGCAGGGGGGGTCAGAGTCTAGACAGGGCTATGAGGCACTATCTCAACAAAACAAACAAAAATCAAAATAATGCCATATTGTCAGTGTGGTGCCTTAGTGGATATATTAGATAAAGTTACACTTTTATATTAGGGAAAGGATTCAAAGTCATCCCTATTTAATTTCTTGCATGACACAATTCCTCTAAATAGTGAAGGACCTGTGTGAAGTTCTCAGCTCAAACCATAAACTTGCGAGCTCTTAGCCCATAAGTGGGAATCAAAGCACTGGCAATGACTGAGGCTTCTTTAGGACAACATGTCAGTGTGAGTGAGCCTAGTTGTGAACCATATCAGGTATCTAAAGGAGAGCAGAGAAGGCTAACTACCAAAGCAGTTTAAGAATGGTTAGTCAGGTGGCTGAGGAGCCCAGAGAGCATGGTGCTACGTCAGAGACTTGGAGAGTATGCAGAAAGGAAAGGGGGAGCGGGAAAGATGGGGCTGAGTTGAAGAGCATCTGCCTAGGGTTCAATCACCAGCATCCCCAAATGACAAATGAGTGTGTTTGTACATGTTGCTTAAGGCGCCAACACATTGCATTAAATGAAGGCAGAGGGGTATGGGGCGTACCTGGCGACATGGGTGACACTGGTGACTGACAACTTAAAAGTGAGGATGGGAACAAGACTGGACTGAGTCAATGAATGTGTGAGGATTAAGCTAAAGAGATTCAACAAAATGGTAGTGGCTAGAACATACATAGTTGAGAGTTGGAGAGAATAACAATGTAAGACAGAAAAGATGGATTATAACTATTACGATGGACACCTTACAGAAAAAGGAGACATACTCAGAATGTAAGAGGGGATGAAGATTATCTCCTCACTATTATGAGAAGAAAGAAAAATTGCACATATCATCATGTTTCCAAGTGAATGGTAAGATCAGGGCATTCCTGTCTAAAGAATTCTGTTCTCAATCTCAGATAATATCAGTTGAAAAAGAAGGTATGCAATACTTGATTTAAGGAGCGAAACTACATTTACTTGTAGCTTGCACATACTGTTTATTGTCCTAATTAAGGTTTGTGAAAATATGTGAAACTTCTTAGTTGTACTTTCATGTCCCAAAAGCACAGCTATTATTTGTAATAATTACAGTTGTTTTGTTATCAAATGCCCGAAAACAATTATGTTTGGCAATAAAGTGGGGGAAATATTTTGGGAGATAATTACACAATGAAGTGCCATGTGCCTATTGAAAATAAATAAGCTTTTGTAATGATGAAGACAGATTTTTTTCTTTTTTTTCAGTTTTTCTAAACAGGGTTTCTTTGTGTAGCCTTGACTTTCCTGTACTCCCTTTGTAGACCAGACTGGCCTTGAACTCACAGAGATCCACCTGCCTCTGCCTCCCCAAGAGCTGAGATCACAGGTGTGTGTCACTTAAAGACAGAATTCTAAGAGTAGTTATTGAATAAATAGAACAAAGTATAGAAAAACTCAGTGTTGTGCAAGTTTCTATAAATAGTAGCTTGAAAGGGAAGAAAAATATATAAATTTGAGGTCTTTAAGAAGACCAAATATTTCCTTATTTACTAGACTTCAGAACTGAGAAATTAGTCAAAGCAATAAGGAAGAAGTCTTCATCAAGTTGGTATATTAACATATATACTTTTCCTGTGTGGGTAAATGACATTCCTAACATTGAACCCCCATAAGTAACATACATCTCCATTTACAGCACAGCCCTGGGTCCTCACAGAGCCGGCCATTGGAGGGACTATCAACAAACATGTACTCTCTGTAAGCAGGCATTTTACCAAGGAGGAATGGAGCACCCAGAACGTTCTTCTAAGATCTTCCAATGAGATCTCTTCAGGCAGAATGTGTACAGAAGCAAGGCTGTGTGTATCATAGGAGCCACTGGAACTATCATCACAGAAACTAAACCTGAGAGGGAGGTGACAGGAAGAAGGGGAGACTGACCGGGCGTCTAGTCAAGGTTCTGAGAGGCCCTGATGAACAAAGTGTGCCCATCAGAGGCAGAGGAAGAGTAGGGAGGGTGTGGTCAATATGTAATACAAATTGAGGTCCTGGCCAATCTGAGAAATGGATATAAGCATGTCCACGAGTGGGTATAATGGGAGAAAGGTGAGGTGAAAGAACAGAAACCGAGAAAGCAGATGTAGAATACAACTGTATATGTGGTATCCCACATCAATAATTAAATTCTAAGGATGAGGGAGAAGAGAAATCAGAAAAAAAAATGCTTCACTCAAAACAAATATTCAATGTATGGTGTGGGGAGGACATTAAATATTAGTAACAGAAGAAAGGTGGATGAGTTTTGAAGACCACAGAAGAGAGCAAAATGATTTGACAGCAACAAGACACAAGACCTCTACTCCCCCCTTAGCCCGGAGGTATTCTGGGTATGAGAGAGAAAACAGCAAAGTGTCCATTGGGAAAGGCCATAAAATAGAAGGATGTCAGGGCTCAGACAAAGTCAGGAAACAGCTTGAGGTCACAGGGCAGTGTGCTGCAGACTGAGGCATTCGGGTCGGGGCTGGGGGAGACACTGAAAAGACCAAGAAGTTGGAAGGAGGTAGATTCTTCAGCACGTGGTCTCAGGGGTAGTGGGGAAATGCCATGAGAATCGGCATTTGGAAAGCTTATTTGAAGTGGGCTGGTGAGACGTGGCATTTCTGGTCTCTTAGAAAAGGGTGGCCTTGGTTCTAAGTGGAACTGTCAGTGCTGCTTTGTGGACACGGCAGGAATGGGGCAGGTATTCACCCCAGCGTTTTCAAGAGGTATGGGTCTTGGGGCCAAGGGTGGCCCCTCAGTATTAGAGCATTTGCCCAACACACTCAAAGCTGAGTTCGGTCTCCAGCACTGAAAAGCGAGGGTGTTAAGTCGGAAGGTTTTCAGTACTGAAACATTTTTTTCTAGTTAATTGTCCTCCATCTTTCCAGGCCTGCTGCTCTACTTCATCAGGGTCTGCAGAAGCCAGCGCCATCATTAGCATGTCCTCACTAACCTCATTTCTCAGCATGTCAACTTGTCTCGTACCTGCTCCTCTTCCCCACTGTCCCTTCTCTCCTTGACTGTGCAGTAACAACCAACGTCATTCTGTACTGCAGCCGCCTTTGATCACCACTTTGAACTGTTTCCCTGTTTCCAGTTTGCTCTTAAAAGCATCCTGTTCCAACCCTGCAACTTTGTATGCTCATTTCCTCAATTATGCTCTAAATTCTGAGACCAAAGTTACCTTTTAAACATCTGTCCAGAATGCTTTGTATTGGAAAATTCTGTTTGATGAATGAACGGTGTGATCTATCAAACAATAGACACCTATATATTGTTCACAACAAATGTCTCTCCCCATTTTCTTCTTGTCTTGCTAGTTACTTTCCTCTATTCTAGAATATGTGCTGCCGAAGCGAGCACCACTTTCCTCTATTCTAAAAGGTGTCCGAAGCCCCCTCTCAAGTCCTTACAAAGCTCTTACTTCCGGGTCTCTTGCTTACTTCTACAGCCCCTTGCCTTCTCCCTTCTGTTTCCCCTTTACTGTCAAGTAAATCTGGGTTTCAGTTTTCATCTGCAACACCACTTCCCTGACTTTGCTGCTTCCTGAAGATACCTCAAGAGTTTTGCTACATCTCCACCCACATGAGATGCAAAAGCATCTCTGTTCTTCTCATCCACCACCTGCCACTCACCAAGGAGACACACACTAAAATCTAAACAAAAAGTAAACCCATAAAAAAAGAAAACGAGGCAAGGTGGCATAGGCTTGTAATCCTAGCACTCAGGGAGGCAGAGGCAGGTGCATCTCTGTGAGTTCAAGATCAGCCTGGTCTGCAGAGTGAGTCTAGGACAGTCAAAGCTACACAGAGAAACCCTGTCCTGAAAAAACGAAACAAAACAAAAAAGAAAAGAACTTTCTAACATTTTCTAATTTTGCAAGACCGTACAAAAGCCATCACAGATCCTGGAAATTATTACTTGCTTGGACCTATTGAGCACACTGGGAAAAAGCTACCTTTTCAGGGTGTGACTTGTAGGCAACCATGTTAATCTTCCAGCCACAAATGTGAAGTCCAAAGGACACACATGTTTAATGACAGACCCTGGAGGATGGTGCTAACCAGTAAGCAGACTCTGGTTTTGAAAACTACAGTCATTTTTAGCCTAGTTTCTAAGGTCCACAGATCCTATAAAGCTAAAAAATGGACCTGATTTAAAAATCTGTTGATATAAGAATTAGGATTTGGGCTGGACAGTGGTGTGCACATCTTTAATCCCACCACATGGGAGGCAGAGACAGGCAGATCTCTGTGATTTCAAGATCAGCCTGGCCTATAGAGCGAGCTCTAGGACAGCCACATGCTACCCTGTCTCAAAAAAACATAAAAAATTACAATAAATTAAATAAATAAAATTAGGATTTTAAAAAACTTAGCCTAAAGTTTTTCTTATTTATATTTTAATTCCCTCAATGAAAACAGACTATCTTAAAATTTAGATAATTTAAATTGCTCAAAAACAACCCTGTTCTGTACACAGCTTAAAGGATTTTGTAAAATAAATTCACCGCACAGTGACCTTGTCAAAAAACTGGCCACACTGGGTTAGAAATTATGATGGCACAAGGCACTCAGTTTCCCCATCTGCAAAATGGAGTAATTGATGTTAACCACTCATTCTGCAGCATAGAATAGTATTTGCAAACTTCTAATAGTTGAGACTCTTTGGGCCCCTCTGGGTTGTCTCTTGTTCAGGTTGTTGTTTTTTACTTGGACTTGAAGTAGATATAATGCCATGGCTTTCTCTTCAGCTATTCTGTTTTCTGGGAGGAACACCTGCCCGGAACGTACCTAAGGAGCTATGCCTTTGTTTTCTGATAATTAAAGCACTGCGGTGTTGATAGCTGACATCTGGATCCACTTTTAAAGCTTTCCCTGTGTTTTGCTGGCTCCTGGGAGACTCATGAAGTATAATGCAGTAGATGGAAATGTGGCGATGTGCTTCATTTCGCAACGGCAATTTTACTCGTGCTTTGTTATTTCCCCACTGCGGTGAGTGAGAGCTGCCACGCTGTTGCTGGCCCTGAGAGGTTAAGGGAGATGAGCTGAGCTCCAGAAATTTAATACGCTATATAATGCCTGATTTATTTTTATTCTGGCTTTGACTTGAATTGATAAGCTCACTGGGGACTTTTGTGCAGAATCAATATCCAGGGATTGACTTTTTAATTTTTTTTTTATTTTTAGACACTGATTCATGGGAAACATTAAAGTTCAAGTCTCCCACTTGTAATATCACTAGAGAAAAAGAAACTTGGAAAAGCATTTTAGTATTACATGTGATTTCTACTAGGGTTTACTTTCTTGTACTGTATACTTTTGTTTCAAATAATACCTCAGCCTGTTCCACATAATAGAACCTATTTTGATTGAGTGCACAAAAAAGGAGTTTATTAAAAGAAGAGAGGGAAACCCAGAGTCTCTGAGAAGCGAGGAAACAATGATGCAATGAGTTTCATGACTTGAATGCTTAAAAGTCTCCTTAGACCTGGCCGGTGAGCGTGGCAGTCACTGACCTACCGACACTAACTGTGGTTGAGGCCTCTCCCGCGCGCCAGCACGCCGCCGCTGCTGCGCTAGGAAGTCAGCCTTACTAAGTGCCTTTCTCACAAAGTGGAGTTCTGCTGATCTCCCTCCCTTGAGCGCACAACACCCACTGTCTGCAGGTGAGGCCACGGCCACACCTCTGCACCCTTGTTTGACAGTGTGGAGACATTTTAGGGTTCGCCTTGAGAAGGCAACACATAGTGTGTCGCTTACTTTCTCTTCTCGTTACTGTGATCAAACACCCTGACAAAATCAGCCTACAAACGAAAGCATTTAGTATGGCTCACGGGACAGGCGACCACGGTGGGGGAGGCAAGGCAGAAGCTTGACTGAAGCAGCCGCTCTGCACTCTGGAAAGGTGGAGTCATGTATGCCTATGCTCTGCTCATTTTCTCCACTTACACAGTCCAGGAGCCAAGCCAAGAAAAGGCACCATCCACAGTGAGCAGGGATTCCCGCCTGACTTAATATGATCCCTCAGAACCCGCCTCCCACCCCCGCCATGTTAGATTCTACAAAGATGACAACCATCATACTATGTATTGTTTGATGTACGAAGAAAAATACATTTTAAAACCTTGGGTACGACAACAAGTTATGCTCAAGACAGGAAAGAATTAATTTGCTTAAGAGTACAGAATGATGTTAAGCATCATTGCTTTAAATTACAGTTTTCATTAGTCACAAAGCAGACACTGCAATGATTTTAATGACGGGAAAGCTGAAGCTCAGAAAGGCTATTTACTAGTCCCAGGTCATTTTGTTGGTAAAATGGAGAACAGAGATTTATATCCCGGACATTTCCTTTCATAATCTTGTTAGTTTTGTAGGTAACTCTAATTTCTATTTCCCCGTCTGTAATTCATGCAGACGCGGTGGGATACCAAACAGTGGAGAGTGGTATAGGAGATGAAACAAGCTGTGTTATCATCTGCAAGAAGATGTAAAAGCAGCTACAGAGCAAACTACGCAGGCCTGTTTTGTAGTCTTGTGGTGAAGAGGCAACCCAGGTGAGCAGGTGAACAGTCCTTCTTCTTGAGCGAGCTATTCCCCGTTGCTGATTCGCCAGGGTGTGTAAGAAGTCCTCAATACATTTTGGAAGTTTGTAGGCTGGAGGTGTTCACTGGTAACTTGCCTAGGAAACACAAAGCCTTGTGTCTAATTACATCCCTAGTGTCACCACCACCATTACTACACCACCACTAGAGGAAAGGAGGAGGAGGAAAAGAAGTTGTTGTCACTTAGAACCTGTATTGAAGTGCCATATACAGTCTTAGAACAGGACAGAAAGAAGCCATTTAATACAAGAGGTGCCTGAGATGCATACCTTCTAACACAGTTTCCAAGAGTTCCATTTGGGAGCACATCTCTCCCAATTTTAGCATGAGAGTGAGATAGTTTCTCTTGTCTGCTAGCAGCATTAAAACAGCTGATAAAAAGGCAGAAGCTCCTGGACAGTTCCTCTGGCAGTAGAGGTTCTTCTAGCAAGGTAGCTGTTGGTAAGAAAGAAAATGGGTCCTAGTGGCTTATACAGGGGAACAGGAACTAGCAACCTAGGCGCATTTCCAGTTACAGAGAACCTGAAGATGTGCTTTGTGTTATCATCACCTTGCATGTTGAGTTTATAAATCTAGAACCTTTTGGAAATGTTTCACTTTGTTTTGGGGCACATGAGTTCCTTCTATTTCCAAGAATAACCTTAAACTCACTATCTAGCCCAGGCTGGACTTGAACTCAATCATCCTGCCTCTACCCTTTGAGTGCTGGGGTTACAGACCTGTAGCACTATGCCTAGAAGAACACTTAACTTTCAGCATTTCTTTTTATGGAAAGTAAGGAATATTATTTCTGTTCTTAAAATTTTTTTTTTTCAAATACAAACTTCTGAATGAGTAAGAAAATTGTACAAATAGCAGAACTTAGTGTAACATCAATTAAGAAATTATATGGCATATACATAAGAAAATATCGAAAAAGAAGGCATAAATGATTATCTGGCATATTGTACTCATACTTCCTGAACTAATGACAATAGCCATTTATATTACAATTTATAAAAAAAAAAACCTAATAGGATATACATGTGTATGTATATGTAATATATACACATTTACATATATATATGGAGAGGAGAAAGAGGGAGATTGAAATTATAAAGAACTGGCTTACACAATCAAGCAAGCCAAGAAATTTCAAGATCTGTATCTGGCCATATGTGTGATAAAGAGCTGACAGTCCCAGTCCAAGTCTGAAGGTCTGAAAGACAGGATGGCTAATGGTGCAAATTCCAGTCTAGGTCCATGTCTGAAGACAGGAGACCAATGTGCTAGCTCAAACACAGATAGAGAGAGCAAAAGACTAGATGACAGCCACCCACATAGGGAAAAACAACCTGTTTCTCTCAGTCACCAATACAAGTGTCAGTCTCATTCAGAAACAACCTCACAGACGCATTCCAAAAGATGCTTTGCTAATACCCCGAGGTTCAGTCAGCTCAACACCTGTACACTGGAAAATGTTTTAATAGATCATATGAATCCAAGGGGCTATACAGACTGTTCTTACAGTTCACATGTGGAAGAACACAGGACAAACTAAATGACCTTACAAGGAAGCAAGCAGGCAAATACAGAATGTGTTAATAGAGCTAGCCTTTGAAGTACACAAATGATATAAGATGTGATGTCTGGGCTTGCTTTGAACTCCAAAAATGGAAAAAAAAAAAAAAAACCCTGAAGATAAAGAAAAGAGGAATAGTTGGAACCAGTGATGCAAATGTGGCAAAAATCTGAAAAGCACAGAGCCTCATAATTAATATAAAAAGGAAGAGAGCTATTACACTCGTTAGATCTCACAGGCAATCCATATATCTAGAAATGAGCTCAAGCTAGACTACAGAAGGATTTCTCACAGATAAAAGCCAGCATTCCTCAGAAGCTTGTGAAGTTGGTTCCCAGCTGCCAAAAGGAATCTTTTCTCTCACCTCTGGCAGAAGGGACACATGGCTACCTGTGGTGCCTATCAGCATATCAAAGCCCACGCTGACCTCCAACTCCCTCAGATCACAAGTGTCTGTTATACACGTCAAAGTCCACACTAGCATCCTGGCTCTTGCCTCTCCCAGATACTCATATTCTTTATCAACTGTATGAGTTGCCCACCCGCATTCTCTATCTCTTGCTTGCTACTGTTCCTCTTTCCTTCCATCCAGCTCTTGCTATCCTCTTGTTCTCTTGGATGCTCTAGTCTATCTCTCTTTATTGCCACTACTTTCTCTCACTCTCTGGCTTTCCTAGCCTTGGCCATGTCCAGTTGCTTTTCTCTTCTCTTAGCTTTGAACTCTTCCATTTGCCTCTGGATAGTTTCTTCCTGTTATGCACACTGACTCCCCTACCCCCGACAGTGGATCATTGTCAGCAGTTTCTTTATTGCGCTGCTCATGAACAACACGATTCCACCTTTCTGTTTGACAATTTTATTTAAAATTCCAAAAGAGAAATAACTGACTTGTAATCAAGATAGTTCCCCTACTGGTTTCTGTTACTAAAAATAGTGGCTTCGACAATAACGCAAACCTATGTGCCACTCACAATTTATCTTTTTCATAATGAATAAGACACTGTCTTAGATATTTTATTTCCTAAACATCTTTGAAATATGTTGTTTTTCCTTTTTGGCCTATTCAGACCCTAATCCCATTTTCGTAGACTACCTTTACATAATGCTAGCTGCTTTCCTTTTCTGCTGTCAATCTGAGTTAATTGTAATTCATTGTCCCTGAGCTGCTGGTCATTCAAGCAAGACATTAGAAAATTTACTTAAGATCTGCAATGCGAACTCTTTTGATTGAATGAAAGATAGGGAAACCCAGAGAATTCCTGGGAAGCTAGACAACAGTGATGAAATGAGCTTGATCATCTTAATGCTTAAAAGTCTCCCTAGATCTGGCCAGTGAGAGCAGCTCACTGACCCACCAACACTATGATTGAGGCTACTCTCATTGTCCAGCAGGCCATTGCTGCATTAGGAATTTAGCTAAACTGCCCCAAATTAACCCATAGGCCCTACCTGTCCAGGAACCAAGTAACTTCCTGGAATACTGGAAATTGTAGTTCTTGGGAAATAACAATGTCTCCTGGGGAAGTTAGGTGACCTACAGGGTTTGTCTTTATAAGCCCTGTAACAGGTGACTTGAATTCATTCTCAGATGGGAAATTCCAGGCAATGGTTCTTTCCAAAGTCCATCATTTGGTCTGCATTTAATATTTAATAAAGCTTGCTTTAAATTTGGCCTCAAATGGTAGAGTTGGTTTTTCTGGTGAATCCCAGGATTAATACAGGCTCACCAGGATTTCTAGCAATTATAAAACTATTATGGCCATTATGAAATTTACTTGCTTAAGAACTGCAGACTCCTCTGCCAGCAAAGAAGTGGCTCCACCCTTCCTTTCCAGGTGCATCCCTTATGTTTTCAAGCCTCAGCGCCAAAGCCCTGCAAACAGCTGGAGGTTTAAGCTGGAGCCCTCCCGTAGACTTTCTTGATAGTGCACATACATCTACCTGAGTTGGCTAGCCTATACTTGAGAGACCAAAGAATTAAGAATCAGTGGTATTGTTTTAAAGTTTAAAGCTCCAGCCACCTGGGAAAAGAAACTAGCTTTGCTGCATTCTTTCCCCACCCACCAGAGATACAGTTGCTAGGAAACCAACCCAGATGGCCAGGCCAGAACTGTTTGTGGTCTTGGTGCCTAAAGTAAACCAATCATCTCAAAAGTCAATCTCCCTTACCCAATCATGTAATGCCAAAGCATATAAATCCCTGCGTGCATTTTTTTTTTCCCTTTAAAAACCTTGTTTCCCTAGACCGTAGGGCCACATTCCTCTCCTGTTTCTTCAGGAAGTTTGTGTCCTGTGTTCCACATGTATGCAATAAAAAAATACAATAAAACCCTCATGTATTTACAGCAGAGTCTATTCCTGGTCTTTTGGGGTTCACGAACTGGGCACAACATACTCACTTCCCTTTCCAACATACAAACAGTATTAAGTATGCTGTGCTCTGTTTTGTTTTCTAGAACAAGAGGAAATACAGGCTCTCTTATCTGAGCCACTAGCTTGTAAGCTATTATTAAGACACTGGCTGTGTCTTTTATCTTTGAAACTCCAACACTTAGCAAAATGTCTGGTGTAAATATTATATGGTCAACATTTTTTTTTTTTAAATAATGCCAGGTTCCATGTGGTACATCTATTGAGGAGAAGACAGCCTGGATAGACCAAATGCATATAACCAAAATATAAGGCACAGGATAAGCCCTAAAGAATTTTGGGGCTCTTTGTTGTTATTTTATGGAAAGAATGCTTAATTCCAATTTTAGGATACAATAGGGGCACACAATCGAGAAAAAAACAAAGAAAAACATGACAATCAAGAAAACTAACAAGTGGAATTTCAATAGTTAGAGAATAGCTTAGGCTCCAGTACTTTCTGTATAAAATAGAGTGTAATATAAAACCAGAGAGTAGTCTTTTCTCCCACAGATGTATCTAGAACAGCTAGCTAGGGAAGTGGGCTAGAAGTTATCTGTGTTACATTTTGGCCAAAGGGCTCCATTCTGCCTGTGATCCCTAGAATTCGAGTGAAGCTCAGCTCAGAAGTAATGGACCAGAGATGTAAGATGACCCAGTGAGTAACAATGGTTGTTGGATGAGGCCGACAACATGAGTTCAATCCCTGTTATATTTGGAGGAAGAAGAAAACAACTCCTAGATGCTGTCCTCTGAGCTCTACTCACATAAATATCATATGTGCAACTGTGCCTGTCCACATAAATCACATACTTGCATACACACACATAACATACACCCCCCCCCCACGCACACTCCACACATACACACCATGATAGTTTTAAGCTAATATACTGTTTTGATAGAGAACGTTTTGGGACAGGACAGTACTCAGGTGGGGTCATGGTTACTGATCATTGCTCTTACCCAGGTTTACAGTAAGAACAGAGATAGAAACTACAGTCTAGTGAGGAAAGGAGGAAGTTTAAGGTCACAGATGGGCTGGGCTCAAAAGCACTTGTAATTGTTAAGGGAATTAGAACTCCTCTGCTCTTGACTAGGACAACAGGAAAAATGCTGTGAGGACAGGCACCATTTCAGAGAGACTAAAATGAGAATGCTGCTGAATGGGCTCCTTGTTCAAAGATAATTCTCCAGAGATGTGTTTCCTCAGATCATCCTAGAAGGCACAGAGAGGATGGTGGAGCTGTGGCTCAAGGAGGTCGGGCAACTTTTCCAGCTGGCAGAACACAGTAGTTTTGGCCGTGTTCTGCAGACAGAAAAGAAGTAAGAGTGAGAAAGTAAGAGGCCAGCACAAAGGTTCCAGGAAGCAAATGAGAGCATGCAATGTGTGTCAGGGTCAGATTCCCTGCAAGAGGACCCTGAGAACCCATTGCACGAAACCAGGAAGAAGAAACCTAAGCTGTAATTCAGACTCCAGGATATTTGCAATGCCAGGAACTGGCGTGTCTGTTGAAGAAGTATACACGCATGGCATGGAGCTAGACTGAGAGAGCTTACTTATGCCGTGGGTGGCAGAGCTGGGGGGTGTGACTTCACACAGCCACTGCTGCCCAGATGATTCTGTCACAAGCCCCAGATGTCAGAAATGGAACTGCAGAGTACGGTACTTGCCGTGTTTCATGTGAGTCTTGCTTTGATCTGATTATTTCTTTGCTGTGCCTCTACTGCTGCCTTTTGGAATGGGAAGGTTTATGTCGTGGCAGTGTACATTGGGAGTATGTCACGTTTAAAACATGACTCACAGACAGTGCCTGGGGCTTTTGGACAGAGTTGAGGTTAGGAGACCATGCATACTTTTGAAGTTGTAATGAATCCATTTTATGTTATCAGATGGCTACACACCACTGGGGCCCAGGGCTAGAATGCTCTAGTTTAAAAGTGAAATGTAACATCATGGTCTGGTGCTTTGTATTTAATTGTTAATTATTTTGCCTCTGAGTTGTGCTGGCTTTCTTTTACGAGCAGAAACTCATGTACTCCAAAATGACTTCCGTAATACTTGCCTCCAAAATATCCCCGATTGGCTGAATAAATGCCAACACACCTGGGCAGGGCAGAAGCTGGGGAGGCATGGCCAAGGTTCAAGAGCTTGGAGGAGTAGAGGATCATGGGAAGGAGGAGGAGGCAGGTACAGGAGGAGGGAGGAAGCAGAGTGGCCATGGGTTAGTGTGGAGAGAAGCACATGGCAGGATCAGCATGGATGGAAGAAGCAGCCCAGATAGGAATGATTACAGCAACTGGCACAGGATGTGGGACTGAGAGATAAGGGTAGTTTAGGGGGTTAGTATCTTCCCTGCTCCTCAGGATATAAGGCTTATCTAAAATCTACCAGGCATCTGTATCTTTTATTGATTATAATATGCTGTAATATTATAATAATTGATTGTAATAATTATAGGCTTTAATAATAAACATTAGTCATTTTTTTTATTTTCTCCAACAGTGAAATGTCTGCGTTGTATCCCATCCTTGAACACTGAGACCCCAACTAGTGGTGCTGTTTTAAAAGCTCACGGAACTTTTAGAAGGTCTGAGCCTTGGTGGACAGCGTGAGCCATTCCAGGAGGCTTTGTACCCTGGCCCCTCTTCCCATGCATTACTTTTCTTTACTGCAGACACAAGGCAACCATCTGGATCATACTTCTGCTGCCAAGCCTACATCACCTTGGGGAACTGTACCTCTCCTAAAACTGAGCCAGAATAACCTTTCAGTCTTAAGTTTCTTTTGTCAGGTATTCTGTCATTACAAATCTGTTTAAGATTTTGAAAAACTATCAAATGTCATCAAAAGCGCTTCTATCACTCTTGTCAGCAATGCATGAGAATCCCAACTTTTCCACATCATTGTCCACACTTGTTATTATATGTTGTTTTCAACTATAGTCTTACTTATAAAAGTGAAGTGAAACTTGTAATGGTTTTGAATTACATTTCCCTAATGACCAGTGTTGAGTGCCTGTTAATATGATTCTTGTCCATTTGTATATCTTCTGTGAAATGTCTCTGTAGATGTTTTGCTTATTTTTAAGCCTGCCTTAGCTTTATTGAGTACCATGAATTTCTAATGCATTTTTGATATGTTTCTTATCAGGTATGTGATTTCCCAAGACTATATTTTCATTCATTCTGGGGATTGTGTTTTTTCATGTACTACCGGTGGTATCCTTTGAAATAACTGTTTTATTTAGCTAAAATTTTGACTTTTTTTTGTATTGTTTAAAAAGCACTTGCTAATTAATGAACATGATTATTATTCCATGAAGATTATTCCTACCTTTTCATCTAGGAACTTTTTTTAGCTCATACATTTAAGCCTAATTTTTAGTCATTGTTTTGTATATAGTACAGAATGGGCAGGACTTTCCTATTTTGCATGTGTCTGTTCAGGTGTCCCAACACCAGTCATTAAAAAAAATTTTTTTCTTACACACTGCATTATCTTGCCACCTTTGTTGAAAATGAGTTAACTATTGATGTAAGGTTGGTTTCTAGACTTTGAATTCCATTTTACTGTTATGTGTTTCCACCATTATTACTGTAGACACCACTTTGATCAACACAGCACTGCAGTTTGGAAATGGATTTTGAATTCCTAGCCTTTAATGTGTATCTTAGGAAAAGTAAAATAAAGCTGATGATATTCTAATGTGGGTTGCCATGAACTAAGAGATTAATTTTGAAAGAAGTAGCAGCTTTAACACTATAACATTTTCTGGCTGATGGACATTGCATTACTTTCTCTTTATATTTTCTTTGATTTTTATATAGCTTTGTAGCATGCACATTCTATAGTTCTTTCATTAAATGTATTCATAAATATATTTTTACTAGAATAAATACAATTTTTATTACTTTATTTTTGGGGTTTCCATTACCAGTGAACTGAAAAACACTTGAGTCTTATATATTGATTTTGCAACATTGGTCAACTCATTTATTATTTTTAGTAGGTTCAGTAGGTTCATATACAGTATCAAAGCATCTGCACAGATTTATGTATTCCTTTTCAGTCTGGATGCCTTTTTTCTTTTCTTACTGTTCTGGCTAAAACTTCTAGCACAATACTGATTAGAAGTTGAAAGAACAGGCATTTTATCTTGTTCTGTTCTTAGAGTGAAAATACTCAATCTTTGAACCATGAATTATTACATTAGTTGTAGGATTTTCATAATGACTTTTATTACACTGAGGAAATTCTCTTCTAGCCCTAGTTTGTTGAATGGTTTTCATCATGAAAGTATGCTACTTTTTGCTAATATTTTCTGTGTGTCAATTAAGATGTCTATGGTATTTTTACTTTTATGATATTCATATGGCATAGAATGCTGGTTTTCAGTTGTAAAACCAATTTTAGATTTCTGGAATAAATCTCAGGAACCTAGGAAGCAGTCTTTTTGTTTCTGCTCTCTTGAGACAGGGTCCTACTTTATAGCCTGGCTGGCCTCAAACTCATAATCTTCCTTCCTCAGCTTCCTGGGCACTGGGATTACAGGTGTGTGCCATCATGCCTAGCTATAAATCCCATTTGATTATGATGCAGAACTCTCTTTACAGATCATTGGATTTCACCTCATGATAGTATTTTGTTGACAACTAAGTTTTTAATTGATTAGATTTTTCTTATCCTTTAACAGCAAGTAAAGGCTAATATATGCAAATGCTGTTGGTTACCCGTTATGTAGGAGGTTTCACTGAGTGCTAATCTATATAATCTTGATATGCATGATTTGTGTTTTGCTAAACTGTGTGTTCAGCTCATGCTAGAGGAAAGCAAGGTGTAAAATATACAATTTTAGCTAGTGAAACTTGCCAAAATAAGCTTCCACATCCCTAAATGGGCTCATTCTCTAACTTTACTTCTTCTAGAATGTTTGGGGCAAATGCATATGCTACAGTAGTATATTTCACTTACTGTCTTTCTCAAGGTCTAGTTTCAGCATAGTGGCTTTTTATCACACACACACACACACACACACACACACACACACACAGAGAGAGAGAGAAAGAAACATCACCACCACCACCACCATTCAAAAGAAAGGGTAATTGAAAAAAAAATAAGTATTTTGTAGAACATCAACTGGAATTTAGTTAAATCCCATTGGTTTACGTTCCCCAATTTTTCCTTCTCTGTCTCTCAGAGGAAGCCACATTTAAAGATCTTGTCTCTTTTTCTCCATCGCCTGGCCTTACATATCCATTTGAAATCTTTTAGCAGAGAAGTTGAATATTTGTAGCCTACTGGCCAAATCTGATCTGTTCCTATATTTAATTTGATACAAAGTAAGTTTTATTAAATTTCAAGATTTATAGGTTAGCAAGTGATAAGCATCTGTGTATCTTATTTCTCCAGTTAAAAACTTGAAATGCATTGCCTTCATCATCTAGCTGACTCATAAAGAAGAAAGATATTCTTCTTTAATGGTGACACATCCCTTTAGGTTTTCACCACTTCCTGTTGCATGAGACATGGCCAGATTTACTACTGATAACCACATATGGCTTCTGTTGGTATCTGGGTCCGTGCTCTCAATATTGTTCTATACAAGGTAGTCTTTCTCAGATTCCTTCTAAAAGTTTAAATTTTCTTTTATTATATTGAGTAGCATAACAGAAGTTCTGAGGACTCCTTAGAACACTGAGAAATGAGAAAAAGCCAGACATGGGCTGTAGCAGTTTGCACATTACAAATAATAAAATGCCTACTGAAGATCACCAAGTAGCTAGAAAGAGAATAATTCACTCAACTGAGGAGAGAACTTTGTTCTTATAAGATCGAAAGTCTAGTTCTGAGAAAGAATAAAAGAACGTAGAGTCCGTTTGTATGGATGATTGTAGGAAAATCAGAATTAGCACCACTGATTTTGTGGGAGAAGATGGAGGAGATGAAAGAAAATAGTACAGTAACAACAAGGAGACACATAAGAAGTAACTTCAAAGTCTATGACATAGCATATAAACAACACACATACCTCTAATGAGGAACTAAGAGAGAGCGGCTACTTTCCCAGAAAAACATCTCCTGTAGGGTTTAGGAAATCTTTGACTATAGAGCGGGTAGTTCTACTTACTTCAGTTTCTTTGCTCTTCAGCTCTTCCTTTGTATTTCCCAAAGACCTCAATTATTTTAGAAATAGAGATTACTTTGAAATATTTAGTGTTTGCTAAATTAACCTTCTTTCTAAACACAAGTACTTCCTGTTCCCTCCAACATATGATTATTCCATCGGTCAACCTGAAAAACAAAATGGCAAGAATCAAAAGCTACATTAGCAATATCTATCTGTAGACTTGCAGACTACAGTTTAACAATAGTCCTGGCTTAGTGAAAGTTAAATGTGATTTGCAAAACAAAAAAGAAGACCGGCTTCATGGTTGTGATTATATACCGATTATTGTTCAATTAACCTCTATGTCTTAACTAGTTATTTTAATAAAACAATCGATCTACTTTGTGGTAGGAATGAAATAATCTCTTCTTGGTTTCTATCTTACCTTTCTATTGCTGTGATAAAATACCATGACTAAGGCAACTTATAAAAAAGCATTTAATTTGGGGCTCGAGGCTCTAGAGGGTTAGATTCTATGACCATCATGGCAGGGATCATGGCAGCAGGCAGGCATGCTGTTAGTATAGTAGCTGAGAATTTACATCTTGATCCTCAGCGGAGGGCAAACTGAGAATGGTGTGGGCTTCAGAAACCTCAAAACCATCTCAAAACCACCTCCAGCAAGTCCACAGCATAATCCTTCTCAAACAGTCCACAAACTGGGGACTAAGTATTCACATATAAGTCAATAATCTAACAACTTAGATTTATTCTATCAGATGGAATCCAATAGCTTATGGCAAAGTACACTGGCAATTAGCCCTCTATGAAGCCACTAAGAAAGTATAAAGCAATTATATTTTATTACTTGCTAAAACTTGCAAGAATTTTTAAGTTAGAATAAGGCTGGGGATATGGCTTGTTTGGTAAGGTGTCTGCCTCTTTCCTCAAAGCATCAGAGCCTGAATTGGATCCTCAGCATCCACAAAATACGAAGAGCCCAGCAACCTATATCTGTAATCCCAGAGCTGGGAAGGCAGAAATGGGCAAATCCAGGGGGCTTCTTGGCTACCCCTGTCTAGCCTAAATCATGAGCTCCAGGTTCAACAAGATGCTGTCAAAGAGTAAATCAATAAATAAAAAAAAAAAATAAAAATGGAGAGTGAGAAATATACTGTTGACATAAGAAAATGCGTTCACCTCAAAGGTGAACCAAATAGGAGTGAGCTAATGTTTTATAGTACTAAAATAAATTATATAAATTAAAGACCTTTCAAATACATTGATGGAAATAGCAAATGGAAGAAACTCTACTATAGGCCCCAGATGTGATCTGATAACATTCTTAGCTTCTGGAATGAAGGAAGCTAAGTTAATACATTTCAAAGGTTTCATCTGATATTCACTAGGATGCAGTCTGTTCAGGCACACAGGTTGACTAGGAAAGGTATTAAGTAAAGGGGTTAAAGATAGCTCAGTATAAGTAGGCTCTGGACTTGCAACATTATAATTCTGCCCCAACCACTGAAGTTCTAATCAGTTCCTCACTCCTGCACAAACTTCAGGTTTTGCCTTTTTCCAGGGATCTCGTTCACCACATGCAAAGTCCACATCAAGCCTACACCAGCAAACAAACGCAAGAGCGTGTCCGCAGTATGCACACACATACACAATGTTAAATTAACGTTTATTTTCTCCACCTTTAGCATAAATTTGTCCCCATCCTATTCCTACACAACCAGACATAAGTTGCTATCCTCATGATTTTTCTATACTTTTCAAACTGGTTTGAAAACCCTACATGGAAAATTTTATAAGCTGTAAACACCGTCTACAGTAAACGTGCGAACAAGTAGGGCGGTCCTCCATCTTCTCTAGGCCATGTGCCCTGCTCTCTCTACCAACTAGACATGCTCTAGATTTGATGTGGAACCAAGAATTCCCTAATTGGGTAAGCTCAGGAGAAAGGAGATTCCTTCCGTTCAGGCCAAGCACAAGCCCTCCTGAATTACTCTGCTTTGTCTCCGACTGGATAAACCTCGCCGTGAAGATGAACCCACCGAAGCTTTGCTACAAAACCAGGTGAAAGCACGACGCTGCGCAGGGACTGCACTGTGCAAGGGCGCAAACTGCCGCCCAAGCTAGTCCCCGGGCTCTCAGACTTCCGTTCGAACTTCCCGGCCTAGGCCGAGTCCGCCAACCGCAGACGTCCTTCCTCGGGCCGCGCCTTCCGCTCGCCCCCTCCCTCCTGACGCACGCTGCGCGCTGACGTCAGCGGCGATCCAGGGCCGTTGGAAACCGAGGCCCCGCCCTCGCCGCCCGGTGCGCGGCCCTCGCGGCTGGACCCCATGAAGGGGTTCTGGCGGCCGCGGTCCCCGGCGCTGGTGCTGCTGCTCCTGCGGCCGCTGCTCGCCTCCGGAGACTCCGCGTCTCGCCCGCAGGCCCGAGCCATGAACCCGGGAGGCTGCGCGCGGGGCTCCCCGGAGGACAGCCACCGTTTGCTGCGCACCACCGTGCCGGGCTCCGACCCGCAGCGCCGCAACGAGCTGCTCCTGCTGATGGCCGGGGAAGGAGCCGCCGCGGAGCCGCGGCACCACGTCCTCTACTTCCCCGGGGACGTGCAGGTAACGCGGGGTCGGCCTCCCCGACACGCCCACGCGGGTTCTCCCTCGGGGGGTGAGGGGCGCTCGCGTTACTGCCAGAGCCCCGCCCGGGGAAGGGGCCTTGGGTGGCCGCCGTCTCCGCAGGGCAGCTGTCTGTCAATCAAGGTGTTGCTGGGTGGAAGGAGAGGCACGAAGGGGAACGGGACACGCATGCACAGCCCCAGCCTGGTCTCACAGGACTCTGTTGAGAAAACGCTGACTAGCTAAAATACATCCCTTGCTAACGTGTGACCTTTCCGGGAACCCCGAAACACCGTACTGGACGGACTGCAGTTGCAGGGAATGTTCGTGGTACTGAGGCCCGTTTGAGTAGAGCACAGCCGTGTGCTCCGTTTTACTGTTTTTATAGCCGCAGACAAACGCCCGCGCTGAAGCTGTCCTGGCAGCTGTGTCTTAATCTAAAACTGCATCCCGTAATGGATACATTAGCCACGCGAGAGTATCTGAGTTAATGTGAAAAGGCAGGGTTCTCTTTCTCGCTGGTTGTGTTGCCAAAGTGGTGAGCTGCCACCACCATAGGTGACTTGTGTATACCCTGTCAGACAGCTCAGAGACAGACAGCACTTTTGTAGAAAATCAGTCATCCCAGAACGGTCTGTTAGCGCTAGGGTAGTCATGCAAGTTAGAATGTAGCTAGATGTTTTCCTCATGCTAGGAAACTATCAGTTCGTTGCTCTGAAATTGGCACTCTAAAAGGATATACTTAAAAATCATAGTGATACGTAGTATTTTCTCTTGCTCGCAATCCAGTTAGGTGACTTGATTAGCTGACCGCTAATGGAAACTGGAAAAAAAAAATTCAAGAAAATCTCCTCACTTGGTGCCGTAGTTGTACCCAGATGGAAAACAAGCCTGACACTAACTGAGAGACTTGGGACCATCTCCTTCACATCTTCCAGCGGTGGTGGTGTGGCAGCAGAGAACTTTCCGCTGTAAAAGTGTGCCACACAGACCTGTCTTCACCAGGGGCTGAAAGTGCTATCGATATAGTTTGGGTATCGTCTTTCCTTTCACTGACATCTATTCCATTAGCTTTTTGGACAGCAAGAGAGCAGTAATTTGTGCCAAGTGTAGAGTTTTATAGAGTACTAGGTCTTCTGGAAAAGAAATGGAAGGAAGTGCATACAAACCTTCAAGGTCAAATTGCCTAGATTTAACACTCCATTTTGTACTTTTACTCTATGAAATTTGTGCAGATGTTCAATCTTCCTATTGAAGTACCTCAGATATAAAATGGGGCTAATAGTTGAAAGGGCATCAATCAAGGTTAAATACAGGAATAACTCAGTGAGTTCCAGCCCCTTCTCACTTTCTAGTGTGCTGGTGCTCCATTGTTGGACTTTTTTCTTTGCTCTTTGGGTGATCTCTTTCCATCTTGTGGCTTTACATACTATCTATGCCCTGATGACCCTTGACATTTATGTAGTATAGACATAAGATGGATGTCTAAGGATTCACCTTGCCTGCTCATTACTTCTTTGGCTATTCAGCAGCCTTCTAAAACTAAAAATCTATTTACTCCTAAGCAGCCTTCCTCATCCACGTTAATGAAAATACCTATTTAGTCACTTGACTTAGAGATCTGAGTTCCTATAGGTGTCTTTCATACCTCACCTCTCATCCAGCTACATGCAGCGTCTCCGCCTCTCTGTGCGTCTAAAATGATGGCACAGTGGCTTAAAGTGAAGGTCTCCCAAACCATCTAGAGGCTTCCATGATGCTCACCAGTAAGAGCCAGAGTCCTCTCAGGTGCTAGGATTCCATATGACAGCACATCTTGCTTTCCTGAGAGGAAAGCACCACAAGGGTCATGTCTTGGTCTTTCTCTGGGCTTTTGAGCACTTTCGTAGGTAGTTCTCTTCAGTTTCCTTCTCACTGCTGAGTCAGGCTCCGTAGAGATTTCGCCTTGGTGCATTTTTGAGGGATGTGTAGCTCTCGCCCAGAGTAGCTCTCCTCTTTCTTAGTCTATCTACTTCACATCCTTATCACTAATGTTTCTAAACTCTTGCAAACATGACATTTTCTGAAAAAGATTCTTTTGACCCAAGTTCAGTGCAATGTGGGATGGACCTCTAAGTTTCTGCAGGTCAGCAAGCATTTAACTTGGCCCCGTACTCCTTATCTCTGCAAGAGATACTATTGTTGCCCGTCCCTGGAAGAGGAGAGACCTTGCCTCCATCCCTTACCTCCCACAAGCATAGTGTATTCTGTCCCCAGTAAGATGAAAACTCCCAAGAAGAAAACCCCTTTCAATAGGTTAGTTACTGTCAATAGCCTGGGTTGCAGAATCAGTTTGACTATGGGGGCATCTGGTCCTCATCTCAGGGTGTGGAAATGCTCGTCCAGTGTTCTTGGCTCTGAGCTTTGATATAACAGTAACAATCCCAGTTTCCATTTTGCTGCTCGGTTCCTCAGTATTAACATTCCCTTTCCTAACAGGGGGGTCGGAGGATGGGGGTGGGAATGATGTTTAGATTTATAGCACCTTCTGTGAGGTACAACTAAACTGAGAATCATAAAATCTGCATTGCTTGGGTTCATTAAATAATTAATGTAAGCATTTGTATAGCTTCAGGACTTTGGGGTTCTCAATTATAATATGTTTGCTTATTTATTATTTCTGAGTGGTTTCACCATATATAGCCAGGCTGCTGTTGAATTCTGAATCCTTTTGGTGCAGCCTCCTAAATGCTAAAGATTGCAGGCATATGCTACCATACCTAGCTTATAAAAATGAAAGGAGAAGGAATCAGGAGAAGCAGTACAGTGCTAGTCTCAGCAATATAGTGAGTTCAAGGCCAGCCTAGGTTACATGAGGCCTTGTCTCAAAGAAACAAACATTTAAAAATCCAGCAAGATGGTTTAGTGGGTAAAGGTGCTCGCTGCCACACTGGAAAACCCGAGGTCAGTTCCCAAGATGCACATGGTGGGAGGACAGAACCGCTCTTGCAGGTTATCTTGACCTCCACACATGCTGGCACACAGGAGGTAATGTTTAAACACGATAACCAACAGTCACAGACAAGCCTTCCCACGTCTAAACTCCTGTCATTTTATGATAAACCTGGATGTGCAGAAGGTAACGGCAAAATGCATAAAAAGCCAACTTAAGATCTTCTTGGAATATATTTAAAACATACATACCAAGCTACTCATTGACATATATGAAACGCTGTTAATTAAATAGAACTGTTAAGGAATTGAACATGGTAGTGAGAAAATTATCAAAGGACACAAGCATAGTTAACAAAAGTAAAATAAAATAAAATAAAAATAAAATTGTCAGCAGACAGAAAAATGTTTGATTTTATTTGGAAGCAAATATGCAATTAAATTAAGAGTATTGCATAATCTTATCCTACCTGGATTTCTTTAAATTCTCCAGTTAATTTAACCATTACCATTGAAGCTAACTAATGGTGTGGAAATCAGTGCATTCTTGTACATTTCTAGTACAGGTTTTACTGTTACTACCATTGGTCTTTTACTGATGTGTAAAAACTATTATGCAAATTTTATTGATATAGAGTCATGCTTTTTAGCATATTTTAAACAATCTATTTTATTTTATTTATATTGCTGTTCTGCCTCCATGTATGTCTGTGTGAGAATGTCAGATCCCCTAGAACTGGAATTACAGACAGTTGTGAATTACCATGTGAGTGCTGGGATTTGAACCTGGGTCCATTGAAAGACCATCTAGTGCTCTTAACCATTGAGCCATTTCTCCAGGCCCTTTTATCATATATTAATGGGAAATTATAACTAAGTTTATGGTTGCTTAATAGAGAAGGAAAGAATATTTTTATGTATGTAATTACATATGTACGCATACTAGAGAACACTGAAGTGTTAGCCACCTAAACTTTAATTATTTCTAATACTGGTGAACTTAGGACTTTTTCTTTATATCTTTGTAGATTTGATTTTGTAGTCTATTTTTTCAATAAGAAAAAATGTACATATCACTTAATATTCAAACTGCAAATGGTTATAAAGTGAATAGGTTCTTACCTCATTATGTCCAGCCTCCTAATACTCTCATTACCTGAGCTCCCAGTGAGCTGAGACAGGAGAATCACAACCTGGACTATACAGTGAGACCCTGTCTCAAAAAAGAACAAACATTGCCATTAATAAAAATAAAAGTAAAATGCATTATACAACCAAAACAAAAATATATTACCTTATGTAGAATGTAACTAAACAAATAAAAGCTATACAAAAATGCAAAGGCTATAGACAGACAAGAGCAAAAATCTAAATATTAATAAGTAAATGAACTAAATTTCAACATCATCCTAATTTTTAATACTAAATTTGAGCTATCTAAATTTGAGCTATCCCAGGTCTATGAAACTGAACAAATTAAAAAGAAAATTATGGAAGGCAATTTGGTAGTCTGTCAACACCTTTAAATTCTGACTGTTTCAAGCCTAGCTTCTCTACCTCTAGGCATTTTAGAATGCAGTTACAGATGTATACTATGATTTTCTGTGATGCCATTGCAGCTTTGCGGCAAGGAAGCTGAAGTTGGGATAGCAGGTTGCTAGCAGATTTGCCACACCTGTGATGGGTTCTATTCGATATGCAGGATGACAGCTCACTGAATCAGACATGTTTTTAAATTATGTGTTCATCAAAAAGGTCTATAATGAAGCAAATTTATATTTTCAGTTGAATTAAGGAACTTAATTACATGTGTACTAACAAAATAAAAATTATAATTTGTAAAGCTAAAATTTATCTTTCTAGGTGGTTTTATTCAGAAATTCTCAATTTAGTGTAAGTTTATTTCATTATCTTATCTCTTAATGAAGTTTTGGCTGAGAGCAAAGTGTTTCATTCATAATCTTATAGCCAAAAAGTGATAATAGGTTTTTATTTTTATTTTTTTAGTATATTCACCATAGGTCATCAAAACTGTCTCAATAATAATGTAAAGCTATAGGTAAATAAACATTTAATGACCATTTCATCTTTCTTTTCAGAATTACCATGAAATTATGACTCGTCATCCTGAGAATTATCAATGGGAAAATTGGAGTCTAGAAAATATTGCCACCATTTTAGCCCACCGTTTTCCCAATAGTTCTATTTGGGTAATAAAGTGTTCCCGAATGCACTTGCACAAATTCAGCTGCTATGACAATTTTGTGAAAAGCAACATGTTTGGTGCACCAGAACACAGTCTGGACTTTGGCGCCTTTAAGCATTTGTATATGTTATTAGTTAATGCTTTTAACTTAAGTCAGAATGGTTTGCTGTCCAAGAACAGGAGCGCTTGGAATAAGGATTGTAAAGCATCTAACTGCGAGTCTAACTCTTCTACTGCTAGCAGTGGTGGCCAGGAAGAAAAGGAGAGGACCTGTGAAAACGTGGATGAGTCTGCCATGAGCTTTGCTCTACCATCATTGAATGCTGCATCGTTTACTTTGATTGGATTCAGTAAAGGCTGTGTGGTTTTGAATCAGTTGTTGTTTGAGTTGAAGGAGGCCAAGAAAGACAAGAACATAGATGCTTTCATCAAAAGCATAAGAACAATGTATTGGCTGGATGGTGGTCATTCTGGAGGAAGCAATACTTGGATCACATATCCAGAAGTCCTGAAAGAATTTGCTCAAACAGGGATTACTGTTCACACGCATGTCACACCTTATCAAGTACATGATCCAATGAGATCCTGGATTGGAAAGGAGCACAAAAAATTTGTTCAGATCCTCAGGGATTTGGGTATGCAGGTGACTAGCCAAATTCATTTTGCAACAGAAACGCCTTCCATAGAGAATCACTTCAGGGTTCATGAAGTATTCTGAGACTACTAATGTGCTTGCTTAATGGAACTTAAGTACCTTGTTATAAGTACGGATGATGAGATGCAAGATTAATTAGATGCATCATCAGTTTGTGGGCTAAGAAGATGCACATTCCAAAAGTCTGAGTGTCAAATACAGTAAGATTCCTTGCTTGTGAATGTGGGCAATTTTAAATTTTGATTGGACTAGAATTAATTTGAAATCTAAAAGGGTAGTTTGTGATAATTCTGTGACCTTTAAAATGAAAGAAGCTTGATGTTAGTTTTTTAAAAAGCTAACAAAATTGGTGTTGGAAATAGCTGACATTCTGAGACCTGTTTTAAACTAGCTTTGGTAATAACAACCTTCAGCCCTTGAAACATTTCACTTGTGTGTGTCCAAGGCTCTAGGAGATTGGGGGACATCTGTACCCTACATTCTGACTCATGTTTTGTAACCCCCTGGTCTCATTGTCAGTGTTCCACCAAGTGTTCTGTTTGGTTTTTTTAAATCAAAATATATTTATTCCCTTATATCCAGGATCACAGAATTATATAGTTGGGTTTTTTTAGAAGATACTACGCTAAGCACTGCAACTTAATTCTTAATTGACAGTTTTTAATTATCTGTTAGTGTGCTCTCAAAGGGAGACAGATTCCACAGACCTAAATCAGCGTCTCTTCAGCAGCATGGTTTTGTCTGCCAAGAGAAAATAGCTTTCTTTGGCCAAATGTAAAATTACATTGAGATAAGAAAGGTTACAAAGGAAAGTTTGAAGATACAAATAATTTAAATTTTGGCCCAGAAACTGAATTTGCTTAACACTGCTACATAATTTGGGTGAAGCTTCCTTCTGCCCATTTTTCTTTACTAAATAAATGATTTTGAGAGACCTAGATCTAACGAATTTCAAACAATATTGGAACATAGCTGTGGTTATAAAAAGTGGTCAAGCACTTTTTATTTATGAATAAAGCTTTGTAGGTCATGAAATAACCAAGCAGGTAAATATCACGCTGCTTTGGGATCGAAAAGAAAATGATTAGTATCTTAAGGGCCCAGAGAATATTTATTGAACAATATGGAAAGTGTTAATTTTTTGGGTTTCTCCCAAAATTACATTTTAATCAGCCTACAAATATATTCCAAATACTCAACTCATGATAAAGGACTCTTACCCCAGATATTTAAAAATGAACATGATTCCATCAACTACTGATGAGTGTACATTTTGTAAGAAGTTTTATGTTCCACTTTCTTTGAATATCTGTTCTTTTGAGATCAGCACTTCCCATTGTAGAAACAACTCATCTGGTTTCTAACTTATTACATATTTCCTTAACTTTAAGCCCTGTAATTAGATGGCTGCCTTCAATTTGTTTAATAATCCTGAAATGAATCATATAATGGAAAATAGCTGCATTACTGAACGGCCATACAGAGGGCTTTAGTTTTCATAAGGTTGACTGAAGTGGAAAGAGGCTTTCTGTTTTATTTTTAAGAATTCATTTTAAAAGTCTGAGTAAGTTCTTCATCTCTCCACTCACGTGAATGTCCAGTTGTTATGTTAAAGTGGATGTTGATCCGATGGACACTAGAACTGCCATCACCTCTGGAGACAGTGTTGAATAGACAAATACTCTGGAATGGAAATGATTGTGTTAACCCACACATAGGTATTTCTGTTTAATACTTCATATTGGTCCATTCCCACATCTGTTTAAAAAGCTTTGTTAAAAGTTGTTCTTGTAAACATGTGTCCTACTTGATTGTGCCTTTGTAAAGTCACTGAGAGAAGTGGTCCTACAAATGTGAACGCTGTTACCACTGCAACATGAATGTATAATTACATTAAAAATAATCCACAGGAATATTTGGATGTGTTTGTCTGTTCATTCAGGTCATTTGGAAGGAAAACTCTGCCTTCACCTTGTCATTTTGCATGTCTGTTTTTACTTTCCTGTCTTTTTCAGTGAACAACTTCACATTTATTCATTTATTTATTGGTTTTTCAAGACAGGGTTTCTCTGTACTTTTGTCAGCGAACAACTTTCCATTTATTTATTTATTATTTATTTATTGGTTTTTCGAGACAGGGTTTCTCTGTATAGCCTTGGCTGTTCAGGACTTCCTTTTAGACCAGGCTGGTCTTGAACTCACAGAGTTCACCTGCCTCTGTCTTCGAGTGCAGGGATTACAGGTGTGCACCACAATGCCTGGCAACTTTCCTTTTCATTGAGTACACCTCTTGTTAATTGTTCCATAACCATCTGCATTATAACAACTTCTTTTGTTGGGTTCCTATAGGAAACCTTAAAAAGTTGGCACAGTCCAATTTCTTTTTTTTTAATTACATTTTTTTTATATTAGTTTACTTTGTATCCCAGCTGTAGCCCCCTCCATCATTCCCTCCCAACCCCCCTCCCCATCTCCTCTCTGCCCCTCTCTAAGTCCACTGATAGATAGGGGAGGTCCTCCTCCCCTTCCATCTGACCCTAGCTTATCAGGTCTCTTCAGGACTGGCTGCAATGTCCTCTGTGGCCTAGCAAGGCTGCTCCTTCCTTGGGGGGAGAAGGGGAGGTCAAAGAGCCAGCCACTGAGTTCATGTCAGAAATGTTCCCCTTACTAGGAAAACCCATTTGGTTTCTGAGCTGCCATGGGCTACATCCAAGCAGGGATCCTAGGTTATATCCATGCATGGTCGTTGGTGGGAGGAATGGTCTCAGAAAAGACCGCTGGTCCTGTGGATCTCCTGTCCTCTCCAGGTCATACTAACTCCCCCTTCTTTCATGATTTCCTGCACTCTGCCCAAGGTTTGTTTATGAGTCTCAGCATCTGCTTTGATACAATGCTAGGTAGAGACTTTCAGAGGCCCTCTGTCCTGTTACTTTTTTCTCCTACTTCCAATGTCAATCCCATTTGTCTTTCTAAGTGAGGACTGATCATCTTACCCCAAGTCCAAATTCTATCACAACCTGCCTTTCGCCTCTCCTACTCCACAACTCCATAGATTTAACTTTTTACAGGCATGAGATAGATAAACCGTGTTACTAGGTTCTATGCAAATGTTCATATAGCTGCTATAAAGGAAGGACATTTAGCTTTATACTGTCTTTGGTATTTCATAATTCTGAAATTATGGAATACTCCACAGATATGCCAAGACATATTGTCATGAAAAGCTGATAGTGTTTGGAACACAAAATGTATCAAGCTACAGCTCTGTCTCCCCTGTGACTACTCAGCCTCATCTCAGGCAGTTGCAGTCCCTGGGTTGGTTGTGTACCTAAGAGCTGATTCTATGTAAGCATTCACATAGAACATACATTATACAAATGGCAGCATTGAGGTTTTTATGTAATTTGACAAATTCTATGCCAACTCATATAACTGCCTGAGTCCTCGGTTTCATATTTAGTATCATATTTCGTCATCATCTTCTCATTGACTGTTAGTTTCAATTTTCATCCATGTCGGTTTATGGTAAGTTTTGCTGGGAGAAAACTAATTTGTTGTCCTGAATTAGCTGAAAGAATGGGGTCTAATGACTAATGGTCACTAGTACTGTAATTCCGTCTCTATAGCAGCTTGGTTAACGAGAACCATCTATGCAACCAAGGCTGATTAGATAATTCCTCAGATTCATTCACTCAACAATGAAATATTTTTAATCCATGAGTTAGTTAATGTATATTTTATTCATTTGGCCTTAAACTAAGATTCAAAACGTCTCAAAAGGATTCACTGCAGTGCCGCAGATATACAAGAGTTAACAAGACTTAGAGAAGAAATGCAGAGTAACAATCAATCACCTGCCATTATGTGCTTGTTCCTTAACTGGCTTTTGTACTGTGTTGTAATGTAGCAGTTCTATTCTCAAGATTGAGAAAATAAATAGATCCTCCAGTTTCCCTCTGTGCTACCAAACAAAAGTATTGTTAGGTCAACTTGGTTCTGATTCTAGCTTTTCGATGTGACCCTCTCTTTTGGTGCTCGGTCTGAACCCAGTTACCCATGTGTGTTCCCAGCCCTCTATGTGACTGGATTTAGTTTATTCAAAGCTAACTACTGTATAAACTAAGGATTTCCAACTTTTTCCTTTCTGAGAGAAAAATCATTAAGTGCTTTGCTCAAGCTAAGAAGTAAAGATTTTTTTAAAATCTGATAATTAGACCTAAATAGCATATTAAAACATTTTCCTCAATAAACATTTAACTGTTGCTCATCTCAGTAATTTCAGTCTGAAGAATATCTAGGAAAAGTCACAATTTTTATATACATTTTCTTGTCTACTATAATTTCCTTTCAATGCCTGAAATTAATCCAACTCTAAAAAGGGTTAATTTAACTCTAAACAGGGTTAAATTAAGCCAACTCTAAACAGTAAATGAGTTTCTACCTTCAAGAGTAAATATTTCCTCTGTAATTAAAATGTATTAAATTGATCAGCACATGTTCAGTAAAAGAAAGTTGTTTTTCAGTGGCACTGAGTGTGATTAGGTACAGAGAAAACACAGTTTATTGTCTTCAAAGATTACAGTAGTGGGATTTTTCATCTTTTAAAAGAGTATTTGACAAAACTAAAAGAAATACTAGAGGAGTATCTGATGGGAAAACAATAAGTTTAGAGTTGTTATTAACTAAAAGGAGGCAGACATTTGGATAGCAGGAAAAGTCAGGATCAGAAGAGACATTTGTCAACTCATGGTCTATCACAGCAACAAATCTACTTATTCTTAGTCCTGATAATGCAAAGCACCCTGTAACATAACCATTCTGCTCTTCATACACTTCCTGTGCCTCAAGAAAGAGCACCCACTCCTGTGTGATGTTATAGCATGCGATGACAATTGGTTCCCTGATGGACAGGGCCGAGCCATTTCTGAGTGTTAAACTAAGGGGACTCTGGAAAGCTGCTTCATGAAGACCGTGCCTGTGGACTCTAGCCAGACTTCTCCACTGCATACAAATGAAGACACACAAGGCCCCAGCTGCTACTGGCAGTCATCCCATGACCACGAGGCTAGCTAGACCTAGAATAATGCCAATCCTGTGGCTGAAAGAGTGGGGTGGGGGTGGGGTGAACAAGTTTTTGGTGGCACTACTGAATCACTGGAAAGACTAAAGAAGGCCATTCCATTAGTAGACCTTATGTAGTGATTCAGTATATTTTTTATTAAGTATGAATTTTAGTTACATCTTAGAGCTAAAGAATGGCTCCACTAAGCATTCTCAATCTGCACCACATAGAAATCAGATATGCATCTCCTTGTAGACCACAAGCCTGATACTTTCCTATTTTTAAAAAGCATCTTTACATATTTATATCTTGTTATAGTTTTCAAATACTTGAGCTGATTTTTATTTTTAAATTTTACTACATTCCATTCATTTTTTACTCAGAGTTCTTGCGGTAGGCTTTGTCTTGAATACGTAAGACCATTTGGCGTGCATAGAAGTCCTTGTATTCATCTGGTAATTCAGCCAGTGTTTTCAAAGCTCTGTCCAAAATCTGCATAGCTCTGGATGCTGCTACAGGATCTTTGTTGCCATAGGTATCTGTTTTGTCATAGTATTCCGATGGAAGGTGCTTCCAAAAGATATTCACTCCCACTCCAAACTCTTCAGAAATTACATTATGGAACCATAAAGCTGAAGAAAGTTTAAAAAAAAAAAAAGTTAAAAATAAACCTACTGTTAGAGAAAAAGGAAAAAACAAAAAACAAATGTCAGTGAGATATCCTGAGTTGCATAAAGCCAATGTAAGACTCAGTCTTTGTAGCAAGCTCCTGTCCTTGTGTATCCCCTGCTTTCCATAGTCACTCACTTATGAACTGCCCACTCAGTGTCAGGAGCACAGCCCTTGTTCTAAATAGGATTTATCACTTTCCATCCAGCTTGAAAGACACAGTAAAGCTGTATTTGCTTTGTGATCCTCTGATTCGGACAGTCTTTTGTGTTACATATTTGCACTTCCTGACACACAACTACATCATAATATGGAACATTTTGTACACAGAAAACTTTAATTTTTGAAGACTATATACCTGGTCCTTTGTGATTTAATACAGTACTCGTCCAAACACTTCCTGTTCCAATGACAATCTGGTTCCCTAACTTGAGCTAGCATTCACTGTAGCTTCAGTTTTTTTATTTCTAAGGCACACTGCTCCATCCTTTATTCTTCTCGGCTCCTTTACCATGACTATCAAAAATGACAGCAAATTGGTGGTAGTGGTGGTAAAGAAGAAACTTGATAACATTATTTAGCTATTTTTTTCATTTTCACTCTAAAGTTTACTGTTTTCAACTAACATTTTCAAAATGTAAGTGCTAGAAGAATATTAAAGAACACCTCAATGTAACAGATGGAATGCTAACCATGCCAAAAAATGTTTAGTCTTGTGAAAGGAGGGTTTAAATCTTAGAGGCACACTTTCTAAGCATGCTCATGGAAAAACAGTGCTTTTTATTTGGAAAAGTATCTTCAAAAGTTTTGGTTTTAATTATAAGATCTTTCAGAATCTTTTTTCACTTATTAATTTAACAGAACAAGCCAATTATTCTGATGATTAAATTTAAAGATGTGAATCTTGCTTTTGTATTAAAATATATGCAAAAAACTTCTAGATAAACAATGAATGCAGGTAAGAGAAAACTACATAGCTTTAATCATGTTCTAAAAATATAAAAACAAAAAAATATGAAAACTTTAATTTACAAGGCTAGGTGTGATGGTGCACGCCTTTAATCCCAGTACCCAGAGGCAGTGGCAGGAGGATCTCTGTGAGTTTGAGGCCAGCCTGGTCTACAAAGTGAGTCCAGGACAGCCAGGGCCATTACACAGAGAAACCCTGTCTCAAAAACAAACAAACAAACAAACAAACAAACAAACATTAATTTACAAAATGGCAATTGATTTAACATAAAGGAATAGTTGCTTTAAGAAATATAGTAATAAGTCAAAGCATCATGGTTTTGAATCAGCTGTATGAAGAGTGCTGCTCTTTGGGGAATATAGAAATTAGCAAGAATATGGTTTCTTTTGCTCAACTAATTTACAATCTAACCTCAAGTATATCACCTGATTTTTACTGTATATAGATTTTCAGAACTTAATTCTAGCACTGAATAAAGGTATCAGCAGTGTATAAACTGGTCAATAAGCTCCACTACTTTTGGTCTTTTAATCTTGAAGTATTCACTTAAGTATTAATTACAGATATTAATCCTATCATAATAGTTACTCACAACATGGAAATTTTATGAGCATCCAAACTAATGTTTATTTATTGAACACAGAAACTGTATACAGAAAAAGGTTTTCAGATGTTATTATAATATTTTGATATTTAATAAACATCTATAATCTTTGCCATCCTATATGTTTTAGAATAAAATAATTTTTAAAAAACAACCAGGTATAATCATTTTGCAGATATGAGGATACTGCTTCATGTTACTTAGTAAAATAACTCAGAATACTCTCTTAACAAGTTATGGATTGCTTTACGACAGGAATATCTTTTGAGAATACACTGACTATCAATAATGCAGATGGAGTGGCCTACATCCCTAGACTAGACGGCACAGCCTATTGCTAGGTGGGTACTGCACACCAGCTTACTGTTCTGAAAACTATAAGCACTTGGGCATCTGGACAACAAACGAATCCAGAGGAAAGTTAGAGTGGTTTAGAGACCTTACCAGGGATGAACAGAACATCTCCAGCTTCAAGGGAGCACTCGTACCTCCTCGCCTTGGGAAAGAGCGGGTACTTATCCAGGTCTGGGCTGTCGATATTCAGCACTTCTGATTTAGAACCTGAAAAGTTCCCAACAGAGATCACACACACTGAACCAAGTTCACATTTTAAAACGTAATCACAAATATAAACCTGAAATTTAATTCTTTTCAATTACTGTATTCACACTGTGAGAACTATCCTCCTGAAACCGAAGATAATTTTCAATGACCATTCTTTAAACATGACAACTGACATCCATCACCCATGCAATGTAATAAGAAAATCTCAAAATGGTTTTTGTTTTTAGTTGGTTGGCTTATTGTTGTTGCTGGGTTTAGAGACAGCTTCTCACATATCCAGGCTGACCTTAAACTCTGCAGCTGAGGATGGACTGGCCTTACACTTCTGATCCTCTTTGTGTGTGTGGTTTTTTATTGTTGTTTCTTTTTGTTGTTGTTGTTGTTTGAGACAGGGTTTCTTTGTGCAGCCCTGGCTGACCTTGAACTCAGAGATCTACCTGCCTCAGCCTGCCACCCTCCCTGACGCCCCGTGCTGGGATTAAAGGAATACGCCACTACACCTGGCCTTGAAAACTCATTCTTTATACTGCCTATCATCACTACATACACATAATGGAAAATAGAGCATATAATTAAAAGTATCCTACATCATGGTCTTCCTATATTATTTAATAATAAACTCTAGAAACATAAAATTAAGCCATACCTGATAAATATAAATATTGTGCATCTTGAGGATTAAACAGTGTAACTCGCTTCTTTCCTGTCACTTGCAGTAAAAAGTTATCCATTACCTAAAAATCAATAAGTATGTGTAAGCAGTATCTAAAATTCAATTCAATTCAAACCCTATTTTCTCTATCTCCCTCTCTCTTTCGGGGGTGTGGTGCTCACCGGGTCTCACTGTGTTGCCCACATTGGCCTTCTGATGCTTTTGGCTCAGGTTCAGAGCAGCAGGGATCATAGGCAAGTGTCACTACGTTACTTAAGCCCTATTCCTTTTGTGAGATTTGACTTACACAAAACTCTTACAGTCATAATTCAAACCAAACAACAAAAAGTTTGTATTCCATATACAAATGTATAGAAGACATTTTTTCTCATGTTTCTTAACATGGGAAGTACTAGCGAATTAGGAAAACAGGAAATACAGTATAAGTTTACCTGAGGCTGCCCTTGGTCAACATTTCTCTTACTATGTTGTTGACGGATAGCCTGAGCCAAAGAGAAAGCGCCAGGGCAGCCGCTGTTAAACACTACAAACTTGTCACCCACAACATGGTCATAAAAACTGATTATGAGACTATTTGCAAAGCACTACAATCAGGAAGTCCCCATAGAATGCTTTTCAATGAATCACTGTTAATTTTCCCTGTGTATACACAGATTGTGAAGGCATAACCTTTGGTTAAAGACATACAGTAAACGAGATGTGTGCAGTCATTCCTATAACAGCACTACTAACACATTTGTCTTTTAGCACTAACCCTCTCCTTAGCAAACCTTGACTATTTTTAAGAAAAGCATTATATATTCTATTGTAGTCCAAGGTCAAAGGAAATACTTAAAGCATAATCTATAAAGTTAAAAACGTATGAAGCACATCATTTTATCACCAATCATTCAAATACAACTTTGAAAATATGCTAAGATTTCTCGTCTGTCTCATCTAATTATAGTTAGTATGCTGGACTCCCCTAGAAATGTTAGGATGTACGAGAAGATCCACACACATGCGTAACAGGTTGGCGTGCTGCCACAGGCTTGAATTCCTGCCAGCTGGGAGGCAAAGAAAGAAAGATCTAAGGTCAAGTCCAACCATGGATTTAAAACGAGACTCCCATTTCAAAACACCAAAAGATAGTGTTCTCTGGTGGGGTCCTGGATTTTGTCAGAGGTCTGGAACTGGCTTCCAGATGGGGAACAGGGTTCTATTTCTCTCTCTCTGAGAAAAGGGAACCTGTCATCATAGATCAAGGGCAAATAAATGGCTATGCAGAGATATCAGACTTCAACCTTAATCCATCAGAGCCCTATAAAAAGGCTCTGGAAATATACTAGGTATTGCATTAGCTTGTTTCTCCAGGTGCCAACGCAAAACTATGCACAACACCATTTAAAATCTGCTTACTATGCTTACATATATATTTCAGCAAATAAAGCCAATGAGAAAATAGAATCAAGATCAAAGCCTACCCATCCTGCTTGTGTACAAATCAGCAAACACCTGATGTTCTTAAGAGACATATCTCCTAAGACGTTCAGATACCCCAAATTCTTATTCTTGCAACTCCTTCCCGATAAGCGCTACCCGTGCCTACATAATATGATAGCCAGTCAACTGTCTCATTAAAACACCCTCTTATCATTCTGTTTTGTGCTCCCACTCTTCCCGCCAACCTGGTGATCCTTTTTCACAGGCCAAAACCATTAACTCCCTTTTATCTATGATTTATGTATGTGGTGATGAATTAAAACCAGAGAAACATAAGAAAACAAGCTTTGCTATCGGCTGACTCCATAACACCACTGCCCCTGCCCTACAAATGGCTACAGCGCATTTCAGCCAGTGACACAGCACGATCTGAAACTAGCCTATAAAGCTCAAGCTATGAACGTTAGATCTGTTCAAGCAAGAGTTCTGAACCTTTACATGTCTATTTTTGTAACATACATCATAGTGAGTCCAGAGTTGCAATCCAGGTGAACTAATTCGAAATACACTGGAAAAGAACTGCTCCTCTTTGAAGAATATTGGAAACTTAATATCTTCTCCTAATGATGGAAACTGTTGTCTGATATCTGCAACATCCTGAATTGACAGACAAAATACTTAGATTAAAATGGTATCTGGGAAGAATTTCAGTAACAAACACAACACTGGCATCATGATCATCGTAAGGTGCCAACACATGGAGTAGTAGGGACGAAAGAGGCAAGTCTTTGTTCAGTGCTTTGAAGCCTGAAGATGTGAAAGCCTCCAGAAACACCTAACCTTTCCAGTGAAGGAATAACTGCTGCCAACCTTAATATACTCACTAACAGAGGTTCTTTCTACTTTCAACAAGATTCGTATAATTTTTATCCAGTCTAGCCTTAATAATTTAGCCTTAAATATGCATAAATGCTTATCTAATAAATCTTCAGTACTTTTAGATAAATATTCATTAGGTGAACTACCATCTGTAAAGTTCCTAGCAATAGGGATTCTTACTGTGTATAAATTACATGACTCCAATATTCTACAGTTCTGAGAAACTAAATAATAAACTTTTAAAGATTTCTCATTCAGTGGCACAAATCACTGAAAGAAACAGAAGACAACAAAATGGGTTATATGTCTAACAATAATATAAAATTTACAGTCACTATGTGAAAACGCTAACTGACATTTTAAGTAACTGCTTTAAATCCACAATTCTTACCTTCCTCGGGTCTTCTCCAAGTGACCGTAAGTAGTATTTCTCATCCTTAAACACACCAAAGAAAAATACCATCAGCACTCAATAAAAAAATAAAAAGAAGAAAGGAGTAAATCTTAAAATATGACCTACTTAAGTCATCTAAAAAGTTCAATTATCTTACCCTTACTACTGATGCCCCCTGGTGGCCACATAAAGAAATGTCTTCATATGTTGCTCAGGATCCACAAAACAGTTAAATAAAAGAAATTGTTCCCTGCTTTCCCCGTTCTGATGTCCATCCTCTTTGCCTTTCTAAATGAGGATTGAGCATCTTACCCAGAGTCTTCCTTCTTGATTAACTTCTTTAGGTGTATGTTTATCCTATATTACATGTCTAATATCTACTTATGAGTGAGTATACACCCTATGTGTCTTTCTGCTTCTGGGATACCTCACTCAGGATGATCTTTTCTAGTTCCCCATCATTTGCCTGCAAATTTCATGATTTCCCTGTTTTTAATTGCCGAGTGAGTGGCATTCCATTGTGTAAATGTACCACAATTTCTGTATCCATTCCTCAGTTGAGGGACATCTGGGTTGTTTCCAGCTTCTGGTTATTACAAATAAAGCTGCTATGAACATGGTTGAGCTAATGTCCTTGTTGAGCTTACCACAGAGGGACTCTGAAAGACTCTACTCTACAGAGTATCAAAGCAGATCCTGAGACTCATAGCCAAACTTTGGGCAGAGTGCAAGGGATCTTATGAAAGAAGGGGGAGATAAAAAGACCTGGAGGGGACAAAAACTCCACAAGGAAAGCAACAGAACCAAAAAGTTCTGGGCACAGGGGTCTTTTCTGAGACCGATTCTCCAACCTAGGACCATTCATGGGCACAGATGTAGCCCATGGTTCAAGTGTAGTCCAGTGTTCAAGTGGATTCCCTAGTAATGGGATCAGGGACTGTCTCTGACATAAACTGATTGGCCTGCTCTTTGATCACATCCACCTCAAGAGGATGCAGCCTTACCAGGCCACAGAGGAAGACAATGCAGCCAACCCTGATGAGACCTGACAGACTAGATCAGATGGAAGGGGACCTTCCCTATCAGTGGACTGGGGGAGGGGCATGGGTAGAGAAGAGGGAGGGTGGGATTGGGAAGGGAAGAGGGAGGGAGCTACAGGTGGGATACAAATGGAAAAAAATGTAATTAATTAATAAGAAATTCTAAAAGCAAAAGCACACCTGCAGCCACCTGATTAACTTGTGCTTCACTTACGCTATTTCAACATTTGATAAGCAAAATAAGCCCCAACCAACCTTCTTAATACAACGAGATAAATAAAAGCCTTATCTTTTAGCACATTAAAAACCAGGAGACTGCATTGCACTAGACTATGCCATCACACACACACATACAATCCTCTCCTGCTTCCTCTTCCTCTTTTGCACGGGCATTACCCCCTGATGCTCTGATTACATCTCAGTGCCAACTTCCCTTGTGACTTAACTGAGAATCCATGTTGATCTGTTTATATACATTCCATAGCTTTTAGACTTAAACCTTTACTTGGTCCCTACATTTCACAGCTATTTAAATCTGTGCCATTAATTTTTGATGGGGAAAAAAATCCCTAAGAGCAATGAATATATACATATATCCAAAGAATGGCTACACTATGTAGAAGCAACTAATAAAGGTTGGCTTTAAAAGACATTTTAATCATGGTCAGGTCGGAAGTCCACACCTTATTTTCTATGACAGCTCACCAACTTGGCTATGCTGGCAGGCCAGTGAGCCTCAGAATCCTCTTGTCTCTGCCTCCCCAGTACTAGAATTATTACAAGTTATGCCAGGATGCCCATCAGTTAGACATATGTGCTGGATATCAAACTTGTATCTTCATGCTTGCTGTACTGAGGTATCACTCCAAATCCAACCTAACTGAAAACTGTATTATGGGTAAGCCTTAATTAATGCCCTGATCAAGTATTTAAATATATACATTACTCAGAGCTATGCTACAATGTCAGAATCCTGCTTTAATCTTTAATAGTACTAGTAACAATAAAATACAGACATGTTAATGAAAGATCAAAAAAGTTTGTATTAACATTTGAATCTGGTTTATGACACCAGCCTATTTTCAGAGAAAATAGGATTAATGATTAAGGGTTGATGCGTATTTTCTGTATCAGGAACACTGCTAAGTATAGATTATTTTATTCGGTTGGTCCTTACAAAAACTTTACGAAATAAGTAGTTTTTAACCTTCATGTGAAAAAAGTATATTTAAGCAAAAAAACAATTTGGCGAAGGTTTGAGAGCTGACAAATAGCAGAGCTATAGCCTGTAGAATATCCAACCAAATTTTAAGAATGGTTATCACATGGGGTAGTGGTAGTTCATACCTTTAATCTCAGACTTGGGAGGCAAAGGCAGACAGTTCTCCAAGTTTGAGGCCAGAATGGTCTACAAAGCAAGTACAGGACAGCCAGGGCTCCAGCAAATAAACCCTGTGTCAACAAAACAAAACAAAACAGAACAAAACAAAACAAAATGGCAACCAGGGATTAGAGCTTATAAATATATCATTTTTGATCTTTTGTATAAAACCTAGTGGTTCCTTATAAGGAAGTCCATTCAGAGAGATGTGGGGAGATGGCTCAGTGGATAAAATGCCTGCTGTGTGAACATGAGGATCTGAGTTCAATGCCTACCACCATGTAAACGCAGCTGCTTAAAATCCCATACCTGGGACACAGACAGGAGATTCCCTGCAGCCTGGTCCAAGAAAAAAACAAGGTAGAGAGTGACTGAGGAAGACACTCGAAGCAAACCTCTGGCCTCAACACATATTTAAATTCATCTAACATGGCTCTTAATTATTTCTTAAAAAAATTACCTCTGAGATGAAGAATTCCTTATGCGTTTCTTCGGCTGCTCTCTGGACCAACTTGTTAAAAGGTAAAGTTCTGAAATAAACAGCACAGAATCCTTAGATGTAAAAACAACATACCAACTGGTAACACCATCACCGTGGCATAGTTGAGCGTCACATACTTTGAAATATCTAGTTTTCAGTACAATCCATGTGGATGGAATTCTGAATATTAAAAATTCACTTAGCAGTATATAAATCTGACCTGTTACCTGAATTTTTAGACTTAAAGATGGTTCCATGGTATCAAGTTACTGTGAAGATACACAAACTGCCGCTGGAGAGAGGCTGAGTGTTTAAGCGCACTTAATTTTGCTCTTGGGGACAATGTGTGCTCCGTTCCCAGCTCCCATGTGTGGCTCACAACTATCTGTAACTCCACTTTCAGAGGATCCAATGCCCTCTTCTGGCCTTCATGGGTACCAGACGCACATGCAAGTAAGTCAGACACATAAAATCAAAGTAAAGCTTAACAAGTACAGTATACAAACTCTGGGGCGCTGACTTTTTTTGTCTTCATGTGCCATGGCCAAGCAAATCTTGAATTAGACAAACCATTATGTAACACTCCTACTGAGGTTCCTAGTGAGGCTATTCCAGCCCCTCACTGTTGGCACCACCTCAGCACAGAAGGCAGCAGGACTGCCCTCACCCATTATGGCTTCTAGAGAAAATGGCTAGACATTTTAGAAACAATGTGTGTTTCCATTACACCATGTTAGAGAGTTATCTTTGCTCCAGTTGTCCTAGCAACTTCCAGAATCAAAAGCACTTTCTGTAGCTGGGCAGCAGAGGGCTTCCTAGCTTTCCCAGGCCCTGGCTCCTAACCCTATTACCAAAAAAAAAAAAAAAAAAAAAAAAAGAAAGAAAACACATTTCCCAACCATGAAGATACCACCACATTAACAGTAAGACAAGAACGTCCTGAGGTTTGTTCTCCAATCCCCCACTGGAAGTCTGTCAGTCTCATCACCACATATGTGTAAGGGGTGGATGAGGAGAAAGAGTTATAAACTCTCCTCTATGAGATCATGACCTTGGGCTGGCTTACTTTTTCTTAGTATTGTTATTTTCCTAGGAACATAGGAAAGGGTTAATGTCAGCTATGCTACCAGACACTGCTTACAAGAACATGGTTTTCCTGTGTACAGTATGTGAATATGGCCCTTAAAGAACTCTATCAGCTATTTGGCCTATTTCAAGCCACTGGCTTTGGAGGACCTAAACTGGGGTATGTCTCAATACCACCTCCATATTTGCTCTATTATGACCAAGTTGTCACTGGTTGGTCAAAAATAACTCTTGGATTTACACAATTTGCTGATGACACTCTGCTAGTATGTTGTTTCCAGCCCTGTATTCATCTGAAAACCTAAGTCCATTTTCTGTCACACTATGGAGTATAGACCTGTGAGTGTGACTGTCAATCTAACTGAAGCTCCTGCAGGGAATGGTGCAGAGTAAGCTCTGCAGAAAGAAAGCAGTCTGCTATGTGCCCAGGCCAACGCAGGGCCCTGGCTCCTTCTACAGTTTCTGCTCTGCTCCACTAGCAGACTTACTTAGCACTCTCCTAGTCAGCGCTTCCTACCAAACACCTCACGCTGTGCACACTCATCTCTGCCAATGCATCTTTTGACATCTGGGGAGGCTGATGTGACCCATGGCTACCTGTGAAACTGCCCACGCAGTTTCTTATGAGGGAGAACAAAGAAATGGATCTAACTTTTTCACAAAGGCTGGGCTGACCAGTGACTCTGCAAGAGCAAGATAAAGTAGCTCGATCCAGAAGTAGAAGCTCAGTCTGTCTACAACCTTGTCACTACACAGCAGCAAGGAAGTTCCCCAGCCTAGGCTTTCTCTGCCCACAATGCTCTAAGCAGGTCTTATAGTAGCTTTTCTCAGGACCAGCACACAGAACAGTAACTGAGACTATCAGAGAAAGCTTCTCATGAAGTCTGCGATAGGCAAATCTGAATATGTACACTGGGTTTAACTATTTTAAATGACATGATCTTAGACAAATTGCTTAATTTTAATTAAAAAATTTTACACATATTTGTGTGTGAGGGGTTGGATGTGGGTGGAGGTCACAAGACAACTGGCAAGAGGCAGTTCTTCTACCATGTGTGTCCAGGGCATCAACCTTAGGTCATCAAAGTGGCAACATGTACTTTATCCTCTGAGCCATCTCATGAGCCCCAAAGTTACTTTTATTAAATATTCATTTTCTCATCTTTAAAATCACCATAAACATTATCTATATTATACACTATCTTATAGTTGAAACAGGAAATATAATCTAGTGTCAGCATTGTACCTAAAACACTGTACCTTTAGCAACAGACAAGTATTTAACATTAAAAACAAAACAAAACCCTCAAATCATCACCCAGTTCTGTTTTTGAAATGGCTGCTTTACAAGAGCAACAGTAGGTTTGATGAGACAAGAAGAGCAGGGTGAAAACAGAACTAGATAACCACAGAGCCAGGCGTATTCGTGACAGCTCTCCCCACCCAGGGTGCTCCTGCCTAGGGAAAGCCGGCTGTGCAAGGACAGTAGCGAATAAGAGAAATGTGCATGCTAACACTTGTGACATCACAGATCTTTAGACACCTGAGAGGATAAGAGCAAGTCAAACTGAAGTGATTCCATAGCAATGCATCCTACGTAGCTAGAGGATTAATTAATTGTGTTTCAATTTCTCCAGATGAAATTCCTCCCTTCCTTCTTTCCTACTGCCTAGTAATTGCTTTAAAAATAAAAGAAAGAAAAAGAAAAGAAATGACAACAAAAAACCCTCAATCTACTCCTTTTTCCTTGAACAAAAATAATTTTCCATGTTTTTAGTAGCTCCAGCACAAGCTTTGAAGAAGCTGGAATAGAAACTATTACATAATGGAGGAGTTTAAAAAGCAAGTTTTGAAAAGTTGAAAACCATTCAAGATGGAGTTTCAGTACCCACTTGTATGGCATTAGATTCCGGAAAATAAGTAATATTAACCGTAGGCTGAAGAACACTCATCACTCCAGTACTTTCTTCCATTCTTTTGATTGAATAAAATGAGCCAAGTTCTTAGCCGTGGAAAAACTTATGGCAATTAAATTCAATCTGTGGCCTGTGAAGTAACCCAGAGCCACAATGGCAACTACTCAGTTGGAAACTGAGAAGTTCTGTGGCAACTATGGCACAAGCTGGGAAAGCAGTGAAGGGAGAAGGGCCCAGACAACAGAAACCATTTAGCTCATCTGTAACTGAAATTTTCTGTGAACAACAGGATCTTTCAATAGATTTAATTTGCTGGAATTGAACATGTTCTGAATGTGGAAATCGTTTGTTTTTTAATTTAACATGTTAACGAAGTGCGTGGGAATAAACAACACTTGAAATATGCAAGATGACGTTTAAAGGTTTCAAGCTTACATGTTCAGCAGCTGATTTACCCGTCAGAGATTGCTCAGCACAAAAAAAAAAAAAAAAAAAAAAAAAAAAGCATGAAAGCAAGAGCTATCATCATTCAAGGTCATTTCATCAGGAGAAAACTCAGCATGGTTTCAAATGCTACAAAATCAAAAAAGTACACCAAATACAGGCGGCCCTGTGCTTTTTGAGAGGCAGAAAGAAACATAAGCCTTTAAAAAAACTTCCTGCACTGGGGAATAGCAGCAAAAATGGGCCAGTAAAGATTGAATGAGCACAGCACAGAACTTTAGAGGCAACCTAACTCCAAGAATAGAAACTTTCTGTTCCATACTCCACAGAATACAGGGTGCACCTCATATTTATAAAATAAGTCTGTGGAAAGGTCTCTGTACAATTATATAAACTCAGAATTCTTGCCTTTTAAGCCACTCATTAAAAAGGAGTAAGCTATTCCATGATCACATAAACTAAAGATGAAATGCGGTATGGTCTTTATATAATGATGTAAAAATATTTTTGAAAGGTTTGAAAAAGTTCCTTGTACCCCCAGAGTAACCTCAGAAGAAAATACCTATACACAAAGTTCTTACTAATGAAGTCCATCTGTGCAACTGCAGCAACGTGAATCTTCACCTCCTTCGTCCCTCCAACTTGGCTCAGGTAGTCCACTGTCCACTTGCTTGTACAAGATCCCAAGTCGAGTCCTTCCAACACAAGGGGCTTTCTCTATAATAAAGGTAGAAATCACAACTGTGAAAACCATTACTCCATCAAATGCTATCTTGGTATCAGAGTGTGGCTTTAATCTGAGCCTAAGATGTTCCAAATTAAAGCATCTAACAGTTTGTGCTATTATTACTAAAACATATAGATGACCCACATCATATATCTTGAACAAACTTAAAATTAGGAAAACAAAACACAGATGAAAGAAATTCAAGTACTAAAGTATTATCATGTTATTTATGGCAAAAATATAATTAAATTTAATTGTTTATTACTTTTAATCTGGTTATCATTTTAAGCTTTCTAAAAAAATGTGAGAATGTGAGAATTTCAGTGTGCTCTCTACTTGACTCACCAGTTTTCAGTATGTACTCCCACTGTTATCACTTGCTCAGAAACTCAGCAGATAAAGATAGATATATTATTAAACCCAATTTGTCTGGAACATTTCAAAGTTAAACTGGTAGCATCATTTCCTCCCATCTCTAAAATTTAAGTATATCTTCTGAAAACAAAGCTACTCTCTTACAGAGCAAATATAAAGTTGTATTTCAACGGACATACTATTATGTAACCCACCATGCACATTTGAATTTCACTAATTATCCCAATAATTTCCTTTAAAATTCCTTCCCTGACCCAGAATTCAAGCTGAGATGCCACATCAGATTTGGTGATCACAGCTCCTTCATCTGGAAAGGTTTATCAGCTTTCTTTGTCTTCTATGACCTTAATATTTCTGAGCACATAGACCAATTATTTTATTGAATGCCCTTGGATTTGGGTTCACCTCATTTCTTCATAATTAGGTTTTGGGTTGTGCAATTTGAGTAAGGACTGTTCCACAGAAATGGAATGGTATAGACCTCCCAGGACATAACCAGGTAGCACATGATATTCTGCCCTAACATATACTTAATCTCTCTGCCTCAAACTTTACTGGTGTAATTTTAATGCTCAAATTACCACAGATTAGACCAGTAGGTCTCTTCGGGCTGGTTTTTGTAACTTTTAAAACTAAACACTTCCCTATTTTATAGCAAAATAATCCAGTTAGCTTTTTTATTTTCTCTGCGCAGCCCTGCAATCCATCATTTCTTTAAAAAACAAAAAACATAGGGAAATTTTCTTCTGACATTTTAATGTATGTGTATAATGTCTTTTTTATTGTATTCATCTAACCTAAAGGAGCTCTTTTAGTACTGTATCATAACTTCTGCCTTAATGGTAAAAGCAAGAAACAACATAAGGGCATGTATATAACCCCTAAAATAGACCTATCTAGATATGTAATCACATATCTTTATCTCTCACCATATATGTACCATACATACATATACATAAATGTAATGCATCATGAAAATACATGTCAAGGTAAAATCCAGCCTTTATTTTTTGTATTTTTTACAATTTTTTTGGTTCAACAGTGAAAAACTTATTTCCCACCATCAATATTTAATCATCTGCAAAATTCTAGAATTTCAGAACTGCTAGGTCACAAATCTATAAAACACAAATCTGGTAACTAGAATTGTTTCAGTCCTTTTCATCTTTATACTGAAGATACGTACTTCCACAACCCCAGATAGGCTCACTTGTTATTTTTATTTTTATTTTTATTTTTAGGGTTCTTTTTTTTAAAAAATAGTTTCTCACTTCTTTTGAATGTCTGTGTTTCTTTTGTTTGAGACAGTCTCACTATATAGCCCTGGCTGGCCTAGAACTCACTATGTAGACAAAGTTGGCCACACACTCACAGACATCCAACTGCCTCTTCCCAACCCCTTTTTAAAATTATTACTTTAGAATGTAAAATATTAATCTGATTCCTCCAAAGGTCAGCTATCTCACCACCTTCTTCCAGCTCATACCACTCATCCTGTAGAGAAAGCCAGTTAATTTTTTAACTACTGTTCTTGTATTTCTTTTATTCAAAGAGCCCCCAAACAAACAAAAAAATTCATATTTTCTTTTTACCAGTTTAAAAACATACTTTGAAAATTATTGTTATCACTTCCCATGTTATTCTCTTTTATAGCTTAGTATATCAAAGAATAAATAAGCAATAATTTATCTAATTTCCTTCCCATGTATAGACACTTAGTCTGCTTCTAATAATTACTACTATAACAGAATCCTGTAAATATCTGTCATATATTTAGAGAAACATCTGCAAAGTAAATTCTTAAGTATGAAATTGCTAGATTTTAATTAAACCCAGAGGGCATAATGGGAGTGAAAATGAGCAGAATGCATTATATTATATATGAAACTGTCAATGACTTAAAAATTGCTCAGTTATAAAAGAAACACAGAGAGTTTGTGAGCTATGCCAAGAACTGAACCACTTGGTATAGAGCAGTTGGCTGCTCTATCAACACACCCTCACTAAGGGCAAATCACCAAAGCTTCTTAACCGTGGGCACTATACATGCGGGAAGAATTAGTATTTCAGTGCAGGAGTGAGCAAGCCTGCCTGGTTCACAGACATGACTCCTCATAAAAACTGCTCTGGTTTTTTATTGATTTGTTCTATCTCAAACAGACTGTAACCGAGGCTAGGCAGAAAGGCAGGGAAAATGAAGGACACGGGAAGGGAAGAGCCTCACCCTGCATTCTGAAGTCTCTCACCAGCTGAGAGTTAAAGAGTGCAACACAACTAGTCAGGATATGGTGGTTGCACATCTTTAATCCCAGCACTAGGGAGGCAGAGGCAGGTGGGTCTTAGAGGACAGCCAGGACTACACAGAGATACCCTGTCTTGCAATACCCCCCCGCCCAAAAAAAAATCCAGCACAATTAACAAAATTTGCTGGGAGGTTGCCTACATAGAGATAATATTCCATTTTATAAGGAAATACTTCAAATAACAATATTATAATAAGCAACAAAGCATGTCTAAGGCCAAAGCATATATGACCAGGTATGGCTTTTCTCCTTTCCTGAACCTGTAAACCAGTTATTTTCTAGGATTCTCATGAGTAAGACTAAAGCTCTACTTGAAGTAAAAGACAGGTCTTTTTATATTTTTGGGTTTTTTTTTAATAGTTTTTGAGACAAGGTTTCCCTGTGTAGCCTTGGCGGTCCTTGGACTTGCTCTGTAGACCAGGCTGACGTCGAACTCACAGAGATGCACATGCCTCTGCCTCCAGAATGTTGCGATTAAACCCATGCGCCACCGCTGCCCTGCAAATCTGAAGCTTAGACTCTCTTGAAAGTTCTGAAAGCATTTTTTTTTATTTTCCTAAATTTAACTACTTTCTGCTAGTTTTTTTTTTTTTTTCTTTAAAAAACTAAAGAGCTTGTTAAGCCTCTATTATAACCCAGGTTTAAATCAAAGACCTATACCAGAGGAGACATACGGAAAGATTCCCATTGGTTTCCCTGTTGTAATCCCTCTTTGGACTGAAATATTGAACTTCAAAAATCTAGTATCTTGGAATAGTCAGGGACTGGCAGGACCAAGAGAGGGGCGAGGGATCCTGAACTAATCTTTAGTAAACCCCGTCGAAGAGGAACACGCAAGGCCAGAAAAGCCAAGTGCGTCCTAATAAGACTTCCGCCCAGGCCGCCTTCTCAGTGTGCTTTGTCAAATGCTTCATGCCACCCAGCTTCCTCGGTCATCCTGTTCCCCAGACCCGTGGGGCCGTTTTCTCCGGGGCTCTAATTCCGGAGCCGGTTTACAGATCCCTTCAGCCTTCTCCCCTGGCAGCAAGCCGCCCAGTGTGCAGCAGCTGTCCGCCGTCCCTTTTCCCCACTTTCTGGGTCTCCAGAGAGCAGATGGGACCGCCAGGAGATTTCGGGGTGTCCGCTTCCCGCATGGGGCCTCCTCACCTGTGGGTAAAGATGCTCCAGGAACTGCTCCCGCGACACGAAACGATGCCGGGGTACCGGAAGGCGCTGCTCCGCCATGGTGGCTCAGGTTAGTTTTCACAGGCCTGAGAACTTGGCACAGTCCGTCCACTCATGATTCCCCCACCTCCGCAAACACCACCCAAGGAGAAAAGGTCCGCGAAGGTGACGGACGCTACAGGCGGTTGGTTGGAAGCGTAGGGACGCCCAGCAAAAGGCACTCTGCCTCGGCAGCCTGCTGCAGCGCCGGCATGGGCGTGCTCACCAGAGGTGGCGGTACCAGGCGCTCTTAGCTCCGCCTCTCCAACGCAGTCGAACTGGTTTCCCGCCGGCCTCCTTTCGGGACTGCACCGGCATGCAGAGGTGAAAGGTCACAAACATGGCGCTGGCCGCCCGTCTTCTGCCCCTGCCTCTGTCCCTGCCCCTGCCCCTGCTTCCTCGGCCGCTGCCCGGCCGAGCCACCCGGCTCCGGACTCTTGGTTCCACCGAGGTGAGGTTGTCGCTGACTGAATTTTGCTGCATTTGCCGCCGCCGCCTAGGTTCAAGCGCGGCCCCGGTCCCTCGCTGCTCTGGGGTCTGGGCAAACCCGGCGCTGCGTCCCTGGGGCTCCAGGCGACCCCTACTCGGCCGGGCAGAACTGTTTCCAGCCCTCGCTTCCTTACCCGCTGGTCCCAGACGCAGCTACAGCACCGACGAGCAACCTCAGCAACGCCAGAAAACCAGAATGATCATTCTGGGATTTTCCAACCCCATCAACTGGGTCCGGACTCGAATTTACGCCTTCCTTATCTGGGCCTATTTCGACAAGGAGTTCAGTATCGCTGAGTTCTCTGAGGGGGCGAAGCAGGTTTGTTCGCTTCCCTAACTGACCTGTCCGCCTCGTGCCTTCAGCTCTTACATGCGCAAGTGTTTAGATGTGAAGTTTCTTCATTGCGATCCAACTTATCCAACGATGGTAGTGACATAGACACTGAATCTTTCAAGCACCTCTTGACTTTAGTAAGCATCTAGGTTTGTTTGCTTGGTCCTCAAGTAGGAGGAGTTCAATTAAGAAAATAAGGTGAAGGCCTAAGTTCAAAACCTGTTTATTCCTGCCATTTTGAAGCTAGTTAGCCTTTTTCTGGGTATGATTTTTCCAGAATTAGAAAATTAGAGAAGATAGTGCCTGGCACACAGAGTAGGCACTTCATAAGTATTTGTTAAGTAAATTGAGTGGGTAAGGTTATGATGAGGAATAAGATAACATTGCCAAAGGACCAGGATATCATTTCAGGTAGAAAGGCAGCACATGCTACCAGCAGTTTGAGCTTTATTGCCCTTATCTGTTTCTACCTGTATATCCTTTCAAGGATCATGAGGACAGACATGGGAATGAACAGTTCTGCCCTTCATAGAGTTTGTTTAGTCTGCTGGTCTGCTAAGTGTCCAGATCCAGCAAACTGGGACTGCCTAGGCTTCGGTGATTCGTAGCTCTGACTTTGCCCATCACGACCTTTCAGAAGGGCAAATGATGTTGCCTTAGAATGGTCTCTTTGAATCCTGAGATTATTTACAGTCTGAGTATACATGGGTTTTTCTAGGATGAAAGGCTATTTGAATTTTCCCTTCAATTTTTTTAGTTTGTCAATCCTAGCATTTCAGAAGTATTGATTGATACAAAGGTAGAAGTCATAGTTTATTCTCAAATTTATATTGCCATAGACCATCAGCATAATAATTTAACAATGTTGACTATATGCTGGAATTTAGAATTATACTCCTGATTTATTCAGATTTCCCCCAACTTGTATACACAACTCATGTGGCCTATTAGTTATATATATAGTAGTGTTTTTAACTTCATGTAATCAGTGTTAGTATTAACTACTGTTTCCTTGAGTCAGCTCTTCGCTAGTACATACGTTTACACAGAAATAAAAAGGAGCAAGCTTGAGTTTGATAAAGCCTACCTCAGTATCATGATAAAAGTGTACAAATTTGCTAGTCTTTGTTCTCTGTGTCAGTTGTGCACAGAGGTAAGTTGGTGCGATCATATTACTTACTCTGCAGTGAGTCTACCTCATCATCCACACATGGCTACATTAGTTCATTTATGTGTCAGTAATGGAAATCCTAGAACATAAAATTGAAGGGGCCCCTTGTTCAGTCCTTGTTTAGACATGATGAAGTCAAGTTTTAGAAGGGTTAAACTAAACTTAGTGTGGTACTAACCACACTGTCCAAAGGTAGTCTTGGTGCTGGAGAGATGGCTCAATGACTAAACAATATGGGCTGCTCTTCCAGAGGTCCTAAGTTCAATTCCTAGCACCCACATAACAGTTTATAACTCACTGTAGTTCCAGAGAATCTCATGCTGTCTTCTGGCCTCAGAAGGTACACTATGATCATTTGGTACATAGACATACATGCGAGCAAAACACTCATACACATAAAATAATAAATAAACCACTAAAGAATAATAAAAGCAGCCCTAATTCTCCAGAGTCACCAGCAGTTGAAATGGGTACATAAAATCTCAGCAAGTGTTTATCACAAGTTAAGAAAACGTGTTCTGATGCACCACACACCCCCATTTGCCATTGGTATGTATAACTGTATTCTTAGTCCTCACGGAATCACATTGAGCCATGTACTCTTTCTTAGAGCTTTCTTGTAAAGTTCATTTTCTGTAAAAAAAAAAAAAAAAAAAGGGTGTTTATAGCAGTGTCTTGAGGTGGACATTTTGTTTGTTACAGGATCTTACCTGGGTAGCCTCATTATGATTCATTACTTTTTAAGTCAGTTTGCTCAGGTATGATCTCAGCCACACAAACTAGAGGTGAGGTTTCCGCATAGTGGTTAGAGTTGCTTTTGTCATAATTATCACTCATACTGCATGAACCTACCAAACATACAAGATCCCTGATCCTGAGCACCTATAGTACTCTGTAGTGTTCAGGGAGACTTTGAATCCATTTGGCTATGTGCATTTTCTCAAAAGTCATCTGCATTGTATTGTAAAGTTTGCCAGGGCTATTGTAGCAGAGGGCTTCAGACTGAATAGCTTCAAGAGAAGTATTTCAATATCTTAGTATCAGAAGCTTTGCTTTCTCTTGAGGCCTCTGCATTTGTTTATGTCTGGCATCGCTACACATTTCCTCCTGTCACAAAGGTACTAGTGATAACTGGATTAGGACCTACACTGACCACCTCTCCAAATGGAGTCACATTCTAAAGTCTTAGAGTTTAAGGCTTCAACATGAGAATGGCAGAGAAGCAGGTCAACTGATAATAATGTGCAGGGTTCTCTGTCTCACGTGCCTGTGTATCTCCTTTCTCCGGGCAGGTCAGTTTCAGCTACTTCGTTAGGGAGCCCTCTGTGGTCCTCAAAGATTAGAGTAGATGGTTTTTCTATGTGCTTCTTCTGTTCTGTTCTTACCCTCTACCAAGTCTTGAGCTTGCTGCTTAACTTGTCTTTTCTCAGCAGACTGAAAGTTCCTGAAATACAAGTGGGATCTGAATGTACCAACTTCTTTCTCATTGCTGGGTGTGGAGACTTGTGATTTCTCCCCACACCTTAAAATAAGACCTCATACTTCAGGTTGAGATTCACTGTTGTAGATTATAAACTATTTCTCTTTTCTCCCACTTTCCTAAACCTAACTTACATATCTTAGAGAGGTTCTGCCCATAATCCAGATCTCCAGACTGTAAGTACAGTCGAGACTTTAGAGTGTCTCACATTCTAATTGTTTGTAAATGATTAAGAGCTAGATCACATTTGTCTACATGATCATTTTGAAATAAAATGTAAGGTATTTTTTTATTGAGGTATCTAGTATATATGTCACATGCTGTCATTCCCAGGACCTGAAAATGAATTCATAATTATTAGTTGGCTCATTTGCAACTACATATGTGGCCAAGCCATCAGAGAAAAGTTAATCAACTTAACAGCCATGCCCGACATTATTGTAATAATTTTTGATATTACCCGTTTTACCATAAAGCAAATCTGTGCTACACTAACCATTTAACTGTGAATGTTGTATGGTATTTTATATGATCTTTTGAAATAACTGTCATCTTTACCCTCCTGTTTTTTTCAAGGCTTTTGCTCATGTATCCAAGTTGCTGTCACAGTGTAAATTTGATCTATTGGAAGAACTTGTAGCCAAGGAGGTAAAGTGTTCTTTTAATTTAAAAAGTGTGTGGTTCTTGCAATAGAATGATCCATGCATAGTTTCACTTACGCTTTCAAATAGTATATGTGGCATCAGAAAGTGCCTGTCCTATGGTACTTTGGGTCATAGAAGTTGAAATGACTCCTGCCACTTAACAGTGTAGATAGGTAATTGTTATGCATTCCGGTTGTCTTATATGTAATGTTCTATTAGGAATTACCTAGTTGAAAAACTAGGTGCCTTTCAGTTTTATTTTTGAGGATTAGTTAATAAGATAAAGTATTTTAAAAATAGGTCTTGAAAAAATTCCATGATAAACATCACTTTTTAAAATACTTTAAATAAACTGCTTTTCTTTTTCCAACTCAGGTGCTACAGGTATTAAAAGAAAAGGTCACTTCACTGTCTGATAACCACAAAAATGCACTTGCTGCAGACATAGATGAAATTGTCTATACATCAACAGGCGACATCTCTATTTACTATGATGAGAAAGGTAACACTGGCTGAGGCGACTTTTCATGAGCCATAATTGTTGAAATAAACCAAAGCAGTGAGTACCACAGGATAGAGGACTTAAGTCTGTGAGCAAATGTCTGTAGCCCTTCAAAGTGTGTATCACTTTGCAAAACCATCCCAGTATACATAATAAATAAAAAATAAGAATTTGAAAAGAAAAAAAACACTGTATTGTATTTGCTGTTTAAAGAGCTAATTCTGAAAGAGTTGGTACCTGGTAGTAGATTCTTGCTAGATCTTTACCTAGCTCAGGCCTTTAATCCCAGCAGAGGCAGGAAGATGTCTGAGTTCAAGGCCAACCAGGATTATAGAGGGAAACCCTATCACAAAAGGAAAGAAGGAAGGAAGGAGGAAGGGAGGGAGGGAGGGAAGGAAAGGAGGGAGGGAGGGAGAGAGGAAGGAAGGAAGGAAATTCCTAACATATTTTGCTGTTTAGGACAGGCGACTCCCATGTATTAAATGAAAATATTTGTGTTTCAAATTTCCTAAAGTGTAGGAAAAGTACAAAATAAAACCAGAACAGAGAGTATCAGATAAAGACAGATTAAAAAAAAAAAAAAAAGATTATGAAACGCTCAGGTTGAATTAGTAATGGTAAAGTTGGAAGGAACTTTGGTGGTTATCTGGTTCTTTTCCAGTGCATGGATTTTCCAATAGCACACCTGAAAGTTCATTCATTAATCAATCTGCTTACAGATTTTTGTATGCATGTATTTACAAGGCAGGCACATGGGAGACAGCCTCTACTTACATCCTTTAAGGCAGTGACAGTAGTGGACTTTTAATAGATAATTTCACATGCAACTTAATTTAAAATATTTCAGTGGTATCTTGGGTGATATTGTCTAACATTTCAGATTCTGTCTTGGCACCATGGCTATTAACTGAGTTACATTATGAGACTTAAGACACAACAGAGTAAATTAGGGTAGAAGAACAAAGGCTTTTCTTTTGGACAGTTGAAATAGGGGCAAAATGTAGATGTGGCTTTTTGGTTTGGTTTCGTTGGTTGGTTTTTTTGATTGTTTTTTTGTTTCTGCAACAGGTATTTGCCTTAAGATTATTTTCATTTTAGAAAATGTTGTAAGTTGAGAATAATCCATCCGGTATACTCAGTAAAGTATATGTTCAACACAGTAGATTGGTTAGGGAGTTACAAAGAGGGCAGAAGTCCTAAGAGAATTTTCAGAAAAGAAGACAGCCTTAATTTATGGAGTTTAGGCTACAGTGGAGAGTGCATAGTCTGATCTGTAACAAGTTACTGCCTGTTTCTGATTGTATTATGGGCCCATGGCTGATAGATGATTCAGATTTGCTTTTGTTGTGTTCTCTCTAAGGAAGGAAGTTCGTTAACATCCTGATGTGCTTTTGGTATCTGACCAGTGCCAACATTCCCAATGAATCTCTAAGTGGAGCCAGTGTGTTTCAGGTGAAGCTAGGAGATCAGAATGTGGAAACTAAACAACTGCTTAGTGCAAGTTATGAGTAAGTATGACTGTATTTCATTTCCCTCGTCCAGCAAATGAAGGTAGTGTAAAAGTATGAAAACTAGCGAGAACTTTAGAAAGAAAAGAATTGAAATTTGACAAGCTATTTGTGAAGGGAAAAAGTCATAAAAATACACTGAATATGATATAGGATTATTTAAATTTAAATTTCTCCTGGGCATGGTGACTCAGACTTTTCATCCTAGCCCTTAAGAGGGAGAGGTAGGCAGATCTGTGATTCCAAAGCCAACCTCTTCTACACAGTGAGTTCCAGGCCAGTCAGGGCTAGAGACTGTTTCAAAAGAAAACAAACGAAGAAAAAACCCACATGAGTGGCTTCAGTAGTGGTTGCTTTTGCCTGTGGTTCACTGCTTGGTGAGTCAGGAAGCTCCGCTGGGGCTTCCTCTGCCTCACCTGGCATCAGCAAGGGTCTCAGGGACAGGAGGAGTCATTCTCACAGTGGCTTCAGATGTTACGTGGGGCATTGTGGCCATCTCTGGCATCTCTTTCTCTAGGACTTTTGCAGCTTGGCTTGCAGCCTTAGTTTAACTTGTGACACCATTTGCCAGGCAACTGGATGCTGGGAAGCTGATGGGCCCATAAAGAGAAGTGAAGCAACATTATTTTGCTATAGTTTGCTGTCAAGATAGTCTCAGAATTTGTATGATTTTAAAGGTGTCTAGAGACCTCTATTCCCCATTTTGAAGAAAATAATAGCGAGGTCACATTGCAGAGGTTGGGGGATAAAACATAAGGTGCCTTCATCTTCAAAACTTCATATCTGCCATTGTCCTAGGCAGTCCTCATTCACAAGCTGTGTGACTAACCATGCCAAGTCAGATGCAGGGTCAGAATACAGATCAGAAGGGGCACTGCCTGCACCTAAAGAGATTTAAAACAGACTTTTTTTTTTTTTTTTTTTTTTTTTTTTGTAATTTTTTGGAAAGGTGGGCAGCTGAAACAAGTTAGTAGAGACACACTTTAAGAGAATACTACTGTTACTTTGTCAATAATGTACAACTTTGCTTTAAAGTAACAAAACAAATGACAAAAATGTCCTAGGAGAAAATATATTCTGTTTCACTAAGTTATATAGAAATCATATTCATTTTTTTCACTTGTGTCAGTTTTTTGTTTGAGTATACATGGACTTTTTGTTTGTTAGTTTGGGACAGGGTCTCACTGTGTTTTCATAGTATTTACTCTTCACTGTGACTAGTCCAGAGCTTACTGTGTAGACCACACTGATATACCACTCACAGAGATGCACTTGTCTTTGTCTCCTGAGTGTGCGATTAAAGTAATATGCCACTGTGCCTGGCCTGAGAAAAGGTTTTTGTTGTTGTTGTTCTGTTTTTATGCTTTGACTATAATTATCCAAATTTTTCTCTAAACATTAAATGCTTGTTTAAATCTATTAATTGCCTCTTTTTAAATGTCTGTTTATAGCAAGATCTTTATCATCAGTAATAATTTTGTCTCTTAATATTCCTGATGAGACCAAGGCAACTCAAAAATACTGGGAGCTGGGAGGTGGTTCAGTGGATAAGGGAACACACTGCTCTTACAGGACATCCAGGTTCTGTTCCCAGGCCCCACAACCACCTGAGATCAGCTGCAGGGAGAGCTAAAGTCTCTGACCTCCATGAGCACCCAAATCCATGTGCACGTGAGCATGCACGCACACACGCACACACACACTTATACATGCACATTTACACACATGCACATACTTTACACACATGCACATATATACACATGCGCATACTCACATATTTACACATACACATATACATAATTAAAATAAAATAAATACTTATACTTCAAAAATTGATTTAATATGTGAACTCAACCAGATTTATTATTTTTCACTACATTGGCAACTGTGTGATTTGTTAAACAGACTTTCCTCTATGCTGGTGTATATATTTAAAGTGCTGTTTGTATTTCCAGAGTCCAGTTTATTTGTGCTCATATTAGACATGTGCTTTAGTGACTGTTTAATAACAAGATCCAAATTTCTGCCAGGGGCTAGTGGTGTTGAATGTAGATCAGAGCACTAAAAGTGCTGGAGTTGAGCATTCTTTAGTGTTTAGGATACTGTTTTGATTAAAAGAGTAAACATTTTATTTTGACTTACCATTAACCATTGAGTTATTCTTGTCAGTACTGCTTCTAATTCATGCTTGCCAGTTACAGTTATCCGAGTATATTTGAGTTGATGGATGATCATACTATTTATAATATTTTTCCTAGATTTCAGAGGGAATTTACACAAGGAGTAAAACCTGACTGGACTATTACACGGATTGAACACTCAAAACTACTAGAATAATCTTACTTGGAAAAAAATCAGGGTGTGAACTCTTAATAATTGCTGTGAAAAACTAAGGAAGAAAAGTTTCTGGATGATTTGATTTTCACCTAATTAAGTCTTTGGATTACATTGTATTATTTGGAAATACTCCTTGCAGTATATGGACATGATACAATAAAGCATTTTCCACAGATTGCTAGTGGTCTTTAAAGGAGGTCAAGGTAAAATACAAAACCACAACACCACATTGGTGTCATATTTGTGTCACTCTAATGCTACATATATATATACATGTAAATATATATATATACATGTATATATATGTGTGTATATATATATATGTGTGTGTGTGTGTATATATATATATATATATATATATATATATATATATATATATATGTAAAACACAAAACTATAGCACCACATTGGTACCCTGCATAGGTGCATTCCAAGATTATATGTATATATGTCACAGACTAATTATATAGATGTGAATTATTGAAACCACTATATATCTCTAACAATCCACATATCTGTAAGATATCTTTTACAAGCTGCTGAGCCTAGTTCATTTTACTCACTCTCCAGATAAGAAGGACTGGATAGAACAATAGCATCTTGGTCTCTGAAGGACATCCATGTTTGTTCACTGTTCACAATGTGGAGCCAGCTTAGATGTCCATTGATACTTGAATACATGAGAAAATGTGGCACGTGCACACAATGGGATTTTATTCAGCTGTAAAGAAGAATGAAACCATGACATTTGAAGAAAATTAATGGAACTGGAGACCATTATGTTAGGTGAAATAAGTCAGACTCAGACAAAGATTGCATGTTTTATATTTCAGAGTCTAGATTTAAATTTGTGTGTATTGCAGTAGGCCATTAGAGTAGAAAGGGAACTAAAAGGGGAGGAAGAGATGTTGGGTGGAGGTGGATAACAGAACGCATGTGATGCGAAATTGAAAGGAAGTTGGGGAGAGGACTCAGAGGTCACAGGAGGGTAGTGGGCGACAGATGAGTATGAATAAAGTATAATGACGTGTATGTGTGGAAATGCCTAATGAAACTCGGTATTTGGTATGTTAACTTAAGACATTAGTCTTAAAAAGAAAACTTAAAGCGTAGAAAAGCACAAAGGATCAGGAATGGGACAGTGATTCGGCCAGTAGCATGAAGATAGTTTCTTACGTGCTTGGATTTGAAGTCCTAAAAGTTGGGTCAAGGAGACAAAAACAGTATGTTAAGAAAAAAAAAAATGAGTTAAAGATTTTCCTAATTGATAAAAACTATATACCAACAGAGCCAAGAAATTCAACAAGTGAAATAACACATTTTAAAAATTATTTTTAAGATTATGTAATTATGTCATTTCTCCTTTCCCTTTCCTTCCTTTGAACTCTCCCATATACATATCTCCCCTAGCACTCTTTCAAATTCATGACCTTTTTTCATTGATTATTACATGTAGTCTGTAAAATGTTCCTTGTATGTATGTTTCCAGGACTGACCATTTGATATTAGACAACCAATTGGTATGCTCTTCCTTGGGGAAGACTGTTTCCCTCTCAGCATTACTCGCCTATGCATCATTGTGTAGGGGATAGTGCATTTTAAAAATCTCATATGGGGTATCATAATGAAATTAATTGGAACCTAGGCAGTATTGCAATTACATCTAGAATGCAAGAGCTGGGGATTGGGGAATGGACATTCCACACACGGAAGCCAGGCTAAAAGTGAATGCATGCTTCTTTTCTCAAATTGCAAGTGGAAGATCAAGGATAACATCCTTGAACACAGACACAGAGCTCTATCTTTATAATGAAGTTGAGAAAGTTGTTATAGATGTTTCAGGATTGTTGAGGACCATTGGACAAAATGGAGTTTAGAAGTTGAACCTGGACAACTGATTTTACAAAAGTATCAAAGTAGTTCAATAAGGAACAAAATCTTCAACAAATGGAACAGTTGCTGTTCATACAGGAAAGGGGCTTAAGCTCTTGCCTCACACAATTTTGGAGCAAAGTTCAAGTTTAAAAAAAAAAAAAAAGACAAAGGCCAAACAGAAAGAAAGGAGAAAATTTTGCTGTCTTGTGATAGGTAGAACTTTTTTCTGACAGTAAACATAACCAAGAAAGAAATTTTTAATCTGGAATTTAATAGAGTTGAAATTGCTCTTTGAAAGACAGCAGTAAGCACCAAAAAGCAGTTCATAGGTGGTGAGGAAATGCTTATAAAATACATGTATCTTTCAAGGGCATAACCAGTCGTAAATAATTCTTACAGTTCAACAATGAAGTGCTAAACTGAGATCTGAAGTAAATTATAAGAGTTAAGGCAGTACCTAGTCATTGGGAATACAGATAAGACACAAACCACTACAAACTCGCCAGGTTTGCGTGTGCCAACAGCAGCTTTAGTCTTTACTTTTGTTGATGATAGTGACCACACTGGGTGAGTCCTCTGGTTTTATTTTTGGGTCAGTTCTGCAGGAACCAGTGGCTGCCTCTGGTGAGGGCCTTCTTTGAGGACCTTACCTGTCAGACACAGGAGCACTTGAGTGTATGTATCTGATCATTTATGAGCCAGCAGGCAATGGTGGTTCCACCCCAGTCATTCAAGGCCCTTCCTCCCTCCTCCCTCTCTTCAGGAACTAGAGAATAGTTCATGAACTGGAGAATAGAGATCAGGTTATCATACATACAGCCCAGCCCATGAGAGCATTCAAACTGCCAACCAACAAAATTGCTGAAACTAACTGTTGAAGAAATGGAGAGTTCTTGTACATTGCTGGTAAGAAGGCAAAAATAGTGCAGAGACTTTGGAAAAGAATTTGGCAGTTTCTTATAAAATTGTACGTTGTAATTTATTTTTATGAGTTTATATAATTATAAACGTAGCTAAAATTAAGACGTTCTACAAGGCTCTTCAGTACTTTGAATGAAAAATCTCCCCTCTGGGTTCAGATACTAAACACTTGATCCCTAGCTGGTGTGGAAAGGTATGGAACAAAGGGAGGCGCTGAGTCATGTTGGAGGAAGCACGTTATCTGGGTCAGGTGTGAGAGTTTATAACATCGTTCCACTTCCAGGTCACTCTGCTTCATGTCTGAAAATAATCTCTCAGCTTCCTGCTCTGCCTCCTGCTGCCATGCCCTCTCTCACACCATTACGGACCCTCCCTCTGCAACTGCAAACCAAAATAAACTCTTGTATAAGTCTCTTTGGGTCGTGGTGATTAGTTACAACAAAAGGTAATTCGGGATCACTCAGTTCTGTTCTCAGACACTTACCCAAGAAAGGTAAAAGCAAATTCTCTTCTATCTAATGATTTGTACACGGATATAGCAGGGTTTTGGTTGTTTCCCCGCCGTATCCCCTTATTACCTTCAAACCGGAAAGGCCTCAAGTGTACAACAAATGGGGAGACACACTGAAGGGCTGCTTGCTCAGCTGTACTGTTGTGTTTCTGAGGACTTTTAGCAAAGTCTATAATAACAACTCACTGGGTGCGTTGGATTATGAAATCAGAGCTGGAGGTAGTGGGGAGTTTTGATTGCTAAGATATCCAAAGGAGGTTTGGGGGTATGATAAAAATGGTGTATTCAGCTAGTAGTGATTACACAATTATGACTTACCAAAGTCAGCCTAAAATGGGAGAATTGTGCTATATATTGTGTTTGTTCAAATTAAAACTAAAGTTTAGAAAAATTTTTAGAAAATTAAGATGAAGTGATTCTATTTTTGTAAAGTATTAAAAACCTAATCTATATTCCCTCTATACTTAGATCTGATCTTCATGTAATTTCACTTAATACATCATAGATGAAGTACACCTAGATGGAATGGAAAAGATAATAGCTAAAGTGGATAGGACTAAAAATTGCATCCAATTATCACTTGCTATCAAGTTTCAAGACACATTCCCAGAGACCTTAAAATGGATGAGGAAAGTGAGTTACGGTCAGAGATTTCTATTTCTCAGTTTTGCTTCAGTAAAGGTAAAGGCAGGGTTAGGGGCATGTGTAATGCCCAGGTTATGGTCTTTGTGATTTTAATGAAATAAAGCATTCTTTAAGACCAATAAAATTATTTATGTGCAGAAAGTAAGATTAGCCCAAGAAATATTCTTGTGTTAGAAAGACACCATCAGAGATACCTAGAATAATGTATGAAAGACAAAGAAGCCAACTTGAAATGCTACCAGCGAAGATGGGTAGTGGTGTAAGCGGGGTTTCGTAGATTGCAGCACAGCAGTATTTGAGACCCGTTTCTTTCAAACACGAGCGTGCTTTGGATAGCTTGTGAAGTCAACAGCTAATCAACTCAATTCAGCATAAAAATTGGTCAGTGGTAATATTGACAGTGAACTTGATTGGATCTAGACTCAGGCAACAGACCTCTGGGAATACCTGTGAGGGAGTTTCTAGATTAGAAAAAAGGTGGAAGACATATTCCCTGGACTGGGTTCCTAGAAGGAATAAAGAGAAAAAAAGACGGGAACTCTGTTTCTATACTGTGGACACAATGTAACCAGAAGCCTGAAGCACCCCCCCCCCCCCCAAAAAAAGAAGAAACCTTTCTCCCTTCAGTTGCTTTTGTCAGGATATTTTGTCACAACCATGGGTATTTTGAGCACTTGAAGCAGTTGGTCACATTACAAACAGCAAAGAAGCCAGGAGCAATGAAATACCTGTGCTCAACCCAACCCACTTTCTCCTTTTCCTTCAGTCCTTCTGTCACAGACCTGGAATAGGTGATTTCTCTAATGAGCCCTGGATTCTGCTCAGTGTGATGACATTTCAAAACCAAGATGTATGTATCTTGATGCCTTTAAGTCTTTTACGTCCATAAGAGAATGCTCACACGGAGAGTAAATCGTGGACGGCCTAACATTATTTCTGCTGGCTCTATTTAGAATCATTCCTCACTCATCATTCCTGCACTCTAACCTGGATTTTACCATCCCGTTGTCTAGTTAACTGAAAGGTAGGAATGTGTAAACTGCTGTGTTCCCAGGCTCTACAGGACAGAACCCAGTAGATATTAGTTGAGTGAATAAATTGTGACTCGAACTTCCCTTGAACTTCCTAATTCACATGAGAGGAAGAACTTCCTTCTTGCTTTGATGTCCTAGCAAGTTATATATGATTTTTTTGTTTAATTAAGTACAATCACTTCACAAAAAGTATATGGTGTTGGATGTGTGACTTTGCTTTTATGATTGGTAAGAAATGTCATTATTACAAATGACCACACGGTGGAGCTAACTGTGTGTGGAATCTAAATGTCAGCATTGGCGCAGAGTTTGGCAGGATCCAAAGTCACTGAAGAATGGAGACTTTCGAAGTGGCAGTTTCTGGTTTCCTTGATGAGTCATGTGCTGTTTTTGTTGGAGGATGGCTTGTGAGAGGGTGCACGATGTCATGCAAGAGGCGTGACTTTGGTCAGCTGAGAACATCTGTGGGCAGACTGAGGAGAGGAGATACGCAGAAACCCACACACAGTGAGACACCGCTTTTTGGATCGCTGCACTGATCTTCATGCTTCGACACATGACTTCAGCAGAGAGAAATGTTCCAGAGAACTTCTCAGGGCAGTCCAACTGAGTCTTGAGGCTTTCTCTTACTTGTCCCAATCTTCTGAATTGTGTGATTCCTGTTGCTGCTTGGTGTTGGCTTTTGGACTGGATTGCTACTATCTGGACAACGAAGAGTAGACTCGTCCCAAGGAACTACTTCTAAAAAGATCTACAACCCCCTTTACCTAATAAACCTTCTTTCTCCCCTACCTCTGGTCAGTGGGTGGAAGGGAGGTATAAGCATTTAAGAACCCTAAATAAAGTAGGTTAGGTGAAAAATCTAAGCCTACATGCATTTGTAGTGAAGACGTAATAAATTGTTTTATTAAAATGAAAGCTAACTTCATGTTAAAAGGTTGACCTTTGGAGGCTTTTTTCATATTTCTGCAGTGGTGGCTGGAAGTTAATAAAATGTTCTGTCTCTCTGATTGCCCCTTATCTCAGAAGGCTGTTTGTGGATTCGAAAGTGTGTCAGGACAGTACACACACAGTAATAACAGCCCTAACCCAGTGCATGAAAACAAAAGTAAATGTGTATTTTGGGGCCATACTGTATGTCTGGGAGGACACACCTGTGCCCATGTACTTTAGTCTGCCACTGTGGACACAGGCTAATGGACAGTCACTGCATGGTACCACAGTAAACCAAACATACAACTCCAAAGGCTCTCACATGAGCAATTAGGTGTTGAACTGGACAGTGATGAGGTTCGCTGACCAGGGGATGGCCCCACTAACCGTGAGGATCCGGGAAGAACAATTTGTCACATTCCTGAGAAGTTACCACTGTGCCAGAGGTAGCAGGAGGCTCAGGTACAAAAGGAGCTTTCTAGATCTGTTAGGTGACCCCAGCTGGTAATTCATGGACACTACAAGACTCTGAAGCTGTGATGAAAAGGCTGAAGACAGATTGAATCCCAGCCCTGTCTATTGAGATGTGCCCAGGTCAGTAAAACACCCTTAGGCTTATGGAGTGCCACATGATGCCAAAATTGTTCATATAACACATCACATAGTGTCAGTGTGACTATAAATTGTTCATTGGTTACTTAACCTCACAATATGGGCAGGCAATAAAAATGGTTGGTGTTCACTGGACTTGGCGGCACACACCTTGAATCTCAGTGCTCAGGGAGGCAGAGCCAAGCAGCTCTTTGTGAGTTTTGAGGCCAGCCTGTCCCTACAATGTGAGTCCAGGACAGCCAAGGCTACAGAGAGCAACCCTGTCTCAAAACAAACAAACAAACAAACAAACAAACAGAAAACAAGACAAAACAAAACAAAAGCTTGGTGTTAATTGTGACTGTAACTTTTAAAACTGGCAAATGAAACTGGATTGGTAGTTCATTCCTGGAATCTCTGGAATCCCAGGGATTGGGAAGCTGAGGCAAGAGCATGGCTATGACTTCAAGATCTCCCTGGACTACATAATGAAGTTGGGGCCAGTCATGGCTATATTGCAAGACCTGACCTCAAAACACCACCACCACTAACACACACACACACACACACACACACACAAACACACACAATGGTGACTTAAGTGACATAGAAGTCATTCTCTGGTATAAGTGCAAGTCCCAAAGTCTCCATGGACCCCATCTCCCTCTAGTCACTGCTGCCTTTCTTATGGAAGGATCCCTGTCCTCAAAGTACAACACAGCAGACAGAATTCTGTAGTTCAGGGAGTGCAGAGGCAGGAAAAGAAAGGATAAAGGGCATATGTACCAGCTGTCTTACAAGATGCTGTCTGGAAACCACCCCCCAAAAAACCTACTTAATTTTCCTGACTAGGGATTAGTCATACATCAGACTTCTGTTGGTTATGAGAAATGTAGTCTTTCATTGTACATCTGCTTACCTCACACATCACTACCACCACCCAGAAGGGGGAAAGAGGGAGGGGGGAAGGAATGAGAGCGATCGGATAGCTCACATAGACAGCTGGCACCTTGGGCTGGTTGTACGCCTGTGCCGATCCTGACGGCTGGCAGGCCTGCTTTCCTAAGACCAACCTGCAGAGCTCCCGTAACTTCCGCTAGCTAGAGTCTGGGAAGAGCCATGAATATACCCGAGTAATTTGTAAAACGAAAACAAAGTAGAGTACCCAACGAGAACCTCTTCCTTCTAGAGCTGTTGAAATGTTCTCAGTGTAATAGCCAAAGCTCTGAGGGTTCATAATCTGCTGTTCCCACCAAGCACACCCCCTTGCTGGAGAAGCCTGGATATACATTCCATCTTCAGAAAAGGAAACCTTGTTCTGCAGCGTATTGCACATCCTGTTAGCATTTACTCGCTTAGCAAACTGGTACTCTCACTCACTTATACGTGAGTTCTGTCTTATCACAGAGCCAATAGAAATGGGCAGCCGACAATGGTTAGAAACCTCCAAAATTACAACCCAAAGTTAGTCATTCCTCTCAGTTTAGGTGTTTATCATGGTGGTGCCAGGCTGTTGTTTTTGTGCTGCTCAGCAGCTGTGGGAAAGGCTGCATGGGTCTAAGAGAACACTGGCAGGCCCTACCCTCTGGCTTCCATTCTGGCCTTGCTGTGCCTCCAATGTGTACTACAGCACTACATCTGACTGGCAGCTGGGGAGCTTTAACAGCGCTGTCTTTTTACGAGGCAAATGGGACTGTGTTTGGCCCTTCCTCTTTTTAACATTCTTCTTATCCTACAACATCTGAATAGCTCCCTTCCAAACAACAGCAACAATGTGATTTCATCTTAAACCAGAATCAACCAAGTCCAATAACTGATCTTATCAATCGATTCATTGCTCATTGCTAAGAAAAAAATTTCAAACTCTTGCCTTTTAAAGAAAACCAACGAACAATCAAAATGAAAACAATGAAAAAATATTTTCAAAAATTTAAAATTATATCAAGTCCACATTAAAAAAAAAGTTATTCGTTTTACATCCCTATCACAGCCCCTTCCCTCCTCTCCTCCTGGTCCCACCCTCCTGTTCTCTTCCCCTTTCCCCCCTCAGAAAAGGGGGCCCCCCTCTTACAAACCCACCCAGTTTATCAAGTTGCATCAGGACTTAGTACATCCTGTTCTACTGAGGCCAGGCCAGGTGACCGTGCTAGGAGAAAGTGATCCAAAAGCAGGCAACTGAGTCCATGTCAGATAAAACCCATGCCTCCCTTATTGCTAGGAGACCCACATGAGGACCAGGCTGCCCATAAGTTAAGTACATGTCGTGGGCCTAGGTTCAGTCCATGCCTGCTCTTTGGTGGGTGCTTCAGTCTCTGTGAGCCCCTATGAGCCTAGGTTAGTTGACAAGAACGCTTCCCCACACTCCTCCACGAGGCTCCCCTAGCTCTGCCTAAAGTTTGGCTGTGGGTCTCAGCATGTTTGTTCTGCTGCTGGGTGGAGCCTCTCAGAGGACAGTTTTGTTAGGCTCCTGTCTGTATGCCTAGCAGAGGATCATTAATAGTGTCAGGTGTTGGCCCTCTCCCGTGGGGTGGGTCTCAGGCTGGACCAGTCATTGGTCAGCCATTTGCTCAGTCTTTGTGCCTTCTTTATCCCTGTACTTTGTAGGCAGGTAATTTTTGGATCAAAGATTTTGTCTGTAGGTTGGTGTTCTCCACTTCCCGCTAGTCCTGCCTGGCTAGGACGTGGTCACTTCAGTCTTCATGTGCCCCAACCCTTTTCCCTCATTAGGAGTCTCAGCTAGTCACACCCATGACCTCCCGGATCCTACTCTGCCTCTGGTCTCAGCTTGTCTCAGAGATGTCCTGCCCCTTTGGTTTCTCTTCTCTTTCCCTGACCTCTCGCCTCCCACCCCTTCTCACCCTTGTTCTCCTCCCCATACCATCTCCCACTTAGTTCCCTCTCTTTATCCACTTTTGACATCCATTCTATTTAACCTTCTGGGTGGAGTCAAGTATCTTCCCGTGGGCCCTCCTTATTATTTGGCTTCTTTGGGTCTGTGGATTGTAGTATGGTCATCCTGTATTATATGGCTAGTATCTGCTTATAAATGAGTATATATCATGTGTGTCTTTCTGGGTCTGGGTTACCTCACTCAGGATGATCTTTTCCATCTATTTGCCTGCAAATTGTATGATTTGTTTCCAATTGCTGAGTAATATTCCATTGTGTAAATGTACCACAATTTTTCTATCTTTTTTTTTTTTTTTTTTTTTTGTTGAGGGACATCTGGTTGTTTCCAGTTTCTGGCTATTACAAATAAAGCCACAGTGAACATAGTCGATCTAGTGTCCTCGTGGTATGGTGAAACGTCTTTTGGGTATATGTCTGGGAGTGGTATAGCTTAGAGCCCTCTCCACCAACTCCTAATCTGCCTGACCCACCTGGGGCACAGCCACCAGAGCCAGCAGAGATGAGCTGTATGGTGGCCCAACCCCCACTGTTCACCATCCAGAGGAGGCCTGTCTCCCCCTCCCCGGCAACATTCAGCTTAGAGCCCTCTCCACGAACTCCTGATCTGCCTGACCTATCCTGGGTACAGCCACCAGAGCCAGCAGAGGAACATACTCAGCATAACCAGCAGAGGCCTTTGGCACCCCAGAAACATTCAGATTCACCTGAGGCACAGCCAATACCAAGGCCAGCCAGATGGCTAAAGGCCAGCATAAAAACACAATCAATCAGGGCCAGAGCAATATGGCACCACCAGCCCAGCTATTCTACCACAGCAAGCCCTGTGTATGCCAACACAGTTGAAGCACAAGAGGATGGCCTTAAGTGATAGAGACCTTTAAAGAGGAACTGAATAAATCCCTTAAAGAAATACAGGAAAACACAATTAAACAGGTAAAGGAAATGGATAAAACTGTTCAAGACCTGAAAATAGAAATAAAAGCAAGAAAGAAAAACAAAACAAACTGAGAAAATCCTGGAGATGGAAAACTTAGGAAGGAAAACAGGAACCACAGAGGTAAGCATTGCAAACAGAATATAAGAGATGGAGAAAAGAATCTCAAGGGTAGAAGATACAATTGAAGAAATCAATACATATGTCAAAGAAAATATTACATCTAAAGAAAAATCCCAGCACAAAACATCCAAGAAATCAAGGACACTATGAAAAGATGTGTTGTAAGCTTCAATTAATATTTACTAATAATTATCTTTTAGTAAAGCTGCTGTTAATCCTAAACAGCTGTATAACCAAATTGCCACACAGAGACTGGGTTTATTTAGTTAACCTGGAACACAATGCTGGGCAATAGTTACTCCCTCTTAAACCTCCAAGCCCTCATAGTTTCCTAACATATAGATTTTACCTATTATACTTGCTTTTTGTGAAATCTTAGGTATGGTTAATTCTCCATGTAGTTCTAAGATCTCCTCCCAGCTCGGCTCAACTTACTCTCTTTCGCCCTTTCTCCTCCCACTCATTTTCTGCCCTCTGGCTCCTCTCCTCTTTCCTGTCCTCTGGCTCTTCCCATTGCTCAACATTGTGGTTAGTTGCTTTATTTTGGCCTGTTTACACAAAGTTGAGACAGGATGCTTAGAATAAGTATCACAATGCAATATCCAGATTGAAACCAGAGAGTTGGGGGGAGAAATCAGCGTTTGAATGAACAAGGGTAAGGTGTATACATTTCAAAAGAACATTATACCAACATTTCCCTCTGTAAGTCCAATAAAAGGCTCCTTTTCTTGCAATACAATAATTATGAAATTATGAAAACTGTTAGGTAAAATCTACATGTGCAATGTCCAGTCCATGTGTATTTAGCAACTTAGGAGAAAGTATCCGATTATCCTATCTATCTTGACAAGTTAAAAGTTCTATACCTAAATTAACTTTTATCCTTATTGGTATTACCTATATGAAAGGATTTCTTAACTTCTAAACAACTCAAGCCTAATTGTGACACTATAACTATTTGTACTTCAACCCCATCAGAGACTTGAGAAGGAATAAATTAGTTATTAGAGTAAATAGGAAGTGCATGTTAGCAGCTTCCAAAAAATAAAAATTTGACAGAGACAGTTTGCTGCCTGAACACCCATAACTCTTTACAACGTTGGAGCAACATTTTCAGCCTTCTGGCTCAGAATATTTGACAGACATATATGTGAAACAGGAACTATTTAGGACTTGCTTACCCTGTCTTGGCAGAGTTCAGCAGTCTACTTGTCCTGCATTTAAGTTTGCCCATTTTTGGCAGAATTTGTCTGTTGTGAAGCAAGGGTATTTTCTTCACCCAAGTGGCTTGTTTGCCACATTTGAAGCCATCTCCATATGGAGGTTCTTCGATGCTCATTATCTCTTTGAGGTAAGCAGGGTGCTGCCAGGAGATGACATCTCATTGTCAAAAAATCTTTGAAACAATAAAGACACTTTTAAATGCCATATTCCGCAGGTCTCTGAAGTTTTTGAGGACTACCTATCTTTATGTAATTGATCTGTCCACAAAATCATATCTATCTGTTAAACGTAGGATGTATACGCCTCTGATAAAATAGACTAGTGTTTGACATGACTATGAGTTGAATAACTAGCAATTAACTTGCATTACCTGATACCCTAACCTGTTTTTAATATCTGTTTAAAAGTATTGGAAGTAACCTTGAATTTGTATCAATATCCTAAAGCTTATTCCAATGTATCAAAAATACTTATTTTTGCATCAATATGCAAATTCCTATGCCAGAGTTAAAATTAACCTTATCTGAAAATAACAAATAAAACCCTAAGTTGAGTAGATTCAATAAGATTATTGAATAAAACCTTTTGTCTTATTCCTATAAGATATCCCTGTATACTTTTTCTTTTTAACCCCTTTTCTCCTTATCTAAGAAAGAAAGATAGAAAAAGGAAAAAAGAGAAATCCCTGAATATAACCTTGTACACTATAGAATATTTAAGAGTGTTCTTGCCTTTGACCCTTAGAGTCTTGCCTTTCTAGGAACAACCGAAACATGAGAACAACAACGAATGTTAAGAAGCATGTATCTGAACCGTTAGCTGTTGTTGTGGTGCTGATGTGAGAGACTATCAGAGGTAGTCGGCCCCAACAAGGGCCCATATTTCCTCAACCTCCCCCTTCCTCTTAGCAGCAATTAAACAACTATGCCTGACTCTGAAGTGAGAAAAAGTATTGACCCAGGACACCCCAAGACCAAATTCTCAGCACAAAGGAGATTTATTTGCTCCAGAGAGATAGAGGACATGGATAAGGAGTAGAAGAAGAGGAAGAAGGGGAAAGGAACAAGGAAGAGGCATAAAGGGTATTTGTCCTGGAGTGAGGACAAAGACTATCTCTGGATAGAGAGGAGACAGACATGGCCCATGTCATGGACAAATGACAGTTTATAAAGGAAATATGGGAAGCCCCGTGTTAGGCTGGGGCATTTCATCATAATTGGGCATGTTAATAAGGTGAGCCAGAGGGGCCTTTAGACTTCTGGACTTTATTACTTTGATAGCTGCACCCTGGTAGTCAGCCTTGGGGTGAGGAAGTGGTCAAATATGGGAATAGACTCTAGTTGGCTAGCTTCAGGAATGTAATCTAACAGTTTTTAGCAAGGCAGAGGGAATGGGAGAGAAGGGCAAGGTCTGCCATGCTCGAGCTGGCCAGAAGCTTTAGTGAAGCCTAGCTTTCACCAATGTGATGGGACAGTCACCGCCTACTTCAGGGATAAAAGACAGAAGTCATTCTGGCTGAGTGTGTTGGTTAGCTGGGTTTGGATCCTGGCACAGACCTTTTTTTTTTTTTCTGTTTGGCTCTGTGATTGCCACTTATTGAGTAATTTCCTTTTAACCAAATCTTCAAAATGCACACTACTCAAAATCCATCCTAACAAGCATGTCCCCCTTTTACTGCCTGGTTCCTAACCCTCTTACAGTCGCTTAAACATTCCGCCAAATGTGCCCATTTTATAATTATCTCCCTCATCACCATGTCTGAAGTTACACTTTTTTCTTGATGACCGAAGAGAAAAATAACATCTGCAGACAGAGTGCAGGTTCCTTTGATCTTTAATTAGCAATCACGGTCTTTTATTATCGAAGTCTTTCCCTATTTTACATGAAAATGTGTTGGGCTTGCTAAATACATAAATACTTAGAAATAATATTTATCCCTCATTCAAACAATTAAATCATCAGCTCCATCCTTTTATTCTCATTTCTAGTGCCATTTACAACATAATCTCTAAGGGAACAACACATACTGCCCCTTGAGAAGCTGAACGCCATGCATGCCACGTTTAGGTGACACGGCCACACAAATGTTCCAGCTAGTGGTATTTCAAGGTCCCCATTTCTTCCTTTAGAACTGGCTGAGTCCCTTTAGACTGAAGGAGGATGGCTCAGGAAAGTGACATCCTGTTTTTAAAAAGAGAAATTGCTTTGCTGAATGACTCTGTGTTGCCCATGTGCCCCTTTGGGTGGCATGGAGATTTCTCTTTTTCCAGCACTAGGGAGCAAAATTGTGCCATAATCGTAGTGAGCATTCACCAAGTGCCCACAGTGCTCAAGGGACTTCGAGATTTCCAACCACCCTTCCAGAGGGCTCATTTCACAGAGAGGGAAACGGAGGCATGGGATGACTTACAGACTTGTCTAGGTAAAGTTTGGCATTTGAGCCAGGCCACAGACTTCAGAACCCTGTGCGGACAGGAGTGGCACTGCTGTGAGGCTCTTTGCCTCCCCACCCACTAGTACAGAGACTGGGCAGCCAGAGGGCTCCCCAACCCATGCAAACGTTCCAGGTGACAGTGTCGGCTTTCCTTTCTAAGCCTTAGCCGCCCCCTCTCAGTCCTCGTCCTAACAGCAGCACACAAGATTATGTTAGGAAGGAAATGCAAGGGCACATGTGAAAATACTTAGCTGATTTCTGGCACACAGCTAGTTCTGAATTCATTTTCCTTTCTCTCCACATGGCTCCAAGCCCCAAGCACTGAAAGCGGATCCTAAAGACCTTGGTCAGACAAGCCCACTGGGAAATCTAACCTCTAAGCAACCTATATTTTCACTGTTACTGATCAGAATTGAGGCAGGCAGCCTCCTTAGAAACAGCCTGCCATGCTGGCGTCTTGTCCCATTCTGCTAATGACCAGTAGTACCAGCCATCAGCACTTGCCTGCTAAACCAAAGGGGGATTTTAAGTCTGTACTGATTGGAGACTATGGGGCAGGTTGACGAAGCCTCCCTCCCCGTTTCTTGATGCGGAGTCAGTGAACTAAGAGCCTGACCCATTGTTTCCTAACATAGCCAATTAAGTGAACAGCCTTGAATCTTCTTGCCAGCAGGGGGCAGCCTCTGCTAACATAACGGTTGGTGAGCCACTGCTTGGAGGAACCTCACCAAAAATCTGGTGCCTGTGAAGTTGACATGGTGCAGCTTTGAAATTGGGGCAGAGCACAAATTTCTGTGGATAGAATTCTGAGAACTTGAGTGGTGGGAAAACACCGTGGTTGATTTTCATTCACCTCCAGCTAAAATTTAGAGTTTTGATTCAATTGTGAATGCTGCAATCAGACACTGGCAGTCTGGACATTTGCAGACATTTGCACCGTGGATAGCTAGAAATATTGCTCGCACTCCTCGTTGCTTTAAAATTGCGGTAGCTGTAGAACCTGCTGCTGGCTCTTGTTATTTAACACATTAATAAAGAAGTACACACAGAACCATATCACAATTCTGCTGGTTTTGTTTTGACATTTTAATAACTTCCTTTTGCTATCACTGGCTTGCTTTGAATTGCTACAGACTGTTTTATGTTGTTTTAAGAGAATTTACTTTAAAGCATTTTTTATGAGAAGAAATCCACAGACCTCACCACTCTGTCAACGGGTCCATAATTTAAAAACAGTACCAAGAGCATCCAACTACAAGGCGACCAGAACAGTCTCTGGAGAAAAGAATGGCAAAGGAATTTTTTGTGCTCGATAAACTGTGACTTTACCCTTATCCCTTCATCTTTTCCAAGGACACGTGCCACACTGATATCAAACTGTTCACCGTGACACCTGGCAGACAGAGCACAGTTTAACCTCGGGGTGAGATTTTGGTATATTCAGATCATGTTGCTGACTAAAAGCTTTTAGTGTCTCAGATGCTTGCCGTCCTGGCCTTGGGAAGGAAGAGGCCGAGCTCCCCAGCTGTTTTCAGATTGTTCTGCCTGATTTATTGCCAGGCCCCAGGAATCTCCTTATATCAGTGAGAATGACTTCCTTTCCATCAAGAAGCCCCTCTTGCTCCTCCTTAAATAGTCTAAAATACATTTAACAGGAAAGAAAGCAGTGTTCTCAAACACACTTTCTTTTCCTGTCTTCTTCTTTCCTTTCTCCCAAGTAATGGAAGCCACACTAATTGGGCAGCCCCAGCCCGGGACCAGGTGCAGTGTCCATTTTCCTAATGTTTTATCCTAAGTGTTGTCATGGAGACTACAGGAACCACACAAGTCCATTGGAGGAATGTTACCTAACAATTTCTGATCCTTTCTTTCTGACCTGTCTCCCCAGCTGAGTCTTCCAAAGGTCTCTACCCCCCACTGCTCTCCAGCCTTGTCCATCCACCCCACAAGTCAAACCTGCTTTCTTTTTCTTTCACATGAAGTACCATGACCAAAGCAACTTCAGGGGAAGAGTTTGTTTTGGCTCACAATTCTGGAGGAATAAGAGTCCCCGATGGCAAAGTGGAGCCATAGCAACAAGCAGCAGGCATGGCTGGAGGGACAGGACTCTGATATCTCACATGACAAACTACAACTATAAGTCAGCACCACGAGAGGGAAACTGGAAACTGCATGAGGGTCTTACTTTCAAAGCCACCCCCCCCCCAGGGACATACTTCCTGTAGCAAGACCACACCTACTAAACCTCCCCAAACAGTGCCACCAGCCAGGAACTGTGTATTCAAATACCTAGGATTAGGGGGGACGTTCTCATTCGAACTACTACACTTCCTATTCCCTAAAAGGGCATCAACATTGCCTATAGTGTCGAAGTCACAAAGCAGCAAGATGCCCTTTCATTTACGAAAGAGCAATTAGGAGCAGGTCCTGCATGGGGTATTTCAACCGTCCCTTTCATGCATCTTCTCAACCAGCCATGGAGTGTTGGTAACGCGGGCCAAATGCGCATCTACCTGGACACTGCCAACCTGATATCTTTCAAGTCTGTGTATGTATCTGTGTACGTATCTGTGTACGTATCTAGAAAGAAGAGCATTCTGGAAGAGGGCGAGTGCCGGAGTCCAGTGACTGGTGTCCTTTTGAGAAAAGAGGAGGACGCAGAGAGAAGATGAATGTGGGGGCAGACACTGAAGTGGGGCTGTTGTGAGCTGAGGAGGCCTGGAGCCACCAGAAGCTGGAAGAGGTGCAGGAGGATTCAGAGTGAACATGGACCTGTTCGTACGTTGATGTCCAGACTCTCAGGCTCCTAAACTGTGAGGGAAAGAGTTTCTGCTGTTTTGAGCCGCTAATTTGTAGTATTTCGTCACAGCATGTGTTAGTTAACACAGTGAAATAAATGCAATGAAATGGCTATCACTACTTCCACTTGTCAAGTGGAGAAACCCAAACAGAGAGGCTGAGTACTTGCAAAGATGGGCACAGCCTGCGGAGCACTGGGATTTGAACTCTGAGCTCAGTAACCCTAATGCCTTCCACTGCCCCTGGATGTCTGGTCTAGTAAACTGTTAACTGTGCCTGCCCTAAAGTGATTCATATTCAAGTGTGTGTTGGGGCGGGGGGTCCTTTGACACAACCCATGGTAGCTGTGTTGTCAAGGGGAATATGGAATTTCCAACGGACCAGCTGCTTACCTGAGGGAGGGAAGATTGAAAGAGAGCTTCCCAAGCTCCTGGCGTCGAGAGCCACCGGGCTCTGCATCTCAGTGCATCTCTGAGGAGGTGTCTCGCATTTCTCCCTACACTCTCATTCCTAATCAGGCTGTCACAAGGGTCCCCACATGCTCAGAGAGCTGTGGAGAGCCCGCCCTGAGGCAAACATTTTCTATTTCCCAGCAGATCGTCTCGAGAGAATTTCCATAAGCCTGGGTGGCACCGGGACATGCCGACACAGACATCTGCTCCGGAAGAGCTGGGTGTTGCTTTGTCCAAGCGCATAGTTCTTTTTATTCATGGGGACATTTCTAATAAAATGTAAAATCATTCCGTTCCCTGTAGCTCAGGTTGGCCCTACCCATACCACATGCCCTGCCCCCCTGGTGTTTGGATCCCCGAGGTTCCCTCACTTCAGTGGACTTACACCATGTCCACACGCCGTATGGCTGGCCTGAGCCTCGCTACGGTAATCGTGTCAGGGATCCAGTGATGTCAGGTCACACAGCTCAGGGGCTTGCAGTCTATCAATGTCCCCATCACCGGGTTGTTTAAGCTGACAGCAGGGTTTTCATTTGGAGAAAGGGGAAAAAAAGGGCATCTACAACAAGATCAGTCTTTGCTGCAACAGTCCCAATCCTGTCACTTTAGGTAAAGCTCATACCAGTCAGGTGGCCGCTCGGGGTCTCACCAGGTGGGTGTCCTCAGGCAAGTGCCTGAGTTTCTACTCTGGCAATATCACCTCATCTCAAAGACTTCTAGACCGAGCATTTCAGTCAAACAGGAAATACAATAAAAATGAGAGAAAGCAGAGCAAGGGAAAAAAAATGTCATCTTCTTCCAGATTTAACACAAAATGTTATAATAAGATGTGGATATGGCCAAAGAGCCACCTGTCACAAACAAGAAACAGCAGATTTTCCTACATGAGGAAAAAAAAAAAGCAAAAGAAACAAACAACCTGTTGATTCCCTTCTTTCCAGTTACCACCTAATGCTTAACAAGAAAATAAATGGTGAGACTAAAATCCTATGCGGACCTGGCATTTTACAGTACATTATTTATTATTGTTTTTATATTAACTTTGTGCAGTCAGGGCATACAACCAGATGGGTGAGTGCTTATTGCTCGTGTGTGAGCCAGAACACTTGTGGTCTCTCAGCGAGTCCCAGCATCTTAGGGTAGAGGCTACCAAACAATGACAGTTGGTCTCACTTCTTTTCCTGACAGCGAGGAAGCACCAGAGGGATGAGACTGTCTAGCCTGGTCTCTTTTTCACCACTGTAGACAGGGGTGACAAGTGGTCCTCACCTTACTTTCTTCTGCATTTTGAGAATGTAGAATGATGCCTGGAATCTGGGGACCAGATGCCAGTGTGTGAGCAGCAAGGCTTGGTGATGAGGATACCATCAGATTGCAGGGCTCATTCCTGGCCTGCCTTTACTGTTTTGGGACGCTGAGTGCTTTGTTTACATTTGCTTATGGTTATTTAAAAGAGACCTACAGTTTTTGTGTGACTGACCGGGGAGTAAGAGAGCAGAAAATTAATGTTTGCCTCTCCTCCATGATCCATGATCAGGTTCTATCAAACCAGGCCCCTGGACACAATGGGTTTATGTCTTGCTTCTTTGATGCCATTTCTGACCGCTGTAACCGTGTTACCAATAAAGTGCTTCTCCTCCTCTTTCTCCCCCTCTTCTATTTTTTTACAACATATTTATTTATTTCTGTGTTGACGGGGATTGAATCCAGGGTTTCTTTGGGTAGCCTTGGCTATCCCAGACCTCCTTTTAGACCAGGTTACCCTTGAACTCACAGAGATCTGCCTGCCTCTGCCTCCCCCAGTGGTCGGATTAAAGGTGTGTGCCACCACACCCAGCTCTAGCCCATTTTTAAAATTTTAAATTTTTGTGTTGTGTGGGGGAGGGTACACCAGTACATGCAAGTGCACAGGTGTGGAGGTTAGGGGTCAACCCTGGGTGTCAAGCGCACATGTGTGGAGGCTAGGGGGCATCCTGGCTGTCAAGCGTGCATGTGTGGAGGTTAGGGGTCAACCCTGGGTGTCAAGTGTGCATGTGTGGAGGTTAGGGGTCAAGCACGCATGTGTGGAGGCTAGGGGGCCACCCTGGCTGTCAAGTGTGCATGTGTGGAGGCTAGGGGTCAACCCTGGGCTCAAGCGCACATGTGTGGAGGCTAGGGTGCCTTTCCTAATGCCCCATCCACCTTTCTAGTTTTTTGAGACAGAGTCACTTGCTGCCCTGGAACTCTTGAAGTAGACTAGGCTGGCTGGCCAGGAAGCCCCAGGGACCGTTTCCAGAGCTGGGATGTGAATGCCACCACAACCAGCTTTTGAAGAAGAAGAAGAAGAAGAAGAAGAAGAAGAAGAAGAAGAAGAAGAAGAAGAAGAAGAA